>NW_026599295.1:0-300000 GCF_023634085.1 Falco cherrug | reverse complement strand
GCTGAGATGGGGAATCGCTGAATTTTGGACTCGGCTGGTGACAAAATGTTCCAAACACACCCCATGCACAACTCCACCGGGGAAGGTGCCAGAAACGAGTTCTGTTGGTAGTTTTTACACTACCCCGGTAGGCAGCTGAAAGGCACCACAAAACTTGTTCTACCTGCTTTCCGGGCTGAGATGGGGAATCGCTGAATTTTGGACTCGGCTGCTGACAAAATGTTCCAAACACACCCCATGCACAACTCCACCGGGGAAGGTGCCAGAAACGAGTTCTGTTGGTAGTTTTTACACTACCCCGGTAGGCAGCTGAAAGGCACCACAAAACTTGTTCTACCTGCTTTCTGGGCTGAGATGGGGAATCGCTGAATTTTGGACTCGGCTGGTGACAAAATGTTCCAAACACACCCCATGCACAACTCCACCGGGGAAGGTGCCAGAAACGAGTTCTGTTGGTAGTTTTTACACTACTCCGGTAGGCAAGAGAAAGGCACCACAAAACTTGTTCTACCTGCTTTCTGGGCTGAGATGGGGAATAGCTGAATTTTGGACTCGGCTGGTGACAAAATGTTCCAAACACACCCCATGCACAACTCCACCGGGGAAGGTGCCAGAAACGAGTTCTGTTGGTAGTTTTTACACTACCCCGGTAGGCAGCTGAAAGGCACCACAAAACTTGTTCTACCTGCTTTCTGGGCTGAGATGGGGAATCGCTGAATTTTGGACTCGGCTGGTGACAAAATGTTCCAAACACACCCCATGCACAACTCCACCGGGGAAGGTGCCAGAAACGAGTTCTGTTGGTAGTTTTTACACTACCCCGGTAGGCAGCTGAAAGGCACCACAAAACTTGTTCTACCTGCTTTCTGGGCTGAGATGGGGAATAGCTGAATTTTGGACTCGGCTGGTGACAAAATGTTCCAAACACACCCCATGCACAACTCCACCGGGGAAGGTGCCAGAAACGAGTTCTGTTGGTAGTTTTTACACTACCCCGGTAGGCAAGAGAAAGGCACCACAAAACTTGTTCTACCTGCTTTCTGGGCTGAGATGGGGAATCGCTGAATTTTGGACTCGGCTGGTGACAAAATGTTCCAAACACACCCCATGCACAACTCCACCGGGGAAGGTGCCAGAAAGGAGTTCCGTTGGTAGTTTTTACAGTACCCCGGTAGGCAGCTGAAAGGCACCACAAAACTTGTTCTACCTGCTTTCTGGGCTGAGATGGGGAATCGCTGAATTTTGGACTCGGCTGCTGACAAAATGTTCCAAACACACCCCATGCACAACTCCACCGGGGAAGGTGCCAGAATCGAGTTCCGTTGGTAGTTTTTACACTACCCCGGTAGGCAGCTGAAAGGCACCACAAAACTTGTTCTACCTGCTTTCCGGGCTGAGATTGGGAATCGCTGAATTTTGGACTCGGCTGGTAACAAAATGTTCCAAACACACCCCATGCACAACTCCACCGGGGAAGGTGCCAGAAACGAGTTCTGTTGGTAGTTTTTACACTACCCCGGTAGGCAAGAGAAAGGCACCACAAAACTTGTTCTACCTGCTTTCTGGGCTGAGATGGGGAATCGCTGAATTTTGGACTCGGCTGCTGACAAAATGTTCCAAACACACCCCATGCACAACTCCACCGGGGAAGGTGCCAGAAACGAGTTCTGTTGGTAGTTTTTACACTACCCCGGTAGGCAAGAGAAAGGCACCATAAAACTTGTTCTACCTGCTTTCTGGGCTGAGATGGGGAATCGCTGAATTTTGGACTTGGCTGGTGACAAAATGTTCCAAACACACCCCATGCACAACTCCACCGGGGAAGGTGCCAGAAACGAGTTCTGTTGGTAGTTTTTACACTACCCCGGTAGGCAGCTGAAAGGCACCACAAAACTTGTTCTACCTGCTTTCTGGGCTGAGATGGGGAATCGCTGAATTTTGGACTCGGCTGGTGACAAAATGTTCCAAACACACCCCATGCACAACTCCACCGGGGAAGGTGCCAGAAACGAGTTCTGTTGGTAGTTTTTACACTACCCCGGTAGGCAGCTGAAAGGCACCACAAAACTTGTTCTACCTGCTTTCTGGGCTGAGATGGGGAATCGCTGAATTTTCGACTCGGCTGGTGACAAAATGTTCCAAACACACCCCATGCACAACTCCACCGGGGAAGGTGCCAGAAACGAGTTCTGTTGGTAGTTTTTACACTACCCCGGTAGGCAGCTGAAAGGCACCACAAAACTTGTTGTACCTGCTTTCTGGGCTGAGATGGGGAATCGCTGAATTTTGGACTCGGCTGGTGACAAAATGTTCCAAACACACCCCATGCACAACTCCACCGGGGAAGGTGCCAGAAACGAGTTCTGTTGGTAGTTTTTACACTACCCCGGTAGGCAGCTGAAAGGCACCACAAAACTTGTTGTACCTGCTTTCTGGGCTGAGATGGGGAATCGCTGAATTTTGGACTCGGCTGGTGACAAAATGTTCCAAACACACCCCATGCACAACTCCACCGGGGAAGGTGCCAGAAACGAGTTCTGTTGGTAGTTTTTACACTACCCCGGTAGGCAGCTGAAAGGCACCACAAAACTTGTTCTACCTGCTTTCTGGGCTGAGATGGGGAATCGCTGAATTTTGGACTCGGCTGGTGACAAAATGTTCCAAACACACCCCATGCACAACTCCACCGGGGAAGGTGCCAGAAACGAGTTCTGTTGGTAGTTTTTACACTACCCCGGTAGGCAGCTGAAAGGCACCACAAAACTTGTTCTACCTGCTTTCTGGGCTGAGATGGGGAATAGCTGAATTTTGGACTCGGCTGGTGACAAAATGTTCCAAACACACCCCATGCACAACTCCACCGGGGAAGGTGCCAGAAACGAGTTCTGTTGGTAGTTTTTACACTACCCCGGTAGGCAAGAGAAAGGCACCACAAAACTTGTTCTACCTGCTTTCTGGGCTGAGATGGGGAATCGCTGAATTTTGGACTCGGCTGGTGACAAAATGTTCCAAACACACCCCATGCACAACTCCACCGGGGAAGGTGCCAGAAAGGAGTTCCGTTGGTAGTTTTTACACTACCCCGGTAGGCAGCTGAAAGGCACCACAAAACTTGTTCTACCTGCTTTCTGGGCTGAGATGGGGAATCGCTGAATTTTGGACTCGGCTGCTGACAAAATGTTCCAAACACACCCCATGCACAACTCCACCGGGGAAGGTGCCAGAATCGAGTTCCGTTGGTAGTTTTTACACTACCCCGGTAGGCAGCTGAAAGGCACCACAAAACTTGTTCTACCTGCTTTCCGGGCTGAGATGGGGAATCGCTGAATTTTGGACTCGGCTGGTAACAAAATGTTCCAAACACACCCCATGCACAACTCCACCGGGGAAGGTGCCAGAAACGAGTTCTGTTGGTAGTTTTTACACTACCCCGGTAGGCAAGAGAAAGGCACCACAAAACTTGTTCTACCTGCTTTCTGGGCTGAGATGGGGAATCGCTGAATTTTGGACTCGGCTGCTGACAAAATGTTCCAAACACACCCCATGCACAACTCCACCGGGGAAGGTGCCAGAAACGAGTTCTGTTGGTAGTTTTTACACTACCCCGGTAGGCAAGAGAAAGGCACCATAAAACTTGTTCTACCTGCTTTCTGGGCTGAGATGGGGAATCGCTGAATTTTGGACTTGGCTGGTGACAAAATGTTCCAAACACACCCCATGCACAACTCCACCGGGGAAGGTGCCAGAAACGAGTTCTGTTGGTAGTTTTTACACTACCCCGGTAGGCAGCTGAAAGGCACCACAAAACTTGTTGTACCTGCTTTCTGGGCTGAGATGGGGAATCGCTGAATTTTGGACTCGGCTGGTGACAAAATGTTCCAAACACACCCCATGCACAACTCCACCGGGGAAGGTGCCAGAAACGAGTTCTGTTGGTAGTTTTTACACTACCCCGGTAGGCAGCTGAAAGGCACCACAAAACTTGTTCTACCTGCTTTCTGGGCTGAGATGGGGAATCGCTGAATTTTCGACTCGGCTGGTGACAAAATGTTCCAAACACACCCCATGCACAACTCCACCGGGGAAGGTGCCAGAAACGAGTTCTGTTGGTAGTTTTTACACTACCCCGGTAGGCAGCTGAAAGGCACCACAAAACTTGTTGTACCTGCTTTCTGGGCTGAGATGGGGAATCGCTGAATTTTGGACTCGGCTGGTGACAAAATGTTCCAAACACACCCCATGCACAACTCCACCGGGGAAGGTGCCAGAAACGAGTTCTGTTGGTAGTTTTTACACTACCCCGGTAGGCAGCTGAAAGGCACCACAAAACTTGTTGTACCTGCTTTCTGGGCTGAGATGGGGAATCGCTGAATTTTGGACTCGGCTGGTGACAAAATGTTCCAAACACACCCCATGCACAACTCCACCGGGGAAGGTGCCAGAAACGAGTTCTGTTGGTAGTTTTTACACTACCCCGGTAGGCAGCTGAAAGGCACCACAAAACTTGTTCTACCTGCTTTCTGGGCTGAGATGGGGAATCGCTGAATTTTGGACTCGGCTGGTGACAAAATGTTCCAAACACACCCCATGCACAACTCCACCGGGGAAGGTGCCAGAAACGAGTTCTGTTGGTAGTTTTTACACTACCCCGGTAGGCAGCTGAAAGGCACCACAAAACTTGTTGTACCTGCTTTCTGGGCTGAGATGGGGAATCGCTGAATTTTGGACTCGGCTGGTGACAAAATGTTCCAAACACACCCCATGCACAACTCCACCGGGGAAGGTGCCAGAAACGAGTTCTGTTGGTAGTTTTTACACTACCCCGGTAGGCAGCTGAAAGGCACCACAAAACTTGTTCTACCTGCTTTCTGGGCTGAGATGGGGAATCGCTGAATTTTGGACTCGGCTGGTGACAAAATGTTCCAAACACACCCCATGCACAACTCCACGGGGGAAGGTGCCAGAAACGAGTTCTGTTGGTAGTTTTTACACTACCCCGGTAGGCAGCTGAAAGGCACCACAAAACTT
This sequence comes from Falco cherrug, assembly GCF_023634085.1. Classification (NCBI taxonomy): domain Eukaryota; kingdom Metazoa; phylum Chordata; class Aves; order Falconiformes; family Falconidae; genus Falco; species Falco cherrug. The sequence goes on along the minus strand of NW_026599295.1, from coordinate 294,972 downwards.
GTTCTACCTGCTTTCTGGGCTGAGATGGGGAATCGCTGAATTTTGGACTCGGCTGGTGACAAAATGTTCCAAACACACCCCATGCACAACTCCACCGGGGAAGGTGCCAGAAACGAGTTCTGTTGGTAGTTTTTACACTACCCCGGTAGGCAGCTGAAAGGCACCACAAAACTTGTTCTACCTGCTTTCTGGGCTGAGATGGGGAATCGCTGAATTTTGGACTCGGCTGGTGACAAAATGTTCCAAACACACCCCATGCACAACTCCACCGGGGAAGGTGCCAGAAACGAGTTCTGTTGGTAGTTTTTACACTACCCCGGTAGGCAGCTGAAAGGCACCACAAAACTTGTTCTACCTGCTTTCTGGGCTGAGATGGGGAATCGCTGAATTTTGGACTCGGCTGCTGACAAAATGTTCCAAACACACCCCATGCACAACTCCACCGGGGAAGGTGCCAGAAACGAGTTCTGTTGGTAGTTTTTACACTACCCCGGTAGGCAGCTGAAAGGCACCACAAAACTTGTTCTACCTGCTTTCTGGGCTGAGATGGGGAATCGCTGAATTTTGGACTCGGCTGGTGACAAAATGTTCCAAACACACCCCATGCACAACTCCACCGGGGAAGGTGCCAGAAACGAGTTCTGTTGGTAGTTTTTACACTACCCCGGTAGGCAGCTGAAAGGCACCACAAAACTTGTTCTACCTGCTTTCTGGGCTGAGATGGGGAATCGCTGAATTTTGGACTCGGCTGGTGACAAAATGTTCCAAACACACCCCATGCACAACTCCACCGGGGAAGGTGCCAGAAACGAGTTCTGTTGGTAGTTTTTACACTACCCCGGTAGGCAGCTGAAAGGCACCACAAAACTTGTTCTACCTGCTTTCTGGGCTGAGATGGGGAATCGCTGAATTTTGGACTCGGCTGGTGACAAAATGTTCCAAACACACCCCATGCACAACTCCACCGGGGAAGGTGCCAGAAACGAGTTCTGTTGGTAGTTTTTACACTACCCCGGTAGGCAGCTGAAAGGCACCACAAAACTTGTTCTACCTGCTTTCTGGGCTGAGATGGGGAATCGCTGAATTTTGGACTCGGCTGGTGACAAAATGTTCCAAACACACCCCATGCACAACTCCACCGGGGAAGGTGCCAGAAAGGAGTTCTGTTGGTAGTTTTTACACTACCCCGGTAGGCAGCTGAAAGGCACCACAAAACTTGTTCTACCTGCTTTCTGGGCTGAGATGGGGAATCGCTGAATTTTGGACTCGGCTGGTGACAAAATGTTCCAAACACACCCCATGCACAACTCCACCGGGGAAGGTGCCAGAAACGAGTTCTGTTGGTAGTTTTTACACTACCCCGGTAGGCAGCTGAAAGGCACCACAAAACTTGTTCTACCTGCTTTCTGGGCTGAGATGGGGAATCGCTGAATTTTCGACTCGGCTGGTGACAAAATGTTCCAAACACACCCCATGCACAACTCCACCGGGGAAGGTGCCAGAAACGAGTTCTGTTGGTAGTTTTTACACTACCCCGGTAGGCAGCTGAAAGGCACCACAAAACTTGTTCTACCTGCTTTCTGGGCTGAGATGGGGAATCGCTGAATTTTGGACTCGGCTGCTGACAAAATGTTCCAAACACACCCCATGCACAACTCCACCGGGGAAGGTGCCAGAAACGAGTTCTGCTGGTAGTTTTTACACTACCCCGGTAGGCAGCTGAAAGGCACCACAAAACTTGTTCTACCTGCTTTCTGGGCTGAGATGGGGAATCGCTGAATTTTGGACTCGGCTGGTGACAAAATGTTCCAAACACACCCCATGCACAACTCCACCGGGGAAGGTGCCAGAAACGAGTTCTGTTGGTAGTTTTTACACTACCCCGGTAGGCAGCTGAAAGGCACCACAAAAACTTGTTCTACCTGCTTTCTGGGCTGAGATGGGGAATCGCTGAATTTTGGACTCGGCTGGTGACAAAATGTTCCAAACACACCCCATGCACAACTCCACCGGGGAAGGTGCCAGAAACGAGTTCTGTTGGTAGTTTTTACACTACCCCGGTAGGCAGCTGAAAGGCACCACAAAACTTGTTCTACCTGCTTTCTGGGCTGAGATGGGGAATCGCTGAATTTTGGACTCGGCTGGTGACAAAATGTTCCAAACACACCCCATGCACAACTCCACCGGGGAAGGTGCCAGAAAGGAGTTCCGTTGGTAGTTTTTACACTACCCCGGTAGGCAGCTGAAAGGCACCACAAAACTTGTTCTACCCTGCTTTCTGGGCTGAGATGGGGAATCGCTGAATTTTGGACTCGGCTGGTGACAAAATGTTCCAAACACACCCCATGCACAACTCCACCGGGGAAGGTGCCAGAAACGAGTTCTGTTGGTAGTTTTTACACTACCCCGGTAGGCAGCTGAAAGGCACCACAAAACTTGTTCTACCTGCTTTCTGGGCTGAGATGGGGAACGGCTGAATTTTGGACTCGGCTGGTAACAAAATGTTCCAAACACACCCCATGCACAACTCCACCGGGGAAGGTGCCAGAAACGAGTTCTGTTGGTAGTTTTTACACTACCCCGGTAGGCAAGAGAAAGGCACCACAAAACTTGTTCTACCTGCTTTCTGGGCTGAGATGGGGAATCGCTGAATTTTGGACTCGGCTGGTGACAAAATGTTCCAAACACACCCCATGCACAACTCCACCGGGGAAGGTGCCAGAAAGGAGTTCTGTTGGTAGTTTTTACACTACCCCGGTAGGCAGCTGAAAGGCACCACAAAACTTGTTCTACCTGCTTTCTGGGCTGAGATGGGGAATCGCTGAATTTTGGACTCGGCTGGTGACAAAATGTTCCAAACACACCCCATGCACAACTCCACCGGGGAAGGTGCCAGAAACGAGTTCTGTTGGTAGTTTTTACACTACCCCCGGTAGGCACCTGAAAGGCACCACAAAACTTGTTCTACCTGCTTTCTGGGCTGAGATGGGGAATCGCTGAATTTTGGACTCGGCTGGTGACAAAATGTTCCAAACACACCCCATGCACAACTCCACCGGGGAAGGTGCCAGAAACGAGTTCTGTTGGTAGTTTTTACACTACCCCGGTAGGCAGCTGAAAGGCACCAACAAAACTTGTTCTACCTGCTTTCTGGGCTGAGATGGGGAATCGCTGAATTTTGGACTCGGCTGCTGACAAAATGTTCCAAACACACCCCATGCACAACTCCACCGGGGAAGGTGCCAGAAACGAGTTCTGTTGGTAGTTTTTACACTACCCCGGTAGGCAGCTGAAAGGCACCACAAAACTTGTTCTACCTGCTTTCCGGGCTGAGATGGGGAATCGCTGAATTTTGGACTCGGCTGCTGACAAAATGTTCCAAACACACCCCATGCACAACTCCACCGGGGAAGGTGCCAGAAACGAGTTCTGTTGGTAGTTTTTACACTACCCCGGTAGGCAGCTGAAAGGCACCACAAAACTTGTTCTACCTGCTTTCTGGGCTGAGATGGGGAATCGCTGAATTTTGGACTCGGCTGGTGACAAAATGTTCCAAACACACCCCATGCACAACTCCACCGGGGAAGGTGCCAGAAACGAGTTCTGTTGGTAGTTTTTACACTACTCCGGTAGGCAAGAGAAAGGCACCACAAAACTTGTTCTACCTGCTTTCTGGGCTGAGATGGGGAATAGCTGAATTTTGGACTCGGCTGGTGACAAAATGTTCCAAACACACCCCATGCACAACTCCACCGGGGAAGGTGCCAGAAACGAGTTCTGTTGGTAGTTTTTACACTACCCCGGTAGGCAGCTGAAAGGCACCACAAAACTTGTTCTACCTGCTTTCTGGGCTGAGATGGGGAATCGCTGAATTTTGGACTCGGCTGGTGACAAAATGTTCCAAACACACCCCATGCACAACTCCACCGGGGAAGGTGCCAGAAACGAGTTCTGTTGGTAGTTTTTACACTACCCCGGTAGGCAGCTGAAAGGCACCACAAAACTTGTTCTACCTGCTTTCTGGGCTGAGATGGGGAATAGCTGAATTTTGGACTCGGCTGGTGACAAAATGTTCCAAACACACCCCATGCACAACTCCACCGGGGAAGGTGCCAGAAACGAGTTCTGTTGGTAGTTTTTACACTACCCCGGTAGGCAAGAGAAAGGCACCACAAAACTTGTTCTACCTGCTTTCTGGGCTGAGATGGGGAATCGCTGAATTTTGGACTCGGCTGGTGACAAAATGTTCCAAACACACCCCATGCACAACTCCACCGGGGAAGGTGCCAGAAACGAGTTCTGTTGGTAGTTTTTACACTACCCCGGTAGGCAGCTGAAAGGCACCACAAAACTTGTGTTCTACCTGCTTTCTGGGCTGAGATGGGGAATCGCTGAATTTTGGACTCGGCTGGTGACAAAATGTTCCAAACACACCCCATGCACAACTCCACCGGGGAAGGTGCCAGAAACGAGTTCTGTTGGTAGTTTTTACACTACCCCGGTAGGCAGCTGAAAGGCACCACAAAACTTGTTCTACCTGCTTTCTGGGCTGAGATGGGGAATCGCTGAATTTTGGACTCGGCTGGTGACAAAATGTTCCAAACACACCCCATGCACAACTCCACGGGGGAAGGTGCCAGAAACGAGTTCTGTTGGTAGTTTTTACACTACCCCGGTAGGCAGCTGAAAGGCACCACAAAACTTGTTCTACCTGCTTTCTGGGCTGAGATGGGGAATCGCTGAATTTTGGACTCGGCTGGTGACAAAATGTTCCAAACACACCCCATGCACAACTCCACCGGGGAAGGTGCCAGAAACGAGTTCTGTTGGTAGTTTTTACACTACCCCGGTAGGCAGCTGAAAGGCACCACAAAACTTGTTCTACCTGCTTTCTGGGCTGAGATGGGGAATCGCTGAATTTTGGACTCGGCTGGTGACAAAATGTTCCAAACACACCCCATGCACAACTCCACCGGGGAAGGTGCCAGAAACGAGTTCTGTTGGTAGTTTTTACACTACCCCGGTAGGCAGCTGAAAGGCACCACAAAACTTGTTCTACCTGCTTTCTGGGCTGAGATGGGGAATCGCTGAATTTTGGACTCGGCTGGTGACAAAATGTTCCAAACACACCCCATGCACAACTCCACCGGGGAAGGTGCCAGAAACGAGTTCTGTTGGTAGTTTTTACACTACCCCGGTAGGCAGCTGAAAGGCACCACAAAACTTGTTCTACCTGCTTTCTGGGCTGAGATGGGGAATCGCTGAATTTTGGACTCGGCTGGTGACAAAATGTTCCAAACACACCCCATGCACAACTCCACCGGGGAAGGTGCCAGAAACGAGTTCTGTTGGTAGTTTTTACACTACCCCGGTAGGCAGCTGAAAGGCACCACAAAACTTGTTCTACCTGCTTTCTGGGCTGAGATGGGGAATCGCTGAATTTTGGACTCGGCTGGTGACAAAATGTTCCAAACACACCCCATGCACAACTCCACCGGGGAAGGTGCCAGAAACGAGTTCTGTTGGTAGTTTTTACACTACCCCGGTAGGCAGCTGAAAGGCACCACAAAACTTGTTCTACCTGCTTTCTGGGCTGAGATGGGGAATCGCTGAATTTTGGACTCGGCTGGTGACAAAATGTTCCAAACACACCCCATGCACAACTCCACCGGGGAAGGTGCCAGAAACGAGTTCTGTTGGTAGTTTTTACACTACCCCGGTAGGCAGCTGAAAGGCACCACAAAACTTGTTCTACCTGCTTTCTGGGCTGAGATGGGGAATCGCTGAATTTTGGACTCGGCTGGTGACAAAATGTTCCAAACACACCCCATGCACAACTCCACCGGGGAAGGTGCCAGAAAGGAGTTCTGTTGGTAGTTTTTACACTACCCCGGTAGGCAGCTGAAAGGCACCACAAAACTTGTTCTACCTGCTTTCTGGGCTGAGATGGGGAATCGCTGAATTTTGGACTCGGCTGGTGACAAAATGTTCCAAACACACCCCATGCACAACTCCACCGGGGAAGGTGCCAGAAACGAGTTCTGTTGGTAGTTTTTACACTACCCCGGTAGGCAGCTGAAAGGCACCACAAAACTTGTTCTACCTGCTTTCTGGGCTGAGATGGGGAATCGCTGAATTTTCGACTCGGCTGGTGACAAAATGTTCCAAACACACCCCATGCACAACTCCACCGGGGAAGGTGCCAGAAACGAGTTCTGTTGGTAGTTTTTACACTACCCCGGTAGGCAGCTGAAAGGCACCACAAAACTTGTTCTACCTGCTTTCTGGGCTGAGATGGGGAATCGCTGAATTTTGGACTCGGCTGGTGACAAAATGTTCCAAACACACCCCATGCACAACTCCACCGGGGAAGGTGCCAGAAACGAGTTCTGCTGGTAGTTTTTACACTACCCCGGTAGGCAGCTGAAAGGCACCACAAAACTTGTTCTACCTGCTTTCTGGGCTGAGATGGGGAATCGCTGAATTTTGGACTCGGCTGGTGACAAAATGTTCCAAACACACCCCATGCACAACTCCACCGGGGAAGGTGCCAGAAACGAGTTCTGTTGGTAGTTTTTACACTACCCCGGTAGGCAGCTGAAAGGCACCACAAAACTTGTTCTACCTGCTTTCTGGGCTGAGATGGGGAATCGCTGAATTTTGGACTCGGCTGGTGACAAAATGTTCCAAACACACCCCATGCACAACTCCACGGGGGAAGGTGCCAGAAACGAGTTCTGTTGGTAGTTTTTACACTACCCCGGTAGGCAGCTGAAAGGCACCACAAAACTTGTTCTACCTGCTTTCTGGGCTGAGATGGGGAATCGCTGAATTTTGGACTCGGCTGGTGACAAAATGTTCCAAACACACCCCATGCACAACTCCACCGGGGAAGGTGCCAGAAACGAGTTCTGTTGGTAGTTTTTACACTACCCCGGTAGGCAGCTGAAAGGCACCACAAAACTTGTTCTACCTGCTTTCTGGGCTGAGATGGGGAATCGCTGAATTTTGGACTCGGCTGGTGACAAAATGTTCCAAACACACCCCATGCACAACTCCACCGGGGAAGGTGCCAGAAACGAGTTCTGTTGGTAGTTTTTACACTACCCCGGTAGGCAGCTGAAAGGCACCACAAAACTTGTTCTACCTGCTTTCTGGGCTGAGATGGGGAACGGCTGAGTTTTGGACTCGGCTGGTGACAAAATGTTCCAAACACACCCCATGCACAACTCCACCGGGGAAGGTGCCAGAAACGAGTTCTGTTGGTAGTTTTTACACTACCCCGGTAGGCAAGAGAAAGGCACCACAAAACTTGTTCTACCTGCTTTCTGGGCTGAGATGGGGAATCGCTGAATTTTGGACTCGGCTGGTGACAAAATGTTCCAAACACACCCCATGCACAACTCCACCGGGGAAGGTGCCAGAAACGAGTTCTGTTGGTAGTTTTTACACTACCCCGGTAGGCAGCTGAAAGGCACCACAAAACTTGTTCTACCTGCTTTCTGGGCTGAGATGGGGAATCGCTGAATTTTGGACTCGGCTGGTGACAAAATGTTCCAAACACACCCCATGCACAACTCCACCGGGGAAGGTGCCAGAAACGAGTTCTGTTGGTAGTTTTTACACTACCCCGGTAGGCAGCTGAAAGGCACCACAAAACTTGTTCTACCTGCTTTCTGGGCTGAGATGGGGAATCGCTGAATTTTGGACTCGGCTGGTGACAAAATGTTCCAAACACACCCCATGCACAACTCCACCGGGGAAGGTGCCAGAAACGAGTTCTGTTGGTAGTTTTTACACTACCCCGGTAGGCAGCTGAAAGGCACCACAAAACTTGTTCTACCTGCTTTCTGGGCTGAGATGGGGAATCGCTGAATTTTGGACTCGGCTGGTGACAAAATGTTCCAAACACACCCCATGCACAACTCCACCGGGGAAGGTGCCAGAAACGAGTTCTGTTGGTAGTTTTTACACTACCCCGGTAGGCAGCTGAAAGGCACCACAAAACTTGTTCTACCTGCTTTCTGGCCTAGAGATGGGGAACGGCTGAATTTTGGACTCGGCTGGTGACAAAATGTTCCAAACACACCCCATGCACAACTCCACCGGGGAAGGTGCCAGAAACGAGTTCTGTTGGTAGTTTTTACACTACCCCGGTAGGCAGCTGAAAGGCACCACAAAACTTGTTCTACCTGCTTTCTGGGCTGAGATGGGGAATCGCTGAATTTTGGACTCGGCTGGTGACAAAATGTTCCAAACACACCCCATGCACAACTCCACCGGGGAAGGTGCCAGAAACGAGTTCTGTTGGTAGTTTTTACACTACCCCGGTAGGCAGCTGAAAGGCACCACAAAACTTGTTCTACCTGCTTTCTGGGCTGAGATGGGGAATCGCTGAATTTTGGACTCGGCTGGTGACAAAATGTTCCAAACACACCCCATGCACAACTCCACCGGGGAAGGTGCCAGAAACGAGTTCTGTTGGTAGTTTTTACACTACCCCGGTAGGCAGCTGAAAGGCACCACAAAACTTGTTCTACCTGCTTTCTGGGCTGAGATGGGGAATCGCTGAATTTTGGACTCGGCTGGTGACAAAATGTTCCAAACACACCCCATGCACAACTCCACCGGGGAAGGTGCCAGAAACGAGTTCTGTTGGTAGTTTTTACACTACCCCGGTAGGCAGCTGAAAGGCACCACAAAACTTGTTCTACCTGCTTTCTGGGCTGAGATGGGGAATCGCTGAATTTTGGAGTCGGCTGGTGACAAAATGTTCCAAACACACCCCATGCACAACTCCACCGGGGAAGGTGCCAGAAACGAGTTCTGTTGGTAGTTTTTACACTACCCCGGTAGGCAAGAGAAAGGCACCACAAAACTTGTTCTACCTGCTTTCTGGGCTGAGATGGAGAATCGCTGAATTTTGGACTCGGCTGGTGACAAAATGTTCCAAACACACCCCATGCACAACTCCACCGGGGAAGGTGCCAGAAACGAGTTCTGTTGGTAGTTTTTACACTACCCCGGTAGGCAGCTGAAAGGCACCACAAAACTTGTTCTACCTGCTTTCTGGGCTGAGATGGGGAATCGCTGAATTTTGGACTCGGCTGGTGACAAAATGTTCCAAACACACCCCATGCACAACTCCACCGGGGAAGGTGCCAGAAACGAGTTCTGTTGGTAGTTTTTACACTACCCCGGTAGGCAGCTGAAAGGCACCACAAAACTTGTTGTACCTGCTTTCTGGGCTGAGATGGGGAATCGCTGAATTTTGGACTCGGCTGGTGACAAAATGTTCCAAACACACCCCATGCACACCTCCACCGGGGAAGGTGCCAGAAACGAGTTCTGTTGGTAGTTTTTACACTACCCCGGTAGGCAAGAGAAAGGCACCACAAAACTTGTTCTACCTGCTTTCTGGGCTGAGATGGGGAATCGCTGAATTTTGGACTCGGCTGGTGACAAAATGTTCCAAACACACCCCATGCACAACTCCACCGGGGAAGGTGCCAGAAACGAGTTCTGTTGGTAGTTTTTACACTACCCCGGTAGGCAGCTGAAAGGCACCACAAAACTTGTTCTACCTGCTTTCTGGGCTGAGATGGGGAATCGCTGAATTTTGGACTCGGCTGGTGACAAAATGTTCCAAACACACCCCATGCACACCTCCACCGGGGAAGGTGCCAGAAACGAGTTCTGTTGGTAGTTTTTACACTACCCCGGTAGGCAGCTGAAAGGCACCACAAAACTTGTTCTACCTGCTTTCTGGGCTGAGATGGGGAATCGCTGAATTTTGGACTCGGCTGGTGACAAAATGTTCCAAACACACCCCATGCACAACTCCACCGGGGAAGGTGCCAGAAACGAGTTCTGTTGGTAGTTTTTACACTACCCCGGTAGGCAGCTGAAAGGCACCACAAAACTTGTTCTACCTGCTTTCTGGGCTGAGATGGGGAATCGCTGAATTTTGGACTCGGCTGGTGACAAAATGTTCCAAACACACCCCATGCACAACTCCACCGGGGAAGGTGCCAGAAACGAGTTCTGTTGGTAGTTTTTACACTACCCCGGTAGGCAGCTGAAAGGCACCACAAAACTTGTTCTACCTGCTTTCTGGGCTGAGATGGGGAATCGCTGAATTTTGGACTCGGCTGGTGACAAAATGTTCCAAACACACCCCATGCACAACTCCACCGGGGAAGGTGCCAGAAACGAGTTCTGTTGGTAGTTTTTACACTACCCCGGTAGGCAGCTGAAAGGCACCACAAAACTTGTTCTACCTGCTTTCTGGGCTGAGATGGGGAATCGCTGAATTTTGGACTCGGCTGGTGACAAAATGTTCCAAACACACCCCATGCACAACTCCACCGGGGAAGGTGCCAGAAACGAGTTCTGCTGGTAGTTTTTACACTACCCCGGTAGGCAAGAGAAAGGCACCACAAAACTTGTTCTACCTGCTTTCTGGGCTGAGATGGGGAATCGCTGAATTTTGGACTCGGCTGGTGACAAAATGTTCCAAACACACCCCATGCACAACTCCACCGGGGAAGGTGCCAGAAACGAGTTCTGTTGGTAGTTTTTACACTACCCCGGTAGGCAGCTGAAAGGCACCACAAAACTTGTTCTACCTGCTTTCTGGGCTGAGATGGGGAATCGCTGAATTTTGGACTCGGCTGCTGACAAAATGTTCCAAACACACCCCATGCACAACTCCACCGGGGAAGGTGCCAGAAACGAGTTCTGTTGGTAGTTTTTACACTACCCCGGTAGGCAGCTGAAAGGCACCACAAAACTTGTTCTACCTGCTTTCTGGGCTGAGATGGGGAATCGCTGAATTTTGGACTCGGCTGGTGACAAAATGTTCCAAACACACCCCATGCACAACTCCACCGGGGAAGGTGCCAGAAACGAGTTCTGTTGGTAGTTTTTACACTACCCCGGTAGGCAGCTGAAAGGCACCACAAAACTTGTTCTACCTGCTTTCTGGGCTGAGATGGGGAATCGCTGAATTTTGGACTCGGCTGGTGACAAAATGTTCCAAACACACCCCATGCACAACTCCACCGGGGAAGGTGCCAGAAACGAGTTCTGTTGGTAGTTTTTACACTACCCCGGTAGGCAGCTGAAAGGCACCACAAAACTTGTTCTACCTGCTTTCTGGGCTGAGATGGGGAATCGCTGAATTTTGGACTCGGCTGGTGACAAAATGTTCCAAACACACCCCATGCACAACTCCACCGGGGAAGGTGCCAGAAACGAGTTCTGCTGGTAGTTTTTACACTACCCCGGTAGGCAAGAGAAAGGCACCACAAAACTTGTTCTACCTGCTTTCTGGGCTGAGATGGGGAATCGCTGAATTTTGGACTCGGCTGGTGACAAAATGTTCCAAACACACCCCATGCACAACTCCACCGGGGAAGGTGCCAGAAACGAGTTCTGTTGGTAGTTTTTACACTACCCCGGTAGGCAGCTGAAAGGCACCACAAAACTTGTTCTACCTGCTTTCTGGGCTGAGATGGGGAATCGCTGAATTTTGGACTCGGCTGGTGACAAAATGTTCCAAACACACCCCATGCACAACTCCACCGGGGAAGGTGCCAGAAACGAGTTCTGTTGGTAGTTTTTACACTACCCCGGTAGGCAGCTGAAAGGCACCACAAAACTTGTTCTACCTGCTTTCTGGGCTGAGATGGGGAATCGCTGAATTTTGGACTCGGCTGGTGACAAAATGTTCCAAACACACCCCATGCACACCTCCACCGGGGAAGGTGCCAGAAACGAGTTCTGTTGGTAGTTTTTACACTACCCCGGTAGGCAGCTGAAAGGCACCACAAAACTTGTTCTACCTGCTTTCTGGGCTGAGATGGGGAATCGCTGAATTTTGGACTCGGCTGGTGACAAAATGTTCCAAACACACCCCATGCACAACTCCACCGGGGAAGGTGCCAGAAACAAGTTCTGCTGGTAGTTTTTACAGTACCCCGGTAGGCAAGAGAAAGGCACCACAAAACTTGTTCTACCTGCTTTCTGGGCTGAGATGGGGAATCGCTGAATTTTGGACTCGGCTGGTGACAAAATGTTCCAAACACACCCCATGCACAACTCCACCGGGGAAGGTGCCAGAAACGAGTTCTGTTGGTAGTTTTTACACTACCCCGGTAGGCAGCTGAAAGGCACCACAAAACTTGTTCTACCTGCTTTCTGGGCTGAGATGGGGAATCGCTGAATTTTGGACTCGGCTGCTGACAAAATGTTCCAAACACACCCCATGCACAACTCCACCGGGGAAGGTGCCAGAAACGAGTTCTGTTGGTAGTTTTTACACTACCCCGGTAGGCAGCTGAAAGGCACCACAAAACTTGTTCTACCTGCTTTCTGGGCTGAGATGGGGAATCGCTGAATTTTGGACTCGGCTGGTGACAAAATGTTCCAAACACACCCCATGCACAACTCCACCGGGGAAGGTGCCAGAAACGAGTTCTGTTGGTAGTTTTTACACTACCCCGGTAGGCAGCTGAAAGGCACCACAAAACTTGTTCTACCTGCTTTCTGGGCTGAGATGGGGAATCGCTGAATTTTGGACTCGGCTGGTGACAAAATGTTCCAAACACACCCCATGCACAACTCCACCGGGGAAGGTGCCAGAAACGAGTTCTGTTGGTAGTTTTTACACTACCCCGGTAGGCAAGAGAAAGGCACCACAAAACTTGTTCTACCTGCTTTCTGGGCTGAGATGGGGAATCGCTGAATTTTGGACTCGGCTGGTGACAAAATGTTCCAAACACACCCCATGCACAACTCCACCGGGGAAGGTGCCAGAAACGAGTTCTGTTGGTAGTTTTTACACTACCCCGGTAGGCAGCTGAAAGGCACCACAAAACTTGTTGTACCTGCTTTCTGGGCTGAGATGGGGAATCGCTGAATTTTGGACTCGGCTGGTGACAAAATGTTCCAAACACACCCCATGCACACCTCCACCGGGGAAGGTGCCAGAAACGAGTTCTGTTGGTAGTTTTTACACTACCCCGGTAGGCAGCTGAAAGGCACCACAAAAGTTTTTCTACCTGCTTTCTGGGCTGAGATGGGGAATCGCTGAATTTTGGACTCGGCTGGTGACAAAATGTTCCAAACACACCCCATGCACAACTCCACCGGGGAAGGTGCCAGAAACGAGTTCTGTTGGTAGTTTTTACACTACCCCGGTAGGCAGCTGAAAGGCACCACAAAACTTGTTCTACCTGCTTTCTGGGCTGAGATGGGGAATCGCTGAATTTTGGACTCGGCTGGTGACAAAATGTTCCAAACACACCCCATGCACAACTCCACCGGGGAAGGTGCCAGAAACGAGTTCTGTTGGTAGTTTTTACACTACCCCGGTAGGCAGCTGAAAGGCACCACAAAACTTGTTCTACCTGCTTTCTGGGCTGAGATGGGGAATCGCTGAATTTTGGACTCGGCTGGTGACAAAATGTTCCAAACACACCCCATGCACAACTCCACCGGGGAAGGTGCCAGAAACGAGTTCTGTTGGTAGTTTTTACACTACCCCGGTAGGCAGCTGAAAGGCACCACAAAACTTGTTCTACCTGCTTTCTGGGCTGAGATGGGGAATCGCTGAATTTTGGACTCGGCTGGTGACAAAATGTTCCAAACACACCCCATGCACAACTCCACCGGGGAAGGTGCCAGAAACGAGTTCTGTTGGTAGTTTTTACACTACCCCGGTAGGCAGCTGAAAGGCACCACAAAACTTGTTCTACCTGCTTTCTGGGCTGAGATGGGGAATCGCTGAATTTTGGACTCGGCTGGTGACAAAATGTTCCAAACACACCCCATGCACAACTCCACCGGGGAAGGTGCCAGAAACGAGTTCTGTTGGTAGTTTTTACACTACCCCGGTAGGCAGCTGAAAGGCACCACAAAACTTGTTCTACCTGCTTTCTGGGCTGAGATGGGGAATCGCTGAATTTTGGACTCGGCTGGTGACAAAATGTTCCAAACACACCCCATGCACAACTCCACCGGGGAAGGTGCCAGAAACGAGTTCTGTTGGTAGTTTTTACACTACCCCGGTAGGCAGCTGAAAGGCACCACAAAACTTGTTCTACCTGCTTTCTGGGCTGAGATGGGGAATCGCTGAATTTTGGACTCGGCTGGTGACAAAATGTTCCAAACACACCCCATGCACAACTCCACCGGGGAAGGTGCCAGAAACGAGTTCTGTTGGTAGTTTTTACACTACCCCGGTAGGCAGCTGAAAGGCACCACAAAACTTGTTCTACCTGCTTTCTGGGCTGAGATGGGGAATCGCTGAATTTTGGACTCGGCTGGTGACAAAATGTTCCAAACACACCCCATGCACAACTCCACCGGGGAAGGTGCCAGAAACGAGTTCTGTTGGTAGTTTTTACACTACCCCGGTAGGCAAGAGAAAGGCACCACAAAACTTGTTCTACCTGCTTTCTGGGCTGAGATGGAGAATCGCTGAATTTTGGACTCGGCTGGTGACAAAATGTTCCAAACACACCCCATGCACACCTCCACCGGGGAAGGTGCCAGAAACGAGTTCTGTTGGTAGTTTTTACACTACCCCGGTAGGCAGCTGAAAGGCACCACAAAACTTGTTCTACCTGCTTTCTGGGCTGAGATGGGGAATCGCTGAATTTTGGACTCGGCTGGTGACAAAATGTTCCAAACACACCCCATGCACAACTCCACCGGGGAAGGTGCCAGAAACGAGTTCTGTTGGTAGTTTTTACACTACCCCGGTAGGCAGCTGAAAGGCACCACAAAACTTGTTCTACCTGCTTTCTGGGCTGAGATGGGGAATCGCTGAATTTTGGACTCGGCTGGTGACAAAATGTTCCAAACACACCCCATGCACAACTCCACCGGGGAAGGTGCCAGAAACGAGTTCTGTTGGTAGTTTTTACACTACCCCGGTAGGCAGCTGAAAGGCACCACAAAACTTGTTGTACCTGCTTTCTGGGCTGAGATGGGGAATCGCTGAATTTTGGACTCGGCTGGTGACAAAATGTTCCAAACACACCCCATGCACACCTCCACCGGGGAAGGTGCCAGAAACGAGTTCTGTTGGTAGTTTTTACACTACCCCGGTAGGCAAGAGAAAGGCACCACAAAACTTGTTCTACCTGCTTTCTGGGCTGAGATGGGGAATCGCTGAATTTTGGACTCGGCTGGTGACAAAATGTTCCAAACACACCCCATGCACAACTCCACCGGGGAAGGTGCCAGAAACGAGTTCTGTTGGTAGTTTTTACACTACCCCGGTAGGCAGCTGAAAGGCACCACAAAACTTGTTCTACCTGCTTTCTGGGCTGAGATGGGGAATCGCTGAATTTTGGACTCGGCTGGTGACAAAATGTTCCAAACACACCCCATGCACACCTCCACCGGGGAAGGTGCCAGAAACGAGTTCTGTTGGTAGTTTTTACACTACCCCGGTAGGCAGCTGAAAGGCACCACAAAACTTGTTCTACCTGCTTTCTGGGCTGAGATGGGGAATCGCTGAATTTTGGACTCGGCTGGTGACAAAATGTTCCAAACACACCCCATGCACAACTCCACCGGGGAAGGTGCCAGAAACGAGTTCTGTTGGTAGTTTTTACACTACCCCGGTAGGCAGCTGAAAGGCACCACAAAACTTGTTGTACCTGCTTTCTGGGCTGAGATGGGGAATCGCTGAATTTTGGACTCGGCTGGTGACAAAATGTTCCAAACACACCCCATGCACAACTCCACCGGGGAAGGTGCCAGAAACGAGTTCTGTTGGTAGTTTTTACACTACCCCGGTAGGCAGCTGAAAGGCACCACAAAAGTTTTTCTACCTGCTTTCTGGGCTGAGATGGGGAATCGCTGAATTTTGGACTCGGCTGGTGACAAAATGTTCCAAACACACCCCATGCACAACTCCACCGGGGAAGGTGCCAGAAACGAGTTCTGTTGGTAGTTTTTACACTACCCCGGTAGGCAGCTGAAAGGCACCACAAAACTTGTTCTACCTGCTTTCTGGGCTGAGATGGGGAATCGCTGAATTTTGGACTCGGCTGGTGACAAAATGTTCCAAACACACCCCATGCACAACTCCACCGGGGAAGGTGCCAGAAACGAGTTCTGCTGGTAGTTTTTACACTACCCCGGTAGGCAAGAGAAAGGCACCACAAAACTTGTTCTACCTGCTTTCTGGGCTGAGATGGGGAATCGCTGAATTTTGGACTCGGCTGGTGACAAAATGTTCCAAACACACCCCATGCACAACTCCACCGGGGAAGGTGCCAGAAACGAGTTCTGTTGGTAGTTTTTACACTACCCCGGTAGGCAGCTGAAAGGCACCACAAAACTTGTTCTACCTGCTTTCTGGGCTGAGATGGGGAATCGCTGAATTTTGGACTCGGCTGGTGACAAAATGTTCCAAACACACCCCATGCACAACTCCACCGGGGAAGGTGCCAGAAACGAGTTCTGTTGGTAGTTTTTACACTACCCCGGTAGGCAGCTGAAAGGCACCACAAAACTTGTTCTACCTGCTTTCTGGGCTGAGATGGGGAATCGCTGAATTTTGGACTCGGCTGGTGACAAAATGTTCCAAACACACCCCATGCACAACTCCACCGGGGAAGGTGCCAGAAACGAGTTCTGTTGGTAGTTTTTACACTACCCCGGTAGGCAGCTGAAAGGCACCACAAAACTTGTTCTACCTGCTTTCTGGGCTGAGATGGGGAATCGCTGAATTTTGGACTCGGCTGGTGACAAAATGTTCCAAACACACCCCATGCACAACTCCACCGGGGAAGGTGCCAGAAACGAGTTCTGTTGGTAGTTTTTACACTACCCCGGTAGGCAGCTGAAAGGCACCACAAAACTTGTTCTACCTGCTTTCTGGGCTGAGATGGGGAATCGCTGAATTTTGGACTCGGCTGGTGACAAAATGTTCCAAACACACCCCATGTACAACTCCACCGGGGAAGGTGCCAGAAACGAGTTCTGCTGGTAGTTTTTACACTACCCCGGTAGGCAAGAGAAAGGCACCACAAAACTTGTTCTACCTGCTTTCTGGGCTGAGATGGGGAATCGCTGAATTTTGGACTCGGCTGGTGACAAAATGTTCCAAACACACCCCATGCACAACTCCACCGGGGAAGGTGCCAGAAACGAGTTCTGTTGGTAGTTTTTACACTACCCCGGTAGGCAGCTGAAAGGCACCACAAAACTTGTTCTACCTGCTTTCTGGGCTGAGATGGGGAATCGCTGAATTTTGGACTCGGCTGGTGACAAAATGTTCCAAACACACCCCATGCACAACTCCACCGGGGAAGGTGCCAGAAACGAGTTCTGTTGGTAGTTTTTACACTACCCCGGTAGGCAGCTGAAAGGCACCACAAAACTTGTTCTACCTGCTTTCTGGGCTGAGATGGGGAATCGCTGAATTTTGGACTCGGCTGGTGACAAAATGTTCCAAACACACCCCATGCACAACTCCACCGGGGAAGGTGCCAGAAACGAGTTCTGTTGGTAGTTTTTACACTACCCCGGTAGGCAGCTGAAAGGCACCACAAAACTTGTTCTACCTGCTTTCTGGGCTGAGATGGGGAATCGCTGAATTTTGGACTCGGCTGGTGACAAAATGTTCCAAACACACCCCATGCACAACTCCACCGGGGAAGGTGCCAGAAACGAGTTCTGTTGGTACTTTTTACACTACCCCGGTAGGCAGCTGAAAGGCACCACAAAACTTGTTGTACCTGCTTTCTGGGCTGAGATGGGGAATCGCTGAATTTTGGACTCGGCTGGTGACAAAATGTTCCAAACACACCCCATGCACACCTCCACCGGGGAAGGTGCCAGAAACGAGTTCTGTTGGTAGTTTTTACACTACCCCGGTAGGCAGCTGAAAGGCACCACAAAACTTGTTCTACCTGCTTTCTGGGCTGAGATGGGGAATCGCTGAATTTTGGACTCGGCTGGTGACAAAATGTTCCAAACACACCCCATGCACAACTCCACCGGGGAAGGTGCCAGAAACGAGTTCTGTTGGTAGTTTTTACACTACCCCGGTAGGCAGCTGAAAGGCACCACAAAACTTGTTCTACCTGCTTTCTGGGCTGAGATGGGGAATCGCTGAATTTTGGACTCGGCTGGTGACAAAATGTTCCAAACACACCCCATGCACAACTCCACCGGGGAAGGTGCCAGAAACGAGTTCTGTTGGTAGTTTTTACACTACCCCGGTAGGCAGCTGAAAGGCACCACAAAACTTGTTCTACCTGCTTTCTGGGCTGAGATGGGGAATCGCTGAATTTTGGACTCGGCTGGTGACAAAATGTTCCAAACACACCCCATGCACAACTCCACCGGGGAAGGTGCCAGAAACGAGTTCTGTTGGTAGTTTTTACACTACCCCGGTAGGCAAGAGAAAGGCACCACAAAACTTGTTCTACCTGCTTTCTGGGCTGAGATGGGGAATCGCTGAATTTTGGACTCGGCTGGTGACAAAATGTTCCAAACACACCCCATGCACAACTCCACCGGGGAAGGTGCCAGAAACGAGTTCTGTTGGTAGTTTTTACACTACCCCGGTAGGCAGCTGAAAGGCACCACAAAACTTGTTGTACCTGCTTTCTGGGCTGAGATGGGGAATCGCTGAATTTTGGACTCGGCTGGTGACAAAATGTTCCAAACACACCCCATGCACACCTCCACCGGGGAAGGTGCCAGAAACGAGTTCTGTTGGTAGTTTTTACACTACCCCGGTAGGCAGCTGAAAGGCACCACAAAAGTTTTTCTACCTGCTTTCTGGGCTGAGATGGGGAATCGCTGAATTTTGGACTCGGCTGGTGACAAAATGTTCCAAACACACCCCATGCACAACTCCACCGGGGAAGGTGCCAGAAACGAGTTCTGTTGGTAGTTTTTACACTACCCCGGTAGGCAGCTGAAAGGCACCACAAAACTTGTTCTACCTGCTTTCTGGGCTGAGATGGGGAATCGCTGAATTTTGGACTCGGCTGGTGACAAAATGTTCCAAACACACCCCATGCACAACTCCACCGGGGAAGGTGCCAGAAACGAGTTCTGTTGGTAGTTTTTACACTACCCCGGTAGGCAGCTGAAAGGCACCACAAAACTTGTTCTACCTGCTTTCTGGGCTGAGATGGGGAATCGCTGAATTTTGGACTCGGCTGGTGACAAAATGTTCCAAACACACCCCATGCACACCTCCACCGGGGAAGGTGCCAGAAACGAGTTCTGTTGGTAGTTTTTACACTACCCCGGTAGGCAAGAGAAAGGCACCACAAAACTTGTTCTACCTGCTTTCTGGGCTGAGATGGGGAATCGCTGAATTTTGGACTCGGCTGGTGACAAAATGTTCCAAACACACCCCATGCACAACTCCACCGGGGAAGGTGCCAGAAACGAGTTCTGTTGGTAGTTTTTACACTACCCCGGTAGGCAGCTGAAAGGCACCACAAAACTTGTTCTACCTGCTTTCTGGGCTGAGATGGGGAATCGCTGAATTTTGGACTCGGCTGGTGACAAAATGTTCCAAACACACCCCATGCACAACTCCACCGGGGAAGGTGCCAGAAACGAGTTCTGTTGGTAGTTTTTACACTACCCCGGTAGGCAGCTGAAAGGCACCACAAAACTTGTTCTACCTGCTTTCTGGGCTGAGATGGGGAATCGCTGAATTTTGGACTCGGCTGGTGACAAAATGTTCCAAACACACCCCATGCACAACTCCACCGGGGAAGGTGCCAGAAACGAGTTCTGCTGGTAGTTTTTACACTACCCCGGTAGGCAAGAGAAAGGCACCACAAAACTTGTTCTACCTGCTTTCTGGGCTGAGATGGGGAATCGCTGAATTTTGGACTCGGCTGGTGACAAAATGTTCCAAACACACCCCATGCACAACTCCACCGGGGAAGGTGCCAGAAACGAGTTCTGTTGGTAGTTTTTACACTACCCCGGTAGGCAGCTGAAAGGCACCACAAAACTTGTTCTACCTGCTTTCTGGGCTGAGATGGGGAATCGCTGAATTTTGGACTCGGCTGGTGACAAAATGTTCCAAACACACCCCATGCACAACTCCACCGGGGAAGGTGCCAGAAACGAGTTCTGTTGGTAGTTTTTACACTACCCCGGTAGGCAGCTGAAAGGCACCACAAAACTTGTTCTACCTGCTTTCTGGGCTGAGATGGGGAATCGCTGAATTTTGGACTCGGCTGGTGACAAAATGTTCCAAACACACCCCATGCACAACTCCACCGGGGAAGGTGCCAGAAACGAGTTCTGTTGGTAGTTTTTACACTACCCCGGTAGGCAGCTGAAAGGCACCACAAAACTTGTTCTACCTGCTTTCTGGGCTGAGATGGGGAATCGCTGAATTTTGGACTCGGCTGGTGACAAAATGTTCCAAACACACCCCATGCACAACTCCACCGGGGAAGGTGCCAGAAACGAGTTCTGTTGGTAGTTTTTACACTACCCCGGTAGGCAGCTGAAAGGCACCACAAAACTTGTTCTACCTGCTTTCTGGGCTGAGATGGGGAATCGCTGAATTTTGGACTCGGCTGGTGACAAAATGTTCCAAACACACCCCATGCACAACTCCACCGGGGAAGGTGCCAGAAACGAGTTCTGCTGGTAGTTTTTACACTACCCCGGTAGGCAAGAGAAAGGCACCACAAAACTTGTTCTACCTGCTTTCTGGGCTGAGATGGGGAATCGCTGAATTTTGGACTCGGCTGGTGACAAAATGTTCCAAACACACCCCATGCACAACTCCACCGGGGAAGGTGCCAGAAACGAGTTCTGTTGGTAGTTTTTACACTACCCCGGTAGGCAGCTGAAAGGCACCACAAAACTTGTTCTACCTGCTTTCTGGGCTGAGATGGGGAATCGCTGAATTTTGGACTCGGCTGGTGACAAAATGTTCCAAACACACCCCATGCACAACTCCACCGGGGAAGGTGCCAGAAACGAGTTCTGTTGGTAGTTTTTACACTACCCCGGTAGGCAGCTGAAAGGCACCACAAAACTTGTTCTACCTGCTTTCTGGGCTGAGATGGGGAATCGCTGAATTTTGGACTCGGCTGGTGACAAAATGTTCCAAACACACCCCATGCACAACTCCACCGGGGAAGGTGCCAGAAACGAGTTCTGTTGGTAGTTTTTACACTACCCCGGTAGGCAGCTGAAAGGCACCACAAAACTTGTTCTACCTGCTTTCTGGGCTGAGATGGGGAATCGCTGAATTTTGGACTCGGCTGGTGACAAAATGTTCCAAACACACCCCATGCACAACTCCACCGGGGAAGGTGCCAGAAACAAGTTCTGCTGGTAGTTTTTACAGTACCCCGGTAGGCAAGAGAAAGGCACCACAAAACTTGTTCTACCTGCTTTCTGGGCTGAGATGGGGAATCGCTGAATTTTGGACTCGGCTGGTGACAAAATGTTCCAAACACACCCCATGCACAACTCCACCGGGGAAGGTGCCAGAAACGAGTTCTGTTGGTAGTTTTTACACTACCCCGGTAGGCAGCTGAAAGGCACCACAAAACTTGTTCTACCTGCTTTCTGGGCTGAGATGGGGAATCGCTGAATTTTGGACTCGGCTGCTGACAAAATGTTCCAAACACACCCCATGCACAACTCCACCGGGGAAGGTGCCAGAAACGAGTTCTGTTGGTAGTTTTTACACTACCCCGGTAGGCAGCTGAAAGGCACCACAAAACTTGTTCTACCTGCTTTCTGGGCTGAGATGGGGAATCGCTGAATTTTGGACTCGGCTGGTGACAAAATGTTCCAAACACACCCCATGCACACCTCCACCGGGGAAGGTGCCAGAAACGAGTTCTGTTGGTAGTTTTTACACTACCCCGGTAGGCAGCTGAAAGGCACCACAAAACTTGTTCTACCTGCTTTCTGGGCTGAGATGGGGAATCGCTGAATTTTGGACTCGGCTGGTGACAAAATGTTCCAAACACACCCCATGCACAACTCCACCGGGGAAGGTGCCAGAAACGAGTTCTGTTGGTAGTTTTTACACTACCCCGGTAGGCAAGAGAAAGGCACCACAAAACTTGTTCTACCTGCTTTCTGGGCTGAGATGGGGAATCGCTGAATTTTGGACTCGGCTGGTGACAAAATGTTCCAAACACACCCCATGCACAACTCCACCGGGGAAGGTGCCAGAAACGAGTTCTGTTGGTAGTTTTTACACTACCCCGGTAGGCAGCTGAAAGGCACCACAAAACTTGTTGTACCTGCTTTCTGGGCTGAGATGGGGAATCGCTGAATTTTGGACTCGGCTGGTGACAAAATGTTCCAAACACACCCCATGCACACCTCCACCGGGGAAGGTGCCAGAAACGAGTTCTGTTGGTAGTTTTTACACTACCCCGGTAGGCAGCTGAAAGGCACCACAAAAGTTTTTCTACCTGCTTTCTGGGCTGAGATGGGGAATCGCTGAATTTTGGACTCGGCTGGTGACAAAATGTTCCAAACACACCCCATGCACAACTCCACCGGGGAAGGTGCCAGAAACGAGTTCTGTTGGTAGTTTTTACACTACCCCGGTAGGCAGCTGAAAGGCACCACAAAACTTGTTCTACCTGCTTTCTGGGCTGAGATGGGGAATCGCTGAATTTTGGACTCGGCTGGTGACAAAATGTTCCAAACACACCCCATGCACAACTCCACCGGGGAAGGTGCCAGAAACGAGTTCTGTTGGTAGTTTTTACACTACCCCGGTAGGCAGCTGAAAGGCACCACAAAACTTGTTCTACCTGCTTTCTGGGCTGAGATGGGGAATCGCTGAATTTTGGACTCGGCTGGTGACAAAATGTTCCAAACACACCCCATGCACACCTCCACCGGGGAAGGTGCCAGAAACGAGTTCTGTTGGTAGTTTTTACACTACCCCGGTAGGCAGCTGAAAGGCACCACAAAACTTGTTCTACCTGCTTTCTGGGCTGAGATGGGGAATCGCTGAATTTTGGACTCGGCTGGTGACAAAATGTTCCAAACACACCCCATGCACAACTCCACCGGGGAAGGTGCCAGAAACGAGTTCTGTTGGTAGTTTTTACACTACCCCGGTAGGCAAGAGAAAGGCACCACAAAACTTGTTCTACCTGCTTTCTGGGCTGAGATGGGGAATCGCTGAATTTTGGACTCGGCTGGTGACAAAATGTTCCAAACACACCCCATGCACAACTCCACCGGGGAAGGTGCCAGAAACGAGTTCTGTTGGTAGTTTTTACACTACCCCGGTAGGCAGCTGAAAGGCACCACAAAACTTGTTGTACCTGCTTTCTGGGCTGAGATGGGGAATCGCTGAATTTTGGACTCGGCTGGTGACAAAATGTTCCAAACACACCCCATGCACACCTCCACCGGGGAAGGTGCCAGAAACGAGTTCTGTTGGTAGTTTTTACACTACCCCGGTAGGCAGCTGAAAGGCACCACAAAAGTTTTTCTACCTGCTTTCTGGGCTGAGATGGGGAATCGCTGAATTTTGGACTCGGCTGGTGACAAAATGTTCCAAACACACCCCATGCACAACTCCACCGGGGAAGGTGCCAGAAACGAGTTCTGTTGGTAGTTTTTACACTACCCCGGTAGGCAGCTGAAAGGCACCACAAAACTTGTTCTACCTGCTTTCTGGGCTGAGATGGGGAATCGCTGAATTTTGGACTCGGCTGGTGACAAAATGTTCCAAACACACCCCATGCACAACTCCACCGGGGAAGGTGCCAGAAACGAGTTCTGTTGGTAGTTTTTACACTACCCCGGTAGGCAGCTGAAAGGCACCACAAAACTTGTTCTACCTGCTTTCTGGGCTGAGATGGGGAATCGCTGAATTTTGGACTCGGCTGGTGACAAAATGTTCCAAACAAACCCCATGCACAACTCCACCGGGGAAGGTGCCAGAAACGAGTTCTGTTGGTAGTTTTTACACTACCCCGGTAGGCAGCTGAAAGGCACCACAAAACTTGTTCTACCTGCTTTCTGGGCTGAGATGGGGAATCGCTGAATTTTGGACTCGGCTGGTGACAAAATGTTCCAAACACACCCCATGCACACCTCCACCGGGGAAGGTGCCAGAAACGAGTTCTGTTGGTAGTTTTTACACTACCCCGGTAGGCAGCTGAAAGGCACCACAAAACTTGTTCTACCTGCTTTCTGGGCTGAGATGGGGAATCGCTGAATTTTGGACTCGGCTGGTGACAAAATGTTCCAAACACACCCCATGCACAACTCCACCGGGGAAGGTGCCAGAAACGAGTTCTGTTGGTAGTTTTTACACTACCCCGGTAGGCAGCTGAAAGGCACCACAAAACTTGTTCTACCTGCTTTCTGGGCTGAGATGGGGAATCGCTGAATTTTGGACTCGGCTGCTGACAAAATGTTCCAAACACACCCCATGCACAACTCCACCGGGGAAGGTGCCAGAAACGAGTTCTGCTGGTAGTTTTTACACTACCCCGGTAGGCAGCTGAAAGGCACCACAAAACTTGTTCTACCTGCTTTCTGGGCTGAGATGGGGAATCGCTGAATTTTGGACTCGGCTGGTGACAAAATGTTCCAAACACACCCCATGCACAACTCCACCGGGGAAGGTGCCAGAAACGAGTTCTGTTGGTAGTTTTTACACTACCCCGGTAGGCAGCTGAAAGGCACCACAAAACTTGTTCTACCTGCTTTCTGGGCTGAGATGGGGAATCGCTGAATTTTGGACTCGGCTGGTGACAAAATGTTCCAAACACACCCCATGCACAACTCCACCGGGGAAGGTGCCAGAAAGGAGTTCCGTTGGTAGTTTTTACACTACCCCGGTAGGCAGCTGAAAGGCACCACAAAACTTGTTCTACCTGCTTTCTGGGCTGAGATGGGGAATCGCTGAATTTTGGACTCGGCTGGTGACAAAATGTTCCAAACACACCCCATGCACAACTCCACCGGGGAAGGTGCCAGAATCGAGTTCTGTTGGTAGTTTTTACACTACCCCGGTAGGCAGCTGAAAGGCACCACAAAACTTGTTCTACCTGCTTTCTGGGCTGAGATGGGGAACGGCTGAATTTTGGACTCGGCTGGTAACAAAATGTTCCAAACACACCCCATGCACAACTCCACCGGGGAAGGTGCCAGAAACGAGTTCTGTTGGTAGTTTTTACACTACCCCGGTAGGCAGCTGAAAGGCACCACAAAACTTGTTCTACCTGCTTTCTGGGCTGAGATGGGGAATCGCTGAATTTTGGACTCGGCTGCTGACAAAATGTTCCAAACACACCCCATGCACAACTCCACCGGGGAAGGTGCCAGAAACGAGTTCTGTTGGTAGTTTTTACACTACCCCGGTAGGCAGCTGAAAGGCACCACAAAACTTGTTCTACCTGCTTTCTGGGCTGAGATGGGGAATCGCTGAATTTTGGACTCGGCTGCTGACAAAATGTTCCAAACACACCCCATGCACAACTCCACCGGCAAAGGTGCCAGAAAGGAGTTCTGTTGGTAGTTTTTACACTACCCCGGTAGGCAGCTGAAAGGCACCACAAAACTTGTTCTACCTGCTTTCTGGGCTGAGATGGGGAATCGCTGAATTTTGGACTCGGCTGCTGACAAAATGTTCCAAACACAGCCCATGCACAACTCCACCGGGGAAGGTGCCAGAAACGAGTTCTGTTGGTAGTTTTTACACTACCCCGGTAGGCAGCTGAAAGGCACCACAAAACTTGTTCTACCTGCTTTCTGGGCTGAGATGGAGAATCGCTGAATTTTGGACTCGGCTGGTAACAAAATGTTCCAAACACACCCCATGCACAACTCCACCGGGGAAGGTGCCAGAAACGAGTTCTGTTGGTAGTTTTTACACTACCCCGGTAGGCAGCTGAAAGGCACCACAAAACTTGTTCTACCTGCTTTCTGGGCTGAGATGGGGAATCGCTGAATTTTGGACTCGGCTGGTGACAAAATGTTCCAAACACACCCCATGCACAACTCCACCGGGGAAGGTGCCAGAAACGAGTTCTGTTGGTAGTTTTTACACTACCCCGGTAGGCAGCTGAAAGGCACCACAAAACTTGTTCTACCTGCTTTCTGGGCTAGAGTCTGTGAACAGCTGAGTTTTGGACTCGGCTGGTGACAAAATGTTCCAAACACACCCCATGCACAACTCCACCGGGGAAGGTGCCAGAAAGGAGTTCTGTTGGTAGTTTTTACACTACCCCGGTAGGCAGCTGAAAGGCACCACAAAACTTGTTCTACCTGCTTTCTGGGCTGAGATGGGGAATCGCTGAATTTTGGACTCGGCTGGTGACAAAATGTTCCAAACACACCCCATGCACACCTCCACCGGGGAAGGTGCCAGAAACGAGTTCTGTTGGTAGTTTTTACACTACCCCGGTAGGCAGCTGAAAGGCACCACAAAACTTGTTCTACCTGCTTTCTGGGCTGAGATGGGGAACCGCTGTATTTTGGACTCGGCTGGTGACAAAATGTTCCAAACACACCCCATGCACAACTCCACCGGGGAAGGTGCCAGAAACGAGTTCTGTTGGTAGTTTTTACACTACCCCGGTAGGCAGCTGAAAGGCACCACAAAACTTGTTCTACCTGCTTTCTGGGCTGAGATGGGGAATCGCTGAATTTTGGACTCGGCTGGTGACAAAATGTTCCAAACACACCCCATGCACAACTCCACCGGGGAAGGTGCCAGAAAGGAGTTCTGTTGGTAGTTTTTACACTACCCCGGTAGGCAGCTGAAAGGCACCACAAAACTTGTTGTACCTGCTTTCTGGGCTGAGATGGGGAATCGCTGAATTTTGGACTCGGCTGGTGACAAAATGTTCCAAACACACCCCATGCACAACTCCACCGGGGAAGGTGCCAGAAACGAGTTCTGTTGGTAGTTTTTACACTACCCCGGTAGGCAAGAGAAAGGCACCACAAAACTTGTTCTACCTGCTTTCTGGGCTGAGATGGGGAATCGCTGAATTTTGGACTCGGCTGGTGACAAAATGTTCCAAACACACCCCATGCACAACTCCACCGGGGAAGGTGCCAGAAACGAGTTCTGTTGGTAGTTTTTACACTACCCCGGTAGGCAGCTGAAAGGCACCACAAAACTTGTTCTACCTGCTTTCCGGGCTGAGATGGGGAATCGCTGAATTTTGGACTCGGCTGGTGACAAAATGTTCCAAACACACCCCATGCACAACTCCACCGGGGAAGGTGCCAGAAACGAGTTCTGTTGGTAGTTTTTACACTACCCCGGTAGGCAGCTGAAAGGCACCACAAAACTTGTTCTACCTGCTTTCTGGGCTGAGATGGGGAATAGCTGAATTTTGGACTCGGCTGGTGACAAAATGTTCCAAACACACCCCATGCACAACTCCACCGGGGAAGGTGCCAGAAACGAGTTCTGTTGGTAGTTTTTACACTACTCCGGTAGGCAAGAGAAAGGCACCACAAAACTTGTTCTACCTGCTTTCTGGGCTGAGATGGGGAATAGCTGAATTTTGGACTCGGCTGGTGACAAAATGTTCCAAACACACCCCATGCACAACTCCACCGGGGAAGGTGCCAGAAACGAGTTCTGTTGGTAGTTTTTACACTACCCCGGTAGGCAGCTGAAAGGCACCACAAAACTTGTTCTACCTGCTTTCTGGGCTGAGATGGGGAATAGCTGAATTTTGGACTCGGCTGGTGACAAAATGTTCCAAACACACCCCATGCACAACTCCACCGGGGAAGGTGCCAGAAACGAGTTCTGTTGGTAGTTTTTACACTACCCCGGTAGGCAGCTGAAAGGCACCACAAAACTTGTTCTACCTGCTTTCTGGGCTGAGATGGGGAATCGCTGAATTTTGGACTCGGCTGGTGACAAAATGTTCCAAACACACCCCATGCACAACTCCACCGGGGAAGGTGCCAGAAACGAGTTCTGTTGGTAGTTTTTACACTACCCCGGTAGGCAAGAGAAAGGCACCACAAAACTTGTTCTACCTGCTTTCTGGGCTGAGATGGGGAATCGCTGAATTTTGGACTCGGCTGGTGACAAAATGTTCCAAACACACCCCATGCACAACTCCACCGGGGAAGGTGCCAGAAACGAGTTCTGTTGGTAGTTTTTACACTACCCCGGTAGGCAGCTGAAAGGCACCACAAAACTTGTTCTACCTGCTTTCTGGGCTGAGATGGGGAATCGCTGAATTTTGGACTCGGCTGGTGACAAAATGTTCCAAACACACCCCATGCACACCTCC
Source organism: Falco cherrug (assembly GCF_023634085.1). Lineage (NCBI taxonomy): Eukaryota > Metazoa > Chordata > Aves > Falconiformes > Falconidae > Falco > Falco cherrug. The sequence continues at coordinate 266,683 of NW_026599295.1, read as the reverse complement.
ACCGGGGAAGGTGCCAGAAACGAGTTCTGTTGGTAGTTTTTACACTACCCCGGTAGGCAAGAGAAAGGCACCACAAAACTTGTTCTACCTGCTTTCTGGGCTGAGATGGGGAATCGCTGAATTTTGGACTCGGCTGGTGACAAAATGTTCCAAACACACCCCATGCTCAACTCCACCGGGGAAAGTGCCAGAAACGAGTTCTGTTGGTAGTTTTTACACTACCCCGGTAGGCAGCTGAAAGGCACCACAAAACTTGTTCTACCTGCTTTCCGGGCTGAGATGGGGAATCGCTGAATTTTGGACTCGGCTGGTGACAAAATGTTCCAAACACACCCCATGCACAACTCCACCGGGGAAGGTGCCAGAAACGAGTTCTGTTGGTAGTTTTTACACTACCCCGGTAGGCAGCTGAAAGGCACCACAAAACTTGTTCTACCTGCTTTCTGGGCTGAGATGGGGAATCGCTGAATTTTGGACTCGGCTGCTGACAAAATGTTCCAAACACACCCCATGCACAACTCCACCGGGGAAGGTGCCAGAAACGAGTTCTGTTGGTAGTTTTTACACTACCCCGGTAGGCAGCTGAAAGGCACCACAAAACTTGTTCTACCTGCTTTCTGGGCTGAGATGGGGAATAGCTGAATTTTGGACTCGGCTGGTGACAAAATGTTCCAAACACACCCCATGCACAACTCCACCGGGGAAGGTGCCAGAAACGAGTTCTGTTGGTAGTTTTTACACTACCCCGGTAGGCAGCTGAAAGGCACCACAAAACTTGTTCTACCTGCTTTCTGGGCTGAGATGGGGAATCGCTGAATTTTGGACTCGGCTGGTGACAAAATGTTCCAAACACACCCCATGCACACCTCCACCGGGGAAGGTGCCAGAAACGAGTTCTGTTGGTAGTTTTTACACTACCCCGGTAGGCAGCTGAAAGGCACCACAAAACTTGTTCTACCTGCTTTCTGGGCTGAGATGGGGAATCGCTGAATTTTGGACTCGGCTGGTGACAAAATGTTCCAAACACACCCCATGCACAACTCCACCGGGGAAGGTGCCAGAAACGAGTTCTGTTGGTAGTTTTTACACTACCCCGGTAGGCAGCTGAACGGCACCACAAAACTTGTTCTACCTGCTTTCTGGGCTGAGATGGGGAATCGCTGAATTTTGGACTCGGCTGGTGACAAAATGTTCCAAACACACCCCATGCACAACTCCACCGGGGAAGGTGCCAGAAAGGAGTTCCGTTGGTAGTTTTTACACTACCCCGGTAGGCAGCTGAAAGGCACCACAAAACTTGTTCTACCTGCTTTCTGGGCTGAGATGCGGAACGGCTGAATTTTGGACTCGGCTGGTAACAAAATGTTCCAAACACACCCCATGCACAACTCCACCGGGGAAGGTGCCAGAAACGAGTTCTGTTGGTAGTTTTTACACTACCCCGGTAGGCAGCTGAAAGGCACCACAAAACTTGTTCTACCTGCTTTCTGGGCTGAGATGGGGAATCGCTGAATTTTGGACTCGGCTGGTGACAAAATGTTCCAAACACACCCCATGCACAACTCCACCGGGGAAGGTGCCAGAAAGGAGTTCTGTTGGTAGTTTTTACACTACCCCGGTAGGCAGCTGAAAGGCACCACAAAACTTGTTCTACCTGCTTTCTGGGCTGAGATGGGGAATCGCTGAATTTTGGACTCGGCTGGTGACAAAATGTTCCAAACACACCCCATGCACAACTCCACCGGGGAAGGTGCCAGAAACGAGTTCTGTTGGTAGTTTTTACACTACCCCGGTAGGCAGCTGAAAGGCACCACAAAACTTGTTCTACCTGCTTTCTGGGCTGAGATGGGGAATCGCTGAATTTTGGACTCGGCTGGTGACAAAATGTTCCAAACACACCCCATGCACAACTCCACCGGGGAAGGTGCCAGAAACGAGTTCTGTTGGTAGTTTTTACACTACCCCGGTAGGCAGCTGAAAGGCACCACAAAACTTGTTCTACCTGCTTTCTGGGCTGAGATGGGGAATCGCTGAATTTTGGACTCGGCTGGTGACAAAATGTTCCAAACACACCCCATGCACAACTCCACCGGGGAAGGTGCCAGAAACGAGTTCTGTTGGTAGTTTTTACACTACCCCGGTAGGCAGCTGAAAGGCACCACAAAACTTGTTCTACCTGCTTTCCGGGCTGAGATGGGGAATCGCTGAATTTTGGACTCGGCTGCTGACAAAATGTTCCAAACACACCCCATGCACAACTCCACCGGGGAAGGTGCCAGAAACGAGTTCTGTTGGTAGTTTTTACACTACCCCGGTAGGCAGCTGAAAGGCACCACAAAACTTGTTCTACCTGCTTTCTGGGCTGAGATGGGGAATCGCTGAATTTTGGACTCGGCTGGTGACAAAATGTTCCAAACACACCCCATGCACAACTCCACCGGGGAAGGTGCCAGAAACGAGTTCTGTTGGTAGTTTTTACACTACTCCGGTAGGCAAGAGAAAGGCACCACAAAACTTGTTCTACCTGCTTTCTGGGCTGAGATGGGGAATAGCTGAATTTTGGACTCGGCTGGTGACAAAATGTTCCAAACACACCCCATGCACAACTCCACCGGGGAAGGTGCCAGAAACGAGTTCTGTTGGTAGTTTTTACACTACCCCGGTAGGCAGCTGAAAGGCACCACAAAACTTGTTCTACCTGCTTTCTGGGCTGAGATGGGGAATCGCTGAATTTTGGACTCGGCTGGTGACAAAATGTTCCAAACACACCCCATGCACAACTCCACCGGGGAAGGTGCCAGAAACGAGTTCTGTTGGTAGTTTTTACACTACCCCGGTAGGCAGCTGAAAGGCACCACAAAACTTGTTCTACCTGCTTTCTGGGCTGAGATGGGGAATAGCTGAATTTTGGACTCGGCTGGTGACAAAATGTTCCAAACACACCCCATGCACAACTCCACCGGGGAAGGTGCCAGAAACGAGTTCTGTTGGTAGTTTTTACACTACCCCGGTAGGCAAGAGAAAGGCACCACAAAACTTGTTCTACCTGCTTTCTGGGCTGAGATGGGGAATCGCTGAATTTTGGACTCGGCTGGTGACAAAATGTTCCAAACACACCCCATGCACAACTCCACCGGGGAAGGTGCCAGAAAGGAGTTCCGTTGGTAGTTTTTACACTACCCCGGTAGGCAGCTGAAAGGCACCACAAAACTTGTTCTACCTGCTTTCTGGGCTGAGATGGGGAATCGCTGAATTTTGGACTCGGCTGCTGACAAAATGTTCCAAACACACCCCATGCACAACTCCACCGGGGAAGGTGCCAGAATCGAGTTCCATTGGTAGTTTTTACACTACCCCGGTAGGCAGCTGAAAGGCACCACAAAACTTGTTCTACCTGCTTTCCGGGCTGAGATGGGGAATCGCTGAATTTTGGACTCGGCTGGTAACAAAATGTTCCAAACACACCCCATGCACAACTCCACCGGGGAAGGTGCCAGAAACGAGTTCTGTTGGTAGTTTTTACACTACCCCGGTAGGCAAGAGAAAGGCACCACAAAACTTGTTCTACCTGCTTTCTGGGCTGAGATGGGGAATCGCTGAATTTTGGACTCGGCTGGTGACAAAATGTTCCAAACACACCCCATGCACAACTCCACCGGGGAAGGTGCCAGAAACGAGTTCTGTTGGTAGTTTTTACACTACCCCGGTAGGCAGCTGAAAGGCACCACAAAACTTGTTCTACCTGCTTTCTGGGCTGAGATGGGGAATCGCTGAATTTTGGACTCGGCTGGTGACAAAATGTTCCAAACACACCCCATGCACAACTCCACCGGGGAAGGTGCCAGAAACGAGTTCTGTTGGTAGTTTTTACACTACCCCGGTAGGCAAGAGAAAGGCACCACAAAACTTGTTCTACCTGCTTTCTGGGCTGAGATGGGGAATCGCTGAATTTTGGACTCGGCTGGTGACAAAATGTTCCAAACACACCCCATGCACAACTCCACCGGGGAAGGTGCCAGAAACGAGTTCTGTTGGTAGTTTTTACACTACCCCGGTAGGCAGCTGAAAGGCACCACAAAACTTGTTCTACCTGCTTTCTGGGCTGAGATGGGGAATCGCTGAATTTTGGACTCGGCTGGTGACAAAATGTTCCAAACACACCCCATGCACAACTCCACCGGGGAAGGTGCCAGAAACGAGTTCTGTTGGTAGTTTTTACACTACCCCGGTAGGCAGCTGAAAGGCACCACAAAACTTGTTCTACCTGCTTTCTGGGCTGAGATGGGGAATCGCTGAATTTTGGACTCGGCTGGTGACAAAATGTTCCAAACACACCCCATGCACAACTCCACCGGGGAAGGTGCCAGAAACGAGTTCTGTTGGTAGTTTTTACACTACCCCGGTAGGCAGCTGAAAGGCACCACAAAACTTGTTCTACCTGCTTTCTGGGCTGAGATGGGGAATCGCTGAATTTTGGACTCGGCTGGTGACAAAATGTTCCAAACACACCCCATGCACACCTCCACCGGGGAAGGTGCCAGAAACGAGTTCTGTTGGTAGTTTTTACACTACCCCGGTAGGCAGCTGAAAGGCACCACAAAACTTGTTCTACCTGCTTTCTGGGCTGAGATGGGGAATCGCTGAATTTTGGACTCGGCTGGTGACAAAATGTTCCAAACACACCCCATGCACAACTCCACCGGGGAAGGTGCCAGAAACGAGTTCTGTTGGTAGTTTTTACACTACCCCGGTAGGCAAGAGAAAGGCACCACAAAACTTGTTCTACCTGCTTTCTGGGCTGAGATGGGGAATCGCTGAATTTTGGACTCGGCTGGTGACAAAATGTTCCAAACACACCCCATGCACAACTCCACCGGGGAAGGTGCCAGAAACGAGTTCTGTTGGTAGTTTTTACACTACCCCGGTAGGCAGCTGAAAGGCACCACAAAACTTGTTCTACCTGCTTTCTGGGCTGAGATGGGGAATCGCTGAATTTTGGACTCGGCTGCTGACAAAATGTTCCAAACACACCCCATGCACAACTCCACCGGGGAAGGTGCCAGAAACGAGTTCTGTTGGTAGTTTTTACACTACCCCGGTAGGCAGCTGAAAGGCACCACAAAACTTGTTCTACCTGCTTTCTGGGCTGAGATGGGGAATCGCTGAATTTTGGACTCGGCTGGTGACAAAATGTTCCAAACACACCCCATGCACAACTCCACCGGGGAAGGTGCCAGAAAGGAGTTCTGTTGGTAGTTTTTACACTACCCCGGTAGGCAGCTGAAAGGCACCACAAAACTTGTTCTACCTGCTTTCTGGGCTGAGATGGGGAATCGCTGAATTTTGGACTCGGCTGGTGACAAAATGTTCCAAACACACCCCATGCACAACTCCACCGGGGAAGGTGCCAGAAACCAGTTCTGTTGGTAGTTTTTACACTACCCCGGTAGGCAAGAGAAAGGCACCACAAAACTTGTTCTACCTGCTTTCTGGGCTGAGATGGGGAATCGCTGAATTTTGGACTTGGCTGGTGACAAAATGTTCCAAACACACCCCATGCACAACTCCACCGGGGAAGGTGCCAGAAACGAGTTCTGTTGGTAGTTTTTACACTACCCCGGTAGGCAGCTGAAAGGCACCACAAAACTTGTTCTACCTGCTTTCTGGGCTGAGATGGGGAATCGCTGAATTTTGGACTCGGCTGGTGACAAAATGTTCCAAACACACCCCATGCACAACTCCACCGGGGAAGGTGCCAGAAACGAGTTCTGTTGGTAGTTTTTACACTACCCCGGTAGGCAAGAGAAAGGCACCACAAAACTTGTTCTACCTGCTTTCTGGGCTGAGATGGGGAATCGCTGAATTTTGGACTCGGCTGGTGACAAAATGTTCCAAACACACCCCATGCACAACTCCACCGGGGAAGGTGCCAGAAAGGAGTTCTGTTGGTAGTTTTTACACTACCCCGGTAGGCAGCTGAAAGGCACCACAAAACTTGTTCTACCTGCTTTCTGGGCTGAGATGGGGAATCGCTGAATTTTGGACTCGGCTGGTGACAAAATGTTCCAAACACACCCCATGCACAACTCCACCGGGGAAGGTGCCAGAAACGAGTTCTGTTGGTAGTTTTTACACTACCCCGGTAGGCAGCTGAAAGGCACCACAAAACTTGTTCTACCTGCTTTCTGGGCTGAGATGGGGAATCGCTGAATTTTGGACTCGGCTGGTGACAAAATGTTCCAAACACACCCCATGCACAACTCCACCGGGGAAGGTGCCAGAAACGAGTTCTGTTGGTACTTTTTACACTACCCCGGTAGGCAGCTGAAAGGCACCACAAAACTTGTTGTACCTGCTTTCTGGGCTGAGATGGGGAATCGCTGAATTTTGGACTCGGCTGGTGACAAAATGTTCCAAACACACCCCATGCACACCTCCACCGGGGAAGGTGCCAGAAACGAGTTCTGTTGGTAGTTTTTACACTACCCCGGTAGGCAGCTGAAAGGCACCACAAAACTTGTTCTACCTGCTTTCTGGGCTGAGATGGGGAATCGCTGAATTTTGGACTCGGCTGGTGACAAAATGTTCCAAACACACCCCATGCACAACTCCACCGGGGAAGGTGCCAGAAACAAGTTCTGTTGGTAGTTTTTACACTACCCCGGTAGGCAGCTGAAAGGCACCACAAAACTTGTTCTACCTGCTTTCTGGGCTGAGATGGGGAATCGCTGAATTTTGGACTCGGCTGGTGACAAAATGTTCCAAACACACCCCATGCACAACTCCACCGGGGAAGGTGCCAGAAACGAGTTCTGTTGGTAGTTTTTACACTACCCCGGTAGGCAGCTGAAAGGCACCACAAAACTTGTTCTACCTGCTTTCTGGGCTGAGATGGGGAATCGCTGAATTTTGGACTCGGCTGGTGACAAAATGTTCCAAACACACCCCATGCACAACTCCACCGGGGAAGGTGCCAGAAACGAGTTCTGTTGGTAGTTTTTACACTACCCCGGTAGGCAGCTGAAAGGCACCACAAAACTTGTTCTACCTGCTTTCTGGGCTGAGATGGGGAATCGCTGAATTTTGGACTCGGCTGGTGACAAAATGTTCCAAACACACCCCATGCACAACTCCACCGGGGAAGGTGCCAGAAAGGAGTTCTGTTGGTAGTTTTTACACTACCCCGGTAGGCAGCTGAAAGGCACCACAAAACTTGTTCTACCTGCTTTCTGGGCTGAGATGGGGAATCGCTGAATTTTGGACTCGGCTGGTGACAAAATGTTCCAAACACACCCCATGCACAACTCCACCGGGGAAGGTGCCAGAAACGAGTTCTGTTGGTAGTTTTTACACTACCCCGGTAGGCAGCTGAAAGGCACCACAAAACTTGTTGTACCTGCTTTCTGGGCTGAGATGGGGAATCGCTGAATTTTGGACTCGGCTGGTGACAAAATGTTCCAAACACACCCCATGCACACCTCCACCGGGGAAGGTGCCAGAAACGAGTTCTGTTGGTAGTTTTTACACTACCCCGGTAGGCAGCTGAAAGGCACCACAAAACTTGTTCTACCTGCTTTCTGGGCTGAGATGGGGAATCGCTGAATTTTGGACTCGGCTGGTGACAAAATGTTCCAAACACACCCCATGCACAACTCCACCGGGGAAGGTGCCAGAAACGAGTTCTGTTGGTAGTTTTTACACTACCCCGGTAGGCAAGAGAAAGGCACCACAAAACTTGTTCTACCTGCTTTCTGGGCTGAGATGGGGAATCGCTGAATTTTGGACTCGGCTGGTGACAAAATGTTCCAAACACACCCCATGCACAACTCCACCGGGGAAGGTGCCAGAAACGAGTTCTGTTGGTAGTTTTTACACTACCCCGGTAGGCAGCTGAAAGGCACCACAAAACTTGTTCTACCTGCTTTCTGGGCTGAGATGGGGAATCGCTGAATTTTGGACTCGGCTGGTGACAAAATGTTCCAAACACACCCCATGCACAACTCCACCGGGGAAGGTGCCAGAAACGAGTTCTGTTGGTAGTTTTTACACTACCCCGGTAGGCAGCTGAAAGGCACCACAAAACTTGTTCTACCTGCTTTCTGGGCTGAGATGGGGAATCGCTGAATTTTGGACTCGGCTGGTGACAAAATGTTCCAAACACACCCCATGCACAACTCCACCGGGGAAGGTGCCAGAAAGGAGTTCTGTTGGTAGTTTTTACACTACCCCGGTAGGCAGCTGAAAGGCACCACAAAACTTGTTCTACCTGCTTTCTGGGCTGAGATGGGGAATCGCTGAATTTTGGACTCGGCTGGTGACAAAATGTTCCAAACACACCCCATGCACAACTCCACCGGGGAAGGTGCCAGAAACCAGTTCTGTTGGTAGTTTTTACACTACCCCGGTAGGCAAGAGAAAGGCACCACAAAACTTGTTCTACCTGCTTTCTGGGCTGAGATGGGGAATCGCTGAATTTTGGACTTGGCTGGTGACAAAATGTTCCAAACACACCCCATGCACAACTCCACCGGGGAAGGTGCCAGAAACGAGTTCTGTTGGTAGTTTTTACACTACCCCGGTAGGCAGCTGAAAGGCACCACAAAACTTGTTCTACCTGCTTTCTGGGCTGAGATGGGGAATCGCTGAATTTTGGACTCGGCTGGTGACAAAATGTTCCAAACACACCCCATGCACAACTCCACCGGGGAAGGTGCCAGAAACGAGTTCTGTTGGTAGTTTTTACACTACCCCGGTAGGCAAGAGAAAGGCACCACAAAACTTGTTCTACCTGCTTTCTGGGCTGAGATGGGGAATCGCTGAATTTTGGACTCGGCTGGTGACAAAATGTTCCAAACACACCCCATGCACAACTCCACCGGGGAAGGTGCCAGAAAGGAGTTCTGTTGGTAGTTTTTACACTACCCCGGTAGGCAGCTGAAAGGCACCACAAAACTTGTTGTACCTGCTTTCTGGGCTGAGATGGGGAATCGCTGAATTTTGGACTCGGCTGGTGACAAAATGTTCCAAACACACCCCATGCACAACTCCACCGGGGAAGGTGCCAGAAACGAGTTCTGTTGGTAGTTTTTACACTACCCCGGTAGGCAGCTGAAAGGCACCACAAAACTTGTTCTACCTGCTTTCTGGGCTGAGATGGGGAATCGCTGAATTTTGGACTCGGCTGGTGACAAAATGTTCCAAACACACCCCATGCACAACTCCACCGGGGAAGGTGCCAGAAACGAGTTCTGTTGGTACTTTTTACACTACCCCGGTAGGCAGCTGAAAGGCACCACAAAACTTGTTGTACCTGCTTTCTGGGCTGAGATGGGGAATCGCTGAATTTTGGACTCGGCTGGTGACAAAATGTTCCAAACACACCCCATGCACACCTCCACCGGGGAAGGTGCCAGAAACGAGTTCTGTTGGTAGTTTTTACACTACCCCGGTAGGCAGCTGAAAGGCACCACAAAACTTGTTCTACCTGCTTTCTGGGCTGAGATGGGGAATCGCTGAATTTTGGACTCGGCTGGTGACAAAATGTTCCAAACACACCCCATGCACAACTCCACCGGGGAAGGTGCCAGAAACAAGTTCTGTTGGTAGTTTTTACACTACCCCGGTAGGCAGCTGAAAGGCACCACAAAACTTGTTCTACCTGCTTTCTGGGCTGAGATGGGGAATCGCTGAATTTTGGACTCGGCTGGTGACAAAATGTTCCAAACACACCCCATGCACACCTCCACCGGGGAAGGTGCCAGAAACGAGTTCTGTTGGTAGTTTTTACACTACCCCGGTAGGCAGCTGAAAGGCACCACAAAACTTGTTCTACCTGCTTTCTGGGCTGAGATGGGGAATCGCTGAATTTTGGACTCGGCTGGTGACAAAATGTTCCAAACACACCCCATGCACAACTCCACCGGGGAAGGTGCCAGAAACGAGTTCTGTTGGTAGTTTTTACACTACCCCGGTAGGCAGCTGAAAGGCACCACAAAACTTGTTCTACCTGCTTTCTGGGCTGAGATGGGGAATCGCTGAATTTTGGACTCGGCTGGTGACAAAATGTTCCAAACACACCCCATGCACAACTCCACCGGGGAAGGTGCCAGAAAGGAGTTCTGTTGGTAGTTTTTACACTACCCCGGTAGGCAGCTGAAAGGCACCACAAAACTTGTTCTACCTGCTTTCTGGGCTGAGATGGGGAATCGCTGAATTTTGGACTCGGCTGGTGACAAAATGTTCCAAACACACCCCATGCACAACTCCACCGGGGAAGGTGCCAGAAACCAGTTCTGTTGGTAGTTTTTACACTACCCCGGTAGGCAAGAGAAAGGCACCACAAAACTTGTTCTACCTGCTTTCTGGGCTGAGATGGGGAATCGCTGAATTTTGGACTTGGCTGGTGACAAAATGTTCCAAACACACCCCATGCACAACTCCACCGGGGAAGGTGCCAGAAACGAGTTCTGTTGGTAGTTTTTACACTACCCCGGTAGGCAGCTGAAAGGCACCACAAAACTTGTTCTACCTGCTTTCTGGGCTGAGATGGGGAATCGCTGAATTTTGGACTCGGCTGGTGACAAAATGTTCCAAACACACCCCATGCACAACTCCACCGGGGAAGGTGCCAGAAACGAGTTCTGTTGGTAGTTTTTACACTACCCCGGTAGGCAAGAGAAAGGCACCACAAAACTTGTTCTACCTGCTTTCTGGGCTGAGATGGGGAATCGCTGAATTTTGGACTCGGCTGGTGACAAAATGTTCCAAACACACCCCATGCACAACTCCACCGGGGAAGGTGCCAGAAACGAGTTCTGTTGGTACTTTTTACACTACCCCGGTAGGCAGCTGAAAGGCACCACAAAACTTGTTGTACCTGCTTTCTGGGCTGAGATGGGGAATCGCTGAATTTTGGACTCGGCTGGTGACAAAATGTTCCAAACACACCCCATGCACACCTCCACCGGGGAAGGTGCCAGAAACGAGTTCTGTTGGTAGTTTTTACACTACCCCGGTAGGCAGCTGAAAGGCACCACAAAACTTGTTCTACCTGCTTTCTGGGCTGAGATGGGGAATCGCTGAATTTTGGACTCGGCTGGTGACAAAATGTTCCAAACACACCCCATGCACAACTCCACCGGGGAAGGTGCCAGAAACAAGTTCTGTTGGTAGTTTTTACACTACCCCGGTAGGCAGCTGAAAGGCACCACAAAACTTGTTCTACCTGCTTTCTGGGCTGAGATGGGGAATCGCTGAATTTTGGACTCGGCTGGTGACAAAATGTTCCAAACACACCCCATGCACACCTCCACCGGGGAAGGTGCCAGAAACGAGTTCTGTTGGTAGTTTTTACACTACCCCGGTAGGCAGCTGAAAGGCACCACAAAACTTGTTCTACCTGCTTTCTGGGCTGAGATGGGGAATCGCTGAATTTTGGACTCGGCTGGTGACAAAATGTTCCAAACACACCCCATGCACAACTCCACCGGGGAAGGTGCCAGAAACGAGTTCTGTTGGTAGTTTTTACACTACCCCGGTAGGCAGCTGAAAGGCACCACAAAACTTGTTCTACCTGCTTTCTGGGCTGAGATGGGGAATCGCTGAATTTTGGACTTGGCTGGTGACAAAATGTTCCAAACACACCCCATGCACAACTCCACCGGGGAAGGTGCCAGAAACGAGTTCTGTTGGTAGTTTTTACACTACCCCGGTAGGCAGCTGAAAGGCACCACAAAACTTGTTCTACCTGCTTTCTGGGCTGAGATGGGGAATCGCTGAATTTTGGACTCGGCTGGTGACAAAATGTTCCAAACACACCCCATGCACAACTCCACCGGGGAAGGTGCCAGAAACGAGTTCTGTTGGTAGTTTTTACACTACCCCGGTAGGCAAGAGAAAGGCACCACAAAACTTGTTCTACCTGCTTTCTGGGCTGAGATGGGGAATCGCTGAATTTTGGACTCGGCTGGTGACAAAATGTTCCAAACACACCCCATGCACAACTCCACCGGGGAAGGTGCCAGAAAGGAGTTCTGTTGGTAGTTTTTACACTACCCCGGTAGGCAGCTGAAAGGCACCACAAAACTTGTTGTACCTGCTTTCTGGGCTGAGATGGGGAATCGCTGAATTTTGGACTCGGCTGGTGACAAAATGTTCCAAACACACCCCATGCACAACTCCACCGGGGAAGGTGCCAGAAACGAGTTCTGTTGGTAGTTTTTACACTACCCCGGTAGGCAGCTGAAAGGCACCACAAAACTTGTTCTACCTGCTTTCTGGGCTGAGATGGGGAATCGCTGAATTTTGGACTCGGCTGGTGACAAAATGTTCCAAACACACCCCATGCACAACTCCACCGGGGAAGGTGCCAGAAACGAGTTCTGTTGGTACTTTTTACACTACCCCGGTAGGCAGCTGAAAGGCACCACAAAACTTGTTGTACCTGCTTTCTGGGCTGAGATGGGGAATCGCTGAATTTTGGACTCGGCTGGTGACAAAATGTTCCAAACACACCCCATGCACACCTCCACCGGGGAAGGTGCCAGAAACGAGTTCTGTTGGTAGTTTTTACACTACCCCGGTAGGCAGCTGAAAGGCACCACAAAACTTGTTCTACCTGCTTTCTGGGCTGAGATGGGGAATCGCTGAATTTTGGACTCGGCTGGTGACAAAATGTTCCAAACACACCCCATGCACAACTCCACCGGGGAAGGTGCCAGAAACAAGTTCTGTTGGTAGTTTTTACACTACCCCGGTAGGCAGCTGAAAGGCACCACAAAACTTGTTCTAACCTGCTTTCTGGGCTGAGATGGGGAATCGCTGAATTTTGGACTCGGCTGGTGACAAAATGTTCCAAACACACCCCATGCACACCTCCACCGGGGAAGGTGCCAGAAACGAGTTCTGTTGGTAGTTTTTACACTACCCCGGTAGGCAGCTGAAAGGCACCACAAAACTTGTTCTACCTGCTTTCTGGGCTGAGATGGGGAATCGCTGAATTTTGGACTCGGCTGGTGACAAAATGTTCCAAACACACCCCATGCACAACTCCACCGGGGAAGGTGCCAGAAACGAGTTCTGTTGGTAGTTTTTACACTACCCCGGTAGGCAGCTGAAAGGCACCACAAAACTTGTTCTACCTGCTTTCTGGGCTGAGATGGGGAATCGCTGAATTTTGGACTCGGCTGGTGACAAAATGTTCCAAACACACCCCATGCACAACTCCACCGGGGAAGGTGCCAGAAACGAGTTCTGTTGGTAGTTTTTACACTACCCCGGTAGGCAAGAGAAAGGCACCACAAAACTTGTTCTACCTGCTTTCTGGGCTGAGATGGGGAATCGCTGAATTTTGGACTCGGCTGGTGACAAAATGTTCCAAACACACCCCATGCACAACTCCACCGGGGAAGGTGCCAGAAACGAGTTCTGTTGGTAGTTTTTACACTACCCCCGGTAGGCAAGAGAAAGGCACCACAAAACTTGTTCTACCTGCTTTCTGGGCTGAGATGGGGAATCGCTGAATTTTGGACTCGGCTGGTGACAAAATGTTCCAAACACACCCCATGCACAACTCCACCGGGGAAGGTGCCAGAAACGAGTTCTGTTGGTAGTTTTTACACTACCCCGGTAGGCAAGAGAAAGGCACCACAAAACTTGTTCTACCTGCTTTCTGGGCTGAGATGGGGAATCGCTGAATTTTGGACTTGGCTGGTGACAAAATGTTCCAAACACACCCCATGCACAACTCCACCGGGGAAGGTGCCAGAAACGAGTTCTGTTGGTAGTTTTTACACTACCCCGGTAGGCAGCTGAAAGGCACCACAAAACTTGTTCTACCTGCTTTCTGGGCTGAGATGGGGAATCGCTGAATTTTGGACTCGGCTGGTGACAAAATGTTCCAAACACACCCCATGCACAACTCCACCGGGGAAGGTGCCAGAAACGAGTTCTGTTGGTAGTTTTTACACTACCCCGGTAGGCAGCTGAAAGGCACCACAAAACTTGTTCTACCTGCTTTCTGGGCTGAGATGGGGAATCGCTGAATTTTGGACTCGGCTGGTGACAAAATGTTCCAAACACACCCCATGCACAACTCCACCGGGGAAGGTGCCAGAAACGAGTTCTGTTGGTAGTTTTTACACTACCCCGGTAGGCAAGAGAAAGGCACCACAAAACTTGTTCTCTGCTTTCTGGGCTGAGATGGGGAATCGCTGAATTTTGGACTCGGCTGGTGACAAAATGTTCCAAACACACCCCATGCACAACTCCACCGGGGAAGGTGCCAGAAAGGAGTTCTGTTGGTAGTTTTTACACTACCCCGGTAGGCAAGAGAAAGGCACCACAAAACTTGTTCTACCTGCTTTCTGGGCTGAGATGGAGAATCGCTGAATTTTGGACTCGGCTGGTGACAAAATGTTCCAAACACACCCCATGCACAACTCCACCGGGGAAGGTGCCAGAAACGAGTTCTATTGGTAGTTTTTACAGTACCCCGGTAGGCAGCTGAAAGGCACCACAAAACTTGTTCTACCTGCTTTCTGGGCTGAGATGGGGAATAGCTGAATTTTGGACTCGGCTGGTGACAAAATGTTTCCAAACACACCCCATGCACAACTCCACCGGGGAAGGTGCCAGAAACGAGTTCTGTTGGTAGTTTTTACACTACCCCGGTAGGCAGCTGAAAGGCACCACAAAACTTGTTCTACCTGCTTTCTGGGCTGAGATGGGGAATCGCTGAATTTTGGACTCGGCTGGTGACAAAATGTTCCAAACACACCCCATGCACAACTCCACCGGGGAAGGTGCCAGAAACGAGTTCTATTGGTAGTTTTTACAGTACCCCGGTAGGCAGCTGAAAGGCACCACAAAACTTGTTCTACCTGCTTTCTGGGCTGAGATGGGGAATAGCTGAATTTTGGACTCGGCTGGTGACAAAATGTTCCAAACACACCCCATGCACAACTCCACCGGGGAAGGTGCCAGAAACGAGTTCTGTTGGTAGTTTTTACAACTACCCCGGTAGGCAGCTGAAAGGCACCACAAAACTTGTTCTACCTGCTTTCTGGGCTGAGATGGGGAATCGCTGAATTTTGGACTCGGCTGGTGACAAAATGTTCCAAACACACCCCATGCACAACTCCACCGGGGAAGGTGCCAGAAACGAGTTCTGTTGGTAGTTTTTACACTACCCCGGTAGGCAAGGAGAAAGGCACCACAAAACTTGTTCTACCTGCTTTCTGGGCTGAGATGGGGGAATCGCTGAATTTTGGACTCGGCTGGTGACAAAATGTTCCAAACACACCCCATGCACAACTCCCACCGGGGAAGGTGCCAGAAACGAGTTCTGTTGGTAGTTTTTACACTACCCCGGTAGGCAAGAGAAAGGCACCACAAAACTTGTTCTACCTGCTTTCTGGGCTGAGATGGGGAATCGCTGAATTTTGGACTCGGCTGGTGACAAAATGTTCCAAACACACCCCATGCACAACTCCACCGGGGAAGGTGCCAGAAACGAGTTCTGTTGGTAGTTTTTACACTACCCCGGTAGGCAAGAGAAAGGCACCACAAAACTTGTTCTACCTGCTTTCTGGGCTGAGATGGAGAATCGCTGAATTTTGGACTCGGCTGGTGACAAAATGTTCCAAACACACCCCATGCACAACTCCACCGGGGAAGGTGCCAGAAACGAGTTCTATTGGTAGTTTTTACAGTACCCCGGTAGGCAGCTGAAAGGCACCACAAAACTTGTTCTACCTGCTTTCTGGGCTGAGATGGGGAATCGCTGAATTTTGGACTCGGCTGGTGACAAAATGTTCCAAACACAC
The DNA here is from genome assembly GCF_023634085.1 of Falco cherrug. Classification (NCBI taxonomy): domain Eukaryota; kingdom Metazoa; phylum Chordata; class Aves; order Falconiformes; family Falconidae; genus Falco; species Falco cherrug. The sequence continues at coordinate 250,859 of NW_026599295.1, read as the reverse complement.
CCCATGCACAACTCCACCGGGGAAGGTGCCAGAAACGAGTTCTGTTGGTAGTTTTTACACTACCCCGGTAGGCAGCTGAAAGGCACCACAAAACTTGTTCTACCTGCTTTCTGGGCTGAGATGGGGAATCGCTGAATTTTGGACTCGGCTGGTGACAAAATGTTCCAAACACACCCCATGCACAACTCCACCGGGGAAGGTGCCAGAAACGAGTTCTGTTGGTAGTTTTTACACTACCCCGGTAGGCAAGAGAAAGGCACCACAAAACTTGTTCTACCTGCTTTCTGGGCTGAGATGGGGAATCGCTGAATTTTGGACTCGGCTGGTGACAAAATGTTCCAAACACACCCCATGCACAACTCCACCGGGGAAGGTGCCAGAAACGAGTTCTGTTGGTACTTTTTACACTACCCCGGTAGGCAGCTGAAAGGCACCACAAAACTTGTTCTACCTGCTTTCTGGGCTGAGATGGGGAATCGCTGAATTTTGGACTCGGCTGGTGACAAAATGTTCCAAACACACCCCATGCACAACTCCACCGGGGAAGGTGCCAGAAACGAGTTCTGTTGGTAGTTTTTACACTACCCCGGTAGGCAAGAGAAAGGCACCACAAAACTTGTTCTACCTTCTTTCTGGGCTGAGATGGGGAATCGCTGAATTTTGGTCTTGGCTGGTGACAAAATGTTCCAAACACACCCCATGCACAACTCCACCGGGGAAGGTGCCAGAAACGAGTTCTGTTGGTAGTTTTTACACTACCCCGGTAGGCAGCTGAAAGGCACCACAAAACTTGTTCTACCTGCTTTCTGGGCTGAGATGGGGAATCGCTGAATTTTGGACTCGGCTGGTGACAAAATGTTCCAAACACACCCCATGCACAACTCCACCGGGGAAGGTGCCAGAAACGAGTTCTGTTGGTAGTTTTTACACTACCCCGGTAGGCAGCTGAAAGGCACCACAAAACTTGTTCTACCTGCTTTCTGGGCTGAGATGGGGAATCGCTGAATTTTGGACTCGGCTGGTGACAAAATGTTCCAAACACACCCCATGCACAACTCCACCGGGGAAGGTGCCAGAAACGAGTTCTGTTGGTAGTTTTTACACTACCCCGGTAGGCAGCTGAAAGGCACCACAAAACTTGTTCTACCTGCTTTCTGGGCTGAGATGGGGAATCGCTGAATTTTGGACTCGGCTGGTGACAAAATGTTCCAAACACACCCCATGCACAACTCCACCGGGGAAGGTGCCAGAAACGAGTTCTGTTGGTAGTTTTTACACTACCCCGGTAGGCAGCTGAAAGGCACCACAAAACTTGTTCTACCTGCTTTCTGGGCTGAGATGGGGAATCGCTGAATTTTGGACTCGGCTGGTGACAAAATGTTCCAAACACACCCCATGCACAACTCCACCGGGGAAGGTGCCAGAAACGAGTTCTGTTGGTAGTTTTTACACTACCCCGGTAGGCAAGAGAAAGGCACCACAAAACTTGTTCTACCTGCTTTCTGGGCTGAGATGGGGAATCGCTGAATTTTGGACTTGGCTGGTGACAAAATGTTCCAAACACACCCCATGCACAACTCCACCGGGGAAGGTGCCAGAAACGAGTTCTGTTGGTAGTTTTTACACTACCCCGGTAGGCAGCTGAAAGGCACCACAAAACTTGTTCTACCTGCTTTCTGGGCTGAGATGGGGAATCGCTGAATTTTGGACTCGGCTGGTGACAAAATGTTCCAAACACACCCCATGCACAACTCCACCGGGGAAGGTGCCAGAAACGAGTTCTGTTGGTAGTTTTTACACTACCCCGGTAGGCAAGAGAAAGGCACCACAAAACTTGTTCTACCTGCTTTCTGGGCTGAGATGGGGAATCGCTGAATTTTGGACTTGGCTGGTGACAAAATGTTCCAAACACACCCCATGCACAACTCCACCGGGGAAGGTGCCAGAAACGAGTTCTGTTGGTAGTTTTTACACTACCCCGGTAGGCAGCTGAAAGGCACCACAAAACTTGTTCTACCTGCTTTCTGGGCTGAGATGGGGAATCGCTGAATTTTGGACTCGGCTGGTGACAAAATGTTCCAAACACACCCCATGCACAACTCCACCGGGGAAGGTGCCAGAAACGAGTTCTGTTGGTAGTTTTTACACTACCCCGGTAGGCAGCTGAAAGGCACCACAAAACTTGTTCTACCTGCTTTCTGGGCTGAGATGGGGAATCGCTGAATTTTGGACTCGGCTGGTGACAAAATGTTCCAAACACACCCCATGCACAACTCCACCGGGGAAGGTGCCAGAAACGAGTTCTGTTGGTAGTTTTTACACTACCCCGGTAGGCAGCTGAAAGGCACCACAAAACTTGTTCTACCTGCTTTCTGGGCTGAGATGGGGAATCGCTGAATTTTGGACTCGGCTGGTGACAAAATGTTCCAAACACACCCCATGCACAACTCCACCGGGGAAGGTGCCAGAAACGAGTTCTGTTGGTAGTTTTTACACTACCCCGGTAGGCAAGAGAAAGGCACCACAAAACTTGTTCTACCTGCTTTCTGGGCTGAGATGGGGAATCGCTGAATTTTGGACTTGGCTGGTGACAAAATGTTCCAAACACACCCCATGCACAACTCCACCGGGGAAGGTGCCAGAAACGAGTTCTGTTGGTAGTTTTTACACTACCCCGGTAGGCAGCTGAAAGGCACCACAAAACTTGTTCTACCTGCTTTCTGGGCTGAGATGGGGAATCGCTGAATTTTGGACTCGGCTGGTGACAAAATGTTCCAAACACACCCCATGCACAACTCCACCGGGGAAGGTGCCAGAAACGAGTTCTGTTGGTAGTTTTTACACTACCCCGGTAGGCAAGAGAAAGGCACCACAAAACTTGTTCTACCTGCTTTCTGGGCTGAGATGGGGAATCGCTGAATTTTGGACTTGGCTGGTGACAAAATGTTCCAAACACACCCCATGCACAACTCCACCGGGGAAGGTGCCAGAAACGAGTTCTGTTGGTAGTTTTTACACTACCCCGGTAGGCAGCTGAAAGGCACCACAAAACTTGTTCTACCTGCTTTCTGGGCTGAGATGGGGAATCGCTGAATTTTGGACTCGGCTGGTGACAAAATGTTCCAAACACACCCCATGCACAACTCCACCGGGGAAGGTGCCAGAAACGAGTTCTGTTGGTAGTTTTTACACTACCCCGGTAGGCAGCTGAAAGGCACCACAAAACTTGTTCTACCTGCTTTCTGGGCTGAGATGGGGAATCGCTGAATTTTGGACTCGGCTGGTGACAAAATGTTCCAAACACACCCCATGCACAACTCCACCGGGGAAGGTGCCAGAAACGAGTTCTGTTGGTAGTTTTTACACTACCCCGGTAGGCAAGAGAAAGGCACCACAAAACTTGTTCTACCTGCTTTCTGGGCTGAGATGGGGAATCGCTGAATTTTGGACTCGGCTGGTGACAAAATGTTCCAAACACACCCCATGCACAACTCCACCGGGGAAGGTGCCAGAAACGAGTTCTGTTGGTAGTTTTTACACTACCCCGGTAGGCAAGAGAAAGGCACCACAAAACTTGTTCTACCTGCTTTCTGGGCTGAGATGGAGAATCGCTGAATTTTGGACTCGGCTGGTGACAAAATGTTCCAAACACACCCCATGCACAACTCCACCGGGGAAGGTGCCAGAAACGAGTTCTTGTTGGTAGTTTTTACACTACCCCGGTAGGCAAGAGAAAGGCACCACAAAACTTGTTCTACCTGCTTTCTGGGCTGAGATGGAGAATCGCTGAATTTTGGACTCGGCTGGTGACAAAATGTTCCAAACACACCCCATGCACACCTCCACCGGGGAAGGTGCCAGAAACGAGTTCTGTTGGTAGTTTTTACACTACCCCGGTAGGCAGCTGAAAGGCACCACAAAACTTGTTCTACCTGCTTTCTGGGCTGAGATGGGGAATCGCTGAATTTTGGACTCGGCTGGTGACAAAATGTTCCAAACACACCCCATGCACAACTCCACCGGGGAAGGTGCCAGAATCGAGTTCCGTTGGTAGTTTTTACACTACCCCGGTAGGCAAGAGAAAGGCACCACAAAACTTGTTGTACCTGCTTTCTGGGCTGAGATGGGGAACGGCTGAATTTTGGACTCGGCTGGTGACAAAATGTTCCAAACACACCCCATGCACAACTCCACCGGGGAAGGTGCCAGAAAGGAGTTCTGTTGGTAGTTTTTACACTACCCCGGTAGGCACCTGAAAGGCACCACAAAACTTGTTCTACCTGCTTTCTGGGCTGAGATGGGGAATCGCTGAATTTTGGACTCGGCTGGTGACAAAATGTTCCAAACACACCCCATGCACAACTCCACCGGGGAAGGTGCCAGAAACGAGTTCTGTTGGTAGTTTTTACACTACCCCGGTAGGCAAGAGAAAGGCACCACAAAACTTGTTCTACCTGCTTTCTGGGCTGAGATGGGGAATCGCTGAATTTTGGACTCGGCTGGTGACAAAATGTTCCAAACACACCCCATGCACAACTCCACCGGGGAAGGTGCCAGAAACGAGTTCTGTTGGTAGTTTTTACACTACCCCGGTAGGCAAGAGAAAGGCACCACAAAACTTGTTCTACCTCCTTTCTGGGCTGAGATGGGGAATCGCTGAATTTTGGACTCGGCTGGTGACAAAATGTTCCAAACACACCCCATGCACAACTCCACCGGGGAAGGTGCCAGCAACGAGTTCTGTTGGTAGTTTTTACACTACCCCGGTAGGCAGCTGAAAGGCACCACAAAACTTGTTCTACCTGCTTTCTGGGCTGAGATGGGGAATCGCTGAATTTTGGACTCGGCTGGTGACAAAATGTTCCAAACACACCCCATGCACAACTCCACCGGGGAAGGTGCCAGAAACGAGTTCTGTTGGTAGTTTTTACACTACCCTGGTAGGCAGCTGAAAGGCACCACAAAACTTGTTCTACCTGCTTTCTGGGCTGAGATGGGGAATCGCTGAATTTTGGACTCGGCTGGTGACAAAATGTTCCAAACACACCCCATGCACAACTCCACCGGGGAAGGTGCCAGAATCGAGTTCCGTTGGTAGTTTTTACACTACCCCGGTAGGCAAGAGAAAGGCACCACAAAACTTGTTGTACCTGCTTTCTGGGCTGAGATGGGGAACGGCTGAATTTTGGACTCGGCTGCTGACAAAATGTTCCAAACACACCCCATGCACAACTCCACCGGGGAAGGTGCCAGAAACGAGTTCTGTTGGTAGTTTTTACACTACCCCGGTAGGCAGCTGAAAGGCACCACAAAACTTGTTCTACCTGCTTTCTGGGCTGAGATGGGGAATCGCTGAATTTTGGACTCGGCTGGTGACAAAATGTTCCAAACACACCCCATGCACAACTCCACCGGGGAAGGTGCCAGAAACGAGTTCTGTTGGTAGTTTTTACACTACCCCGGTAGGCAGCTGAAAGGCACCACAAAACTTGTTCTACCTGCTTTCTGGGCTGAGATGGGGAATCGCTGAATTTTGGACTCGGCTGGTGACAAAATGTTCCAAACACACCCCATGCACAACTCCACCGGGGAAGGTGCCAGAAACGAGTTCTGTTGGTAGTTTTTACACTACCCCGGTAGGCAGCTGAAAGGCACCACAAAACTTGTTCTACCTGCTTTCTGGGCTGAGATGGGGAATCGCTGAATTTTGGACTCGGCTGGTGACAAAATGTTCCAAACACACCCCATGCACAACTCCACCGGGGAAGGTGCCAGAAACGAGTTCTGTTGGTAGTTTTTACACTACCCCGGTAGGCAGCTGAAAGGCACCACAAAACTTGTTCTACCTGCTTTCTGGGCTGAGATGGGGAATCGCTGAATTTTGGACTCGGCTGCTGACAAAATGTTCCAAACACACCCCATGCACAACTCCACCGGGGAAGGTGCCAGAAACGAGTTCCGTTGGTAGTTTTTACACTACCCCGGTAGGCACCTGAAAGGCACCACAAAACTTGTTCTACCTGCTTTCTGGGCTGAGATGGGGAATCGCTGAATTTTGGACTCGGCTGGTGACAAAATGTTCCAAACACACCCCATGCACACCTCCACCGGGGAAGGTGCCAGAAACGAGTTCTGTTGGTAGTTTTTACACTACCCCGGTAGGCAGCTGAAAGGCACAACAAAACTTGTTCTACCTGCTTTCTGGGCTGAGATGGGGAATCGCTGAATTTTGGACTCGGCTGGTGACAAAATGTTCCAAACACACCCCATGCACAACTCCACCGGGGAAGGTGCCAGAAACGAGTTCTGTTGGTAGTTTTTACACTACCCCGGTAGGCAGCTGAAAGGCACCACAAAACTTGTTCTACCTGCTTTCTGGGCTGAGATGGGGAATCGCTGAATTTTCGACTCGGCTGGTGACAAAATGTTCCAAACACACCCCATGCACAACTCCACCGGGGAAGGTGCCAGAAACGAGTTCTGTTGGTAGTTTTTACACTACCCCGGTAGGCAGCTGAAAGGCACCACAAAACTTGTTCTACCTGCTTTCTGGGCTGAGATGGGGAATCGCTGAATTTTGGACTCGGCTGGTGACAAAATGTTCCAAACACACCCCATGCACAACTCCACCGGGGAAGGTGCCAGAAACGAGTTCTGTTGGTAGTTTTTACACTACCCTGGTAGGCAGCTGAAAGGCACCACAAAACTTGTTCTACCTGCTTTCTGGGCTGAGATGGGGAATCGCTGAATTTTGGACTCGGCTGGTGACAAAATGATCCAAACGCACCCCATGCACAACTCCACCGGGGAAGGTGCCAGAAACGAGTTCTGTTGGTAGTTTTTACACTACCCCGGTAGGCAGCTGAAAGGCACCACAAAACTTGTTCTACCTGCTTTCTGGGCTGAGATGGGGAATCGCTGAATTTTGGACTCGGCTGGTGACAAAATGTTCCAAACACACCCCATGCACAACTCCACCGGGGAAGGTGCCAGAAACGAGTTCTGTTGGTAGTTTTTACACTACCCCGGTAGGCAGCTGAAAGGCACCACAAAACTTGTTCTACCTGCTTTCTGGGCTGAGATGGGGAATCGCTGAATTTTGGACTCGGCTGGTGACAAAATGTTCCAAACACACCCCATGCACAACTCCACCGGGGAAGGTGCCAGAAACGAGTTCCGTTGGTAGTTTTTACACTACCCCGGTAGGCAGCTGAAAGGCACCACAAAACTTGTTCTACCTGCTTTCTGGGCTGAGATGGGGAATCGCTGAATTTTGGACTCGGCTGGTGACAAAATGTTCCAAACACACCCCATGCACAACTCCACCGGGGAAGGTGCCAGAAACGAGTTCTGTTGGTAGTTTTTACACTACCCCGGTAGGCAGCTGAAAGGCACCACAAAACTTGTTCTACCTGCTTTCTGGGCTGAGATGGGGAATCGCTGAATTTTGGACTCGGCTGGTGACAAAATGTTCCAAACACACCCCATGCACAACTCCACCGGGGAAGGTGCCAGAAACGAGTTCTGTTGGTAGTTTTTACACTACCCCGGTAGGCAGCTGAAAGGCACCACAAAACTTGTTCTACCTGCTTTCTGGGCTGAGATGGGGAATCGCTGAATTTTCGACTCGGCTGGTGACAAAATGTTCCAAACACACCCCATGCACAACTCCACCGGGGAAGGTGCCAGAAACGAGTTCTGTTGGTAGTTTTTACACTACCCCGGTAGGGCAGCTGAAAGGCACAACAAAACTTGTTCTACCTGCTTTCTGGGCTGAGATGGGGAATCGCTGAATTTTGGACTCGGCTGGTGACAAAATGTTCCAAACACACCCCATGCACACCTCCACCGGGGAAGGTGCCAGAAACGAGTTCTGTTGGTAGTTTTTACACTACCCCGGTAGGCAGCTGAAAGGCACCACAAAACTTGTTCTACCTGCTTTCTGGGCTGAGATGGGGAATCGCTGAATTTTGGACTCGGCTGGTGACAAAATGTTCCAAACACACCCCATGCACAACTCCACCGGGGAAGGTGCCAGAAACGAGTTCTGTTGGTAGTTTTTACACTACCCCGGTAGGCAGCTGAAAGGCACCACAAAACTTGTTCTACCTGCTTTCTGGGCTGAGATGGGGAATCGCTGAATTTTGGACTCGGCTGGTGACAAAATGTTCCAAACACACCCCATGCACAACTCCACCGGGGAAGGTGCCAGAAACGAGTTCTGTTGGTAGTTTTTACACTACCCCGGTAGGCAGCTGAAAGGCACCACAAAACTTGTTCTACCTGCTTTCTGGGCTGAGATGGGGAATCGCTGAATTTTGGACTCGGCTGGTGACAAAATGTTCCAAACACACCCCATGCACAACTCCACCGGGGAAGGTGCCAGAAACGAGTTCCATTGGTAGTTTTTACACTACCCCGGTAGGCAGCTGAAAGGGCACCACAAAACTTGTTCTACCTGCTTTCTGGGCTGAGATGGGGAATCGCTGAATTTTGGACTCGGCTGGTGACAAAATGTTCCAAACACACCCCATGCACAACTCCACCGGGGAAGGTGCCAGAAACGAGTTCTGTTGGTAGTTTTTACACTACCCCGGTAGGCAGCTGAAAGGCACCACAAAACTTGTTCTACCTGCTTTCTGGGCTGAGATGGGGAATCGCTGAATTTTGGACTCGGCTGGTGACAAAATGTTCCAAACACACCCCATGCACAACTCCACCGGGGAAGGTGCCAGAAACGAGTTCCGTTGGTAGTTTTTACACTACCCCGGTAGGCAGCTGAAAGGCACCACAAAACTTGTTCTACCTGCTTTCTGGGCTGAGATGGGGAATCGCTGAATTTTGGACTCGGCTGCTGACAAAATGTTCCAAACACACCCCCATGCACAACTCCACCGGGGAAGGTGCCAGAAACGAGTTCTGTTGGTAGTTTTTACACTACCCCGGTAGGCAGCTGAAAGGCACCACAAAACTTGTTCTACCTGCTTTCTGGGCTGAGATGGGGAATCGCTGAATTTTGGACTCGGCTGCTGACAAAATGTTCCAAACACACCCCATGCACAACTCCACCGGGGAAGGTGCCAGAAACGAGTTCTGTTGGTAGTTTTTACACTACCCCGGTAGGCAGCTGAAAGGCACCACAAAACTTGTTCTACCTGCTTTCTGGGCTGAGATGGGGAATCGCTGAATTTTGGACTCGGCTGGTGACAAAATGTTCCAAACACACCCATGCACAACTCCACCGGGGAAGGTGCCAGAAACGAGTTCTGTTGGTAGTTTTTACACTACCCCGGTAGGCAGCTGAAAGGCACCACAAAACTTGTTCTACCTGCTTTCTGGGCTGAGATGGGGAATCGCTGAATTTTGGACTCGGCTGGTGACAAAATGTTCCAAACACACCCCATGCACAACTCCACCGGGGAAGGTGCCAGAAACGAGTTCTGTTGGTAGTTTTTACACTACCCGGTAGGCAGCTGAAAGGCACCACAAAACTTGTTCTACCTGCTTTCTGGGCTGAGATGGGGAATCGCTGAATTTTCGACTCGGCTGGTGACAAAATGTTCCAAACACACCCCATGCACAACTCCACCGGGGAAGGTGCCAGAAACGAGTTCTGTTGGTAGTTTTTACACTACCCCGGTAGGCAGCTGAAAGGCACCACAAAACTTGTTCTACCTGCTTTCTGGGCTGAGATGGGGAATCGCTGAATTTTGGACTCGGCTGGTGACAAAATGTTCCAAACACACCCCATGCACACCTCCACCGGGGAAGGTGCCAGAAACGAGTTCTGTTGGTAGTTTTTACACTACCCTGGTAGGCAGCTGAAAGGCACCACAAAACTTGTTCTACCTGCTTTCTGGGCTGAGATGGGGAATCGCTGATTTTGGACTCGGCTGGTGACAAAATGTTCCAAACACACCCCATGCACAACTCCACCGGGGAAGGTGCCAGAAACGAGTTCTGTTGGTAGTTTTTACACTACCCCCGGTAGGCAGCTGAAAGGCACCACAAAACTTGTTCTACCTGCTTTCTGGGCTGAGATGGGGAATCGCTGAATTTTGGACTCGGCTGGTGACAAAATGTTCCAAACACACCCCATGCACACCTCCACCGGGGAAGGTGCCAGAAACGAGTTCCTTTGGTAGTTTTTACACTACCCCGGTAGGCAGCTGAAAGGCACCACAAAACTTGTTCTACCTGCTTTCTGGGCTGAGATGGGGAATCGCTGAATTTTGGACTCGGCTGGTGACAAAATGTTCCAAACACACCCCATGCACAACTCCACCGGGGAAGGTGCCAGAAACGAGTTCTGTTGGTAGTTTTTAACTACCCCCGGTAGGCAGCTGAAAGGCACCCACAAAAACTTGTTCTACCTGCTTTCTGGGCTGAGATGGGGAATCGCTGAATTTTGGACTCGGCTGGTGACAAAATGTTCCAAACACACCCCCATGCACAACTCCGGGGAAGGTGCCAGAAACGAGTTCTGTTGGTAGTTTTTACACTACCCCGGTAGGCAGCTGAAAGGCACCACAAAACTTGTTCTACCTGCTTTCTGGGCTGAGATGGGGAATCGCTGAATTTTGGACTCGGCTGGTGACAAAATGTTCCAAACACACCCCATGCACAACTCCACCGGGGAAGGTGCCAGAAACGAGTTCTGTTGGTAGTTTTTACACTACCCCGGTAGGCAAGAGAAAGGCACCACAAAACTTGTTCTACCTGCTTTCTGGGCTGAGATGGGGAATCGCTGAATTTTGGACTCGGCTGGTGACAAAATGTTCCAAACACACCCCATGCACAACTCCACCGGGGAAGGTGCCAGAAACGAGTTCTGTTGGTAGTTTTTACACTACCCCGGTAGGCAGCTGAAAGGCACCACAAAACTTGTTCTACCTGCTTTCTGGGCTGAGATGGGGAATCGCTGAATTTTGGACTCGGCTGGTGACAAAATGTTCCAAACACACCCCATGCACAACTCCACCGGGGAAGGTGCCAGAAACGAGTTCTGTTGGTAGTTTTTACACTACCCCGGTAGGCAGCTGAAAGGCACCACAAAACTTGTTCTACCTGCTTTCTGGGCTGAGATGGGGAATCGCTGAATTTTGGACTCGGCTGGTGACAAAATGTTCCAAACACACCCCATGCACACCTCCACCGGGGAAGGTGCCAGAAACGAGTTCTGTTGGTAGTTTTTACACTACCCCGGTAGGCAGCTGAAAGGCACCACAAAACTTGTTCTACCTGCTTTCTGGGCTGAGATGGGGAATCGCTGAATTTTGGACTCGGCTGGTGACAAAATGTTCCAAACACACCCCATGCACAACTCCACCGGGGAAGGTGCCAGAAACGAGTTCTGTTGGTAGTTTTTACACTACCCCGGTAGGCAGCTGAAAGGCACCACAAAACTTGTTCTACCTGCTTTCTGGGCTGAGATGGGGAATCGCTGAATTTTGGACTCGGCTGGTGACAAAATGTTCCAAACACACCCCATGCACAACTCCACCGGGGAAGGTGCCAGAAATGAGTTCCGTTGGTAGTTTTTACACTACCCCGGTAGGCAGCTGAAAGGCACCACAAAACTTGTTCTACCTGCTTTCTGGGCTGAGATGGGGAATCGCTGAATTTTGGACTCGGCTGGTGACAAAATGTTCCAAACACACCCCATGCACAACTCCACCGGGGAAGGTGCCAGAAACGAGTTCTGTTGGTAGTTTTTACACTACCCCGGTAGGCAGCTGAAAGGCACCACAAAACTTGTTCTACCTGCTTTCTGGGCTGAGATGGGGAATCGCTGAATTTTGGACTCGGCTGGTGACAAAATGTTCCAAACACACCCCATGCACAACTCCACCGGGGAAGGTGCCAGAAACGAGTTCTGTTGGTAGTTTTTACACTACCCCGGTAGGCAGCTGAAAGGCACCACAAAACTTGTTCTACCTGCTTTCTGGGCTGAGATGGGGAATCGCTGAATTTTGGACTCGGCTGGTGACAAAATGTTCCAAACACACCCCATGCACAACTCCACCGGAGAAGGTGCCAGAAACGAGTTCTGTTGGTAGTTTTTACACTACCCCGGTAGGCACCTGAAAGGCACCACAAAACTTGTTCTACCTGCTTTCTGGGCTGAGATGGGGAATCGCTGAATTTTGGACTCGGCTGGTGACAAAATGTTCCAAACACACCCCATGCACAACTCCACCGGGGAAGGTGCCAGAAACGAGTTCCGTTGGTAGTTTTTACACTACCCCGGTAGGCAGCTGAAAGGCACCATTAAACCTTTTCTTATCTGCTTCCTGGGCTAGAGATGGGGAACAGCTGAATTTTGGACTCGGCTGGTGACAGAATGTTCCAAACACACCCCATGCACACCTCCACCGGGGAAGGTGCCAGAAACGAGTTCTGTTGGTAGTTTTTACACTACCCCGGTAGGCAGCTGAAAGGCACCACAAAACTTGTTCTACCTGCTTTCTGGGCTGAGATGGGGAATCGCTGAATTTTGGACTCGGCTGGTGACAAAATGTTCCAAACACACCCCATGCACAACTCCACCGGGGAAGGTGCCAGAAACGAGTTCTGTTGGTAGTTTTTACACTACCCCGGTAGGCAGCTGAAAGGCACCACAAAACTTGTTCTACCTGCTTTCTGGGCTGAGATGGGGAATCGCTGAATTTTCGACTCGGCTGGTGACAAAATGTTCCAAACACACCCCATGCACAACTCCACCGGGGAAGGTGCCAGAAACGAGTTCTGTTGGTAGTTTTTACACTACCCCGGTAGGCAGCTGAAAGGCACCACAAAACTTGTTCTACCTGCTTTCTGGGCTGAGATGGGGAATCGCTGAATTTTGGACTCGGCTGGTGACAAAATGTTCCAAACACACCCCATGCACAACTCCACCGGGGAAGGTGCCAGAAACGAGGTCTGTCGGTTTTTTTACACTACCCCGGTAGGCACCTGAAAGGCACCACAAAACTTGTTCTACCTGCTTTCTGGGCTGAGATGGGGAATCGCTGAATTTTGGACTCGGCTGGTGACAAAATGTTCCAAACACACCCCATGCACAACTCCACCGGGGAAGGTGCCAGAAAGGAGTTCTGTTGGTAGTTTTTACACTACCCCGGTAGGCAGCTGAAAGGCACCACAAAACTTGTTCTACCTGCTTTCTGGGCTGAGATGGGGAATCGCTGAATTTTGGACTCGGCTGGTGACAAAATGTTCCAAACACACCCCATGCACAACTCCACCGGGGAAGGTGCCAGAAATGAGTTCCGTTGGTAGTTTTTACACTACCCCGGTAGGCAGCTGAAAGGCACCACAAAACTTGTTCTACCTGCTTTCTGGGCTGAGATGGGGAATCGCTGAATTTTGGACTCGGCTGGTGACAAAATGTTCCAAACACACCCCATGCACAACTCCACCGGGGAAGGTGCCAGAAACGAGTTCTGTTGGTAGTTTTTACACTACCCCGGTAGGCAGCTGAAAGGCACCACAAAACTTGTTCTACCTGCTTTCTGGGCTGAGATGGGGAATCGCTGAATTTTGGACTCGGCTGGTGACAAAATGTTCCAAACACACCCCATGCACAACTCCACCGGAGAAGGTGCCAGAAACGAGTTCTGTTGGTAGTTTTTACACTACCCCGGTAGGCACCTGAAAGGCACCACAAAACTTGTTCTACCTGCTTTCTGGGCTGAGATGGGGAATCGCTGAATTTTGGACTCGGCTGGTGACAAAATGTTCCAAACACACCCCATGCACAACTCCACCGGGGAAGGTGCCAGAAACGAGTTCCGTTGGTAGTTTTTACACTACCCCGGTAGGCAGCTGAAAGGCACCATTAAACCTTTTCTTATCTGCTTCCTGGGCTAGAGATGGGGAACAGCTGAATTTTGGACTCGGCTGGTGACAGAATGTTCCAAACACACCCCATGCACACCTCCACCGGGGAAGGTGCCAGAAACGAGTTCTGTTGGTAGTTTTTACACTACCCCGGTAGGCAGCTGAAAGGCACCACAAAACTTGTTCTACCTGCTTTCTGGGCTGAGATGGGGAATCGCTGAATTTTGGACTCGGCTGGTGACAAAATGTTCCAAACACACCCCATGCACAACTCCACCGGGGAAGGTGCCAGAAACGAGTTCTGTTGGTAGTTTTTACACTACCCCGGTAGGCAGCTGAAAGGCACCACAAAACTTGTTCTACCTGCTTTCTGGGCTGAGATGGGGAATCGCTGAATTTTGGACTCGGCTGGTGACAAAATGTTCCAAACACACCCCATGCACAACTCCACCGGGGAAGGTGCCAGAAACGAGTTCTGTTGGTAGTTTTTACACTACCCCGGTAGGCAGCTGAAAGGCACCACAAAACTTGTTCTACCTGCTTTCTGGGCTGAGATGGGGAATCGCTGAATTTTGGACTCGGCTGGTGACAAAATGTTCCAAACACACCCCATGCACAACTCCACCGGGGAAGGTGCCAGAAACGAGGTCTGTCGGTTTTTTTACACTACCCCGGTAGGCACCTGAAAGGCACCACAAAACTTGTTCTACCTGCTTTCTGGGCTGAGATGGGGAATCGCTGAATTTTGGACTCGGCTGGTGACAAAATGTTCCAAACACACCCCATGCACAACTCCACCGGGGAAGGTGCCAGAAAGGAGTTCTGTTGGTAGTTTTTACACTACCCCGGTAGGCAGCTGAAAGGCACCACAAAACTTGTTCTACCTGCTTTCTGGGCTGAGATGGGGAATCGCTGAATTTTGGACTCGGCTGGTGACAAAATGTTCCAAACACACCCCATGCACAACTCCACCGGGGAAGGTGCCAGAAACGAGTTCTGTTGGTAGTTTTTACACTACCCCGGTAGGCAGCTGAAAGGCACCACAAAACTTGTTGTACCTGCTTTCTGGGCTGAGATGGGGAATCGCTGAATTTTGGACTCGGCTGCTGACAAAATGTTCCAAACACACCCCATGCACAACTCCACCGGGGAAGGTGCCAGAAACGAGTTCTGTTGGTAGTTTTTACACTACCCCGGTAGGCAGCTGAAAGGCACCATAAAACCGGTTCTACCTGCTTTCTGGGCTGAGATGGGGAATCGCTGAATTTTGGACTCGGCTGGTGACAAAATGTTCCAAACACACCCCATGCACAACTCCACCGGGGAAGGTGCCAGAAACGAGTTCTGTTGGTAGTTTTTACACTACCCCGGTAGGCAGCTGAAAGGCACCACAAAACTTGTTCTACCTGCTTTCTGGGCTGAGATGGGGAATCGCTGAATTTTGGACTCGGCTGGTGACAAAATGTTCCAAACACACCCCATGCACAACTCCACCGGGGAAGGTGCCAGAAACGAGTTCTGTTGGTAGTTTTTACACTACCCCGGTAGGCAGCTGAAAGGCACCACAAAACTTGTTCTACCTGCTTTCTGGGCTGAGATGGGGAATCGCTGAATTTTGGACTCGGCTGGTGACAAAATGTTCCAAACACACCCCATGCACAACTCCACCGGGGAAGGTGCCAGAAACGAGTTCTGTTGGTAGTTTTTACACTACCCCGGTAGGCAGCTGAAAGGCACCACAAAACTTGTTCTACCTGCTTTCTGGGCTGAGATGGGGAATCGCTGAATTTTGGACTCGGCTGGTGACAAAATGTTCCAAACACACCCCATGCACAACTCCACCGGGGAAGGTGCCAGAAACGAGTTCTGTTGGTAGTTTTTACACTACCCCGGTAGGCAGCTGAAAGGCACCACAAAACTTGTTCTACCTGCTTTCTGGGCTGAGATGGGGAATCGCTGAATTTTGGACTCGGCTGGTGACAAAATGTTCCAAACACACCCCATGCACAACTCCACCGGGGAAGGTGCCAGAAACGAGTTCCATTGGTAGTTTTTACACTACCCCGGTAGGCAGCTGAAAGGCACCACAAAACTTGTTCTACCTGCTTTCTGGGCTGAGATGGGGAATCGCTGAATTTTGGACTCGGCTGGTGACAAAATGTTCCAAACACACCCCATGCACAACTCCACCGGGGAAGGTGCCAGAAACGAGTTCTGTTGGTAGTTTTTACACTACCCCGGTAGGCAGCTGAAAGGCACCACAAAACTTGTTCTACCTGCTTTCTGGGCTGAGATGGGGAATCGCTGAATTTTGGACTCGGCTGGTGACAAAATGTTCCAAACACACCCCATGCACAACTCCACCGGGGAAGGTGCCAGAAACGAGTTCTGTTGGTAGTTTTTACACTACCCCGGTAGGCAAGAGAAAGGCACCACAAAACTTGTTCTACCTGCTTTCTGGGCTGAGATGGGGAATCGCTGAATTTTGGACTCGGCTGGTGACAAAATGTTCCAAACACACTCCATGCACAACTCCACCGGGGAAGGTGCCAGAAACGAGTTCTGTCGGTTTTTTTACACTACCCCGGTAGGCACCTGAAAGGCACCACAAAACTTGTTCTACCTGCTTTCTGGGCTGAGATGGGGAATCGCTGAATTTTGGACTCGGCTGGTGACAAAATGTTCCAAACACACCCCATGCACAACTCCACCGGGGAAGGTGCCAGAAAGGAGTTCTGTTGGTAGTTTTTACACTACCCCGGTAGGCAGCTGAAAGGCACCACAAAACTTGTTCTACCTGCTTTCTGGGCTGAGATGGGGAATCGCTGAATTTTGGACTCGGCTGGTGACAAAATGTTCCAAACACACCCCATGCACAACTCCACCGGGGAAGGTGCCAGAAACGAGTTCTGTTGGTAGTTTTTACACTACCCCGGTAGGCAGCTGAAAGGCACCACAAAACTTGTTGTACCTGCTTTCTGGGCTGAGATGGGGAATCGCTGAATTTTGGACTCGGCTGCTGACAAAATGTTCCAAACACACCCCATGCACAACTCCACCGGGGAAGGTGCCAGAAACGAGTTCTGTTGGTAGTTTTTACACTACCCCGGTAGGCAGCTGAAAGGCACCATAAAACCGGTTCTACCTGCTTTCTGGGCTGAGATGGGGAATCGCTGAATTTTGGACTCGGCTGGTGACAAAATGTTCCAAACACACCCCATGCACACCTCCACCGGGGAAGGTGCCAGAAACGAGTTCTGTTGGTAGTTTTTACACTACCCCGGTAGGCAGCTGAAAGGCACCACAAAACTTGTTCTACCTGCTTTCTGGGCTGAGATGGGGAATCGCTGAATTTTGGACTCGGCTGGTGACAAAATGTTCCAAACACACCCCATGCACAACTCCACCGGGGAAGGTGCCAGAAACGAGTTCTGTTGGTAGTTTTTACACTACCCCGGTAGGCAGCTGAAAGGCACCACAAAACTTGTTCTACCTGCTTTCTGGGCTGAGATGGGGAATCGCTGAATTTTGGACTCGGCTGGTGACAAAATGTTCCAAACACACCCCATGCACAACTCCACCGGGGAAGGTGCCAGAAACGAGTTCTGTTGGTAGTTTTTACACTACCCCGGTAGGCAAGAGAAAGGCACCACAAAACTTGTTGTACCTGCTTTCTGGGCTGAGATGGGGAATCGCTGAATTTTGGACTCGGCTGGTGACAAAATGTTCCAAACACACCCCATGCACAACTCCACCGGGGAAGGTGCCAGAAACGAGTTCTGTTGGTAGTTTTTACACTACCCCGGTAGGCAGCTGAAAGGCACCACAAAACTTGTTCTACCTGCTTTCTGGGCTGAGATGGGGAATCGCTGAATTTTCGACTCGGCTGGTGACAAAATGTTCCAAACACACCCCATGCACAACTCCACCGGGGAAGGTGCCAGAAACGAGTTCTGTTGGTAGTTTTTACACTACCCCGGTAGGCAGCTGAAAGGCACCACAAAACTTGTTCTACCTGCTTTCTGGGCTGAGATGGGGAATCGCTGAATTTTGGACTCGGCTGGTGACAAAATGTTCCAAACACACCCCATGCACACCTCCACCGGGGAAGGTGCCAGAAACGAGTTCTGTTGGTAGTTTTTACACTACCCCGGTAGGCAGCTGAAAGGCACCATAAAACCGGTTCTACCTGCTTTCTGGGCTGAGATGGGGAATCGCTGAATTTTGGACTCGGCTGGTGACAAAATGTTCCAAACACACCCCATGCACACCTCCACCGGGGAAGGTGCCAGAAACGAGTTCTGTTGGTAGTTTTTACACTACCCCGGTAGGCAGCTGAAAGGCACCACAAAACTTGTTCTACCTGCTTTCTGGGCTGAGATGGGGAATCGCTGAATTTTGGACTCGGCTGGTGACAAAATGTTCCAAACACACCCCATGCACAACTCCACCGGGGAAGGTGCCAGAAACGAGTTCTGTTGGTAGTTTTTACACTACCCCGGTAGGCAGCTGAAAGGCACCACAAAACTTGTTCTACCTGCTTTCTGGGCTGAGATGGGGAATCGCTGAATTTTGGACTCGGCTGGTGACAAAATGTTCCAAACACACCCCATGCACAACTCCACCGGGGAAGGTGCCAGAAACGAGTTCTGTTGGTAGTTTTTACACTACCCCGGTAGGCAAGAGAAAGGCACCACAAAACTTGTTGTACCTGCTTTCTGGGCTGAGATGGGGAATCGCTGAATTTTGGACTCGGCTGGTGACAAAATGTTCCAAACACACCCCATGCACAACTCCACCGGGGAAGGTGCCAGAAACGAGTTCTGTTGGTAGTTTTTACACTACCCCGGTAGGCAGCTGAAAGGCACCACAAAACTTGTTCTACCTGCTTTCTGGGCTGAGATGGGGAATCGCTGAATTTTCGACTCGGCTGGTGACAAAATGTTCCAAACACACCCCATGCACAACTCCACCGGGGAAGGTGCCAGAAACGAGTTCTGTTGGTAGTTTTTACACTACCCCGGTAGGCAGCTGAAAGGCACCACAAAACTTGTTCTACCTGCTTTCTGGGCTGAGATGGGGAATCGCTGAATTTTGGACTCGGCTGGTGACAAAATGTTCCAAACACACCCCATGCACACCTCCACCGGGGAAGGTGCCAGAAACGAGTTCTGTTGGTAGTTTTTACACTACCCTGGTAGGCAGCTGAAAGGCACCACAAAACTTGTTCTACCTGCTTTCTGGGCTGAGATGGGGAATCGCTGAATTTTGGACTCGGCTGGTGACAAAATGTTCCAAACACACCCCATGCACAACTCCACCGGGGAAGGTGCCAGAAACGAGTTCTGTTGGTAGTTTTTACACTACCCCGGTAGGCAGCTGAAAGGCACCACAAAACTTGTTCTACCTGCTTTCTGGGCTGAGATGGGGAATCGCTGAATTTTGGACTCGGCTGGTGACAAAATGTTCCAAACACACCCCATGCACACCTCCACCGGGGAAGGTGCCAGAAACGAGTTCCTTTGGTAGTTTTTACACTACCCCGGTAGGCAGCTGAAAGGCACCACAAAACTTGTTCTACCTGCTTTCTGGGCTGAGATGGGGAATCGCTGAATTTTGGACTCGGCTGGTGACAAAATGTTCCAAACACACCCCATGCACAACTCCACCGGGGAAGGTGCCAGAAACGAGTTCTGTTGGTAGTTTTTACACTACCCCGGTAGGCAGCTGAAAGGCACCACAAAACTTGTTCTACCTGCTTTCTGGGCTGAGATGGGGAATCGCTGAATTTTGGACTCGGCTGGTGACAAAATGTTCCAAACACACCCCATGCAAAACTCCACCGGGGAAGGTGCCAGAAACGAGTTCTGTTGGTAGTTTTTACACTACCCCGGTAGGCAAGAGAAAGGCACCACAAAACTTGTTCTACCTGCTTTCTGGGCTGAGATGGGGAATCGCTGAATTTTGGACTCGGCTGGTGACAAAATGTTCCAAACACACCCCATGCACAACTCCACCGGGGAAGGTGCCAGAAACGAGTTCTGTTGGTAGTTTTTACACTACCCCGGTAGGCAAGAGAAAGGCACCACAAAACTTGTTCTACCTGCTTTCTGGGCTGAGATGGGGAATCGCTGAATTTTGGACTCGGCTGGTGACAAAATGTTCCAAACACACCCCATGCACAACTCCACCGGGGAAGGTGCCAGAAACGAGTTCTGTTGGTAGTTTTTACACTACCCCGGTAGGCAGCTGAAAGGCACCACAAAACTTGTTCTACCTGCTTTCTGGGCTGAGATGGGGAATCGCTGAATTTTCGACTCGGCTGGTGACAAAATGTTCCAAACACACCCCATGCACAACTCCACCGGGGAAGGTGCCAGAAACGAGTTCTGTTGGTAGTTTTTACACTACCCCGGTAGGCAGCTGAAAGGCACCACAAAACTTGTTCTACCTGCTTTCTGGGCTGAGATGGGGAATCGCTGAATTTTGGACTCGGCTGGTGACAAAATGTTCCAAACACACCCCATGCACACCTCCACCGGGGAAGGTGCCAGAAACGAGTTCTGTTGGTAGTTTTTACACTACCCCGGTAGGCAGCTGAAAGGCACCACAAAACTTGTTCTACCTGCTTTCTGGGCTGAGATGGGGAATCGCTGAATTTTGGACTCGGCTGGTGACAAAATGTTCCAAACACACCCCATGCACAACTCCACCGGGGAAGGTGCCAGAAACGAGTTCTGTTGGTAGTTTTTACACTACCCCGGTAGGCAGCTGAAAGGCACCACAAAACTTGTTCTACCTGCTTTCTGGGCTGAGATGGGGAATCGCTGAATTTTGGACTCGGCTGGTGACAAAATGTTCCAAACACACCCCATGCACAACTCCACCGGGGAAGGTGCCAGAAATGAGTTCCGTTGGTAGTTTTTACACTACCCCGGTAGGCAGCTGAAAGGCACCACAAAACTTGTTCTACCTGCTTTCTGGGCTGAGATGGGGAATCGCTGAATTTTGGACTCGGCTGGTGACAAAATGTTCCAAACACACCCCATGCACAACTCCACCGGGGAAGGTGCCAGAAACGAGTTCTGTTGGTAGTTTTTACACTACCCCGGTAGGCAGCTGAAAGGCACCACAAAACTTGTTCTACCTGCTTTCTGGGCTGAGATGGGGAATCGCTGAATTTTGGACTCGGCTGGTGACAAAATGTTCCAAACACACCCCATGCACACCTCCACCGGGGAAGGTGCCAGAAACGAGTTCTGTTGGTAGTTTTTACACTACCCCGGTAGGCAGCTGAAAGGCACCACAAAACTTGTTCTACCTGCTTTCTGGGCTGAGATGGGGAATCGCTGAATTTTGGACTCGGCTGGTGACAAAATGTTCCAAACACACCCCATGCACAACTCCACCGGGGAAGGTGCCAGAAACGAGTTCTGTTGGTAGTTTTTACACTACCCCGGTAGGCACCTGAAAGGCACTACAAAACTTGTTCTACCTGCTTTCTGGGCTGAGATGGGGAATCGCTGAATTTTGGACTCGGCTGGTGACAAAATGTTCCAAACACACCCCATGCACAACTCCACCGGGGAAGGTGCCAGAAACGAGTTCCGTTGGTAGTTTTTACACTACCCCGGTAGGCAGCTGAAAGGCACCACAAAACTTGTTCTACCTGCTTTCTGGGCTGAGATGGGGAATCGCTGAATTTTGGACTCGGCTGCTGACAAAATGTTCCAAACACACCCCATGCACAACTCCACCGGGGAAGGTGCCAGAAACGAGTTCTGTTGGTAGTTTTTACACTACCCCGGTAGGCAGCTGAAAGGCACCACAAAACTTGTTCTACCTGCTTTCTGGGCTGAGATGGGGAATCGCTGAATTTTGGACTCGGCTGGTGACAAAATGTTCCAAACACACCCCATGCACAACTCCACCGGGGAAGGTGCCAGAAACGAGTTCTGTTGGTAGTTTTTACACTACCCCGGTAGGCAAGAGAAAGGCACCACAAAACTTGTTCTACCTGCTTTCTGGGCTGAGATGGGGAATCGCTGAATTTTGGACTCGGCTGGTGACAAAATGTTCCAAACACACCCCATGCACAACTCCACCGGGGAAGGTGCCAGAAACGAGGTCTGTCGGTTTTTTTACACTACCCCGGTAGGCACCTGAAAGGCACCACAAAACTTGTTCTACCTGCTTTCTGGGCTGAGATGGGGAATCGCTGAATTTTGGACTCGGCTGGTGACAAAATGTTCCAAACACACCCCATGCACAACTCCACCGGGGAAGGTGCCAGAAACGAGTTCTGTTGGTAGTTTTTACACTACCCCGGTAGGCAGCTGAAAGGCACCACAAAACTTGTTCTACCTGCTTTCTGGGCTGAGATGGGGAATCGCTGAATTTTGGACTCGGCTGGTGACAAAATGTTCCAAACACACCCCATGCACAACTCCACCGGGGAAGGTGCCAGAAATGAGTTCCGTTGGTAGTTTTTACACTACCCCGGTAGGCAGCTGAAAGGCACCACAAAACTTGTTCTACCTGCTTTCTGGGCTGAGATGGGGAATCGCTGAATTTTGGACTCGGCTGGTGACAAAATGTTCCAAACACACCCCATGCACAACTCCACCGGGGAAGGTGCCAGAAACGAGTTCTGTTGGTAGTTTTTACACTACCCCGGTAGGCAGCTGAAAGGCACCACAAAACTTGTTCTACCTGCTTTCTGGGCTGAGATGGGGAATCGCTGAATTTTGGACTCGGCTGGTGACAAAATGTTCCAAACACACCCCATGCACAACTCCACCGGGGAAGGTGCCAGAAACGAGTTCTGTTGGTAGTTTTTACACTACCCCGGTAGGCAGCTGAAAGGCACCACAAAACTTGTTCTACCTGCTTTCTGGGCTGAGATGGGGAATCGCTGAATTTTGGACTCGGCTGGTGACAAAATGTTCCAAACACACCCCATGCACAACTCCACCGGGGAAGGTGCCAGAAACGAGTTCTGTTGGTAGTTTTTACACTACCCCGGTAGGCAGCTGAAAGGCACCACAAAACTTGTTCTACCTGCTTTCTGGGCTGAGATGGGGAATCGCTGAATTTTGGACTCGGCTGGTGACAAAATGTTCCAAACACACCCCATGCACAACTCCACCGGGGAAGGTGCCAGAAACGAGTTCTGTTGGTAGTTTTTACACTACCCCGGTAGGCAGCTGAAAGGCACCACAAAACTTGTTCTACCTGCTTTCTGGGCTGAGATGGGGAATCGCTGAATTTTGGACTCGGCTGGTGACAAAATGTTCCAAACACACCCCATGCACAACTCCACCGGGGAAGGTGCCAGAAACGAGTTCCGTTGGTAGTTTTTACACTACCCCGGTAGGCAGCTGAAAGGCACCACAAAACTTGTTCTACCTGCTTTCTGGGCTGAGATGGGGAATCGCTGAATTTTGGACTCGGCTGGTGACAAAATGTTCCAAACACACCCCATGCACAACTCCACCGGGGAAGGTGCCAGAAACGAGTTCTGTTGGTAGTTTTTACACTACCCCGGTAGGCAAGAGAAAGGCACCACAAAACTTGTTCTACCTGCTTTCTGGGCTGAGATGGGGAATCGCTGAATTTTGGACTCGGCTGGTGACAAAATGTTCCAAACACACCCCATGCACAACTCCACCGGGGAAGGTGCCAGAAACGAGGTCTGTCGGTTTTTTTACACTACCCCGGTAGGCACCTGAAAGGCACCACAAAACTTGTTCTACCTGCTTTCTGGGCTGAGATGGGGAATCGCTGAATTTTGGACTCGGCTGGTGACAAAATGTTCCAAACACACCCCATGCACAACTCCACCGGGGAAGGTGCCAGAAAGGAGTTCTGTTGGTAGTTTTTACACTACCCCGGTAGGCAGCTGAAAGGCACCACAAAACTTGTTCTACCTGCTTTCTGGGCTGAGATGGGGAATCGCTGAATTTTGGACTCGGCTGGTGACAAAATGTTCCAAACACACCCCATGCACAACTCCACCGGGGAAGGTGCCAGAAACGAGTTCTGTTGGTAGTTTTTACACTACCCCGGTAGGCAGCTGAAAGGCACCACAAAACTTGTTGTACCTGCTTTCTGGGCTGAGATGGGGAATCGCTGAATTTTGGACTCGGCTGCTGACAAAATGTTCCAAACACACCCCATGCACAACTCCACCGGGGAAGGTGCCAGAAACGAGTTCTGTTGGTAGTTTTTACACTACCCCGGTAGGCAGCTGAAAGGCACCACAAAACTTGTTCTACCTGCTTTCTGGGCTGAGATGGGGAATCGCTGAATTTTGGACTCGGCTGGTGACAAAATGTTCCAAACACACCCCATGCACACCTCCACCGGGGAAGGTGCCAGAAACGAGTTCCTTTGGTAGTTTTTACACTACCCCGGTAGGCAGCTGAAAGGCACCACAAAACTTGTTCTACCTGCTTTCTGGGCTGAGATGGGGAATCGCTGAATTTTGGACTCGGCTGGTGACAAAATGTTCCAAACACACCCCATGCACAACTCCACCGGGGAAGGTGCCAGAAACGAGTTCTGTTGGTAGTTTTTACACTACCCCGGTAGGCAGCTGAAAGGCACCACAAAACTTGTTCTACCTGCTTTCTGGGCTGAGATGGGGAATCGCTGAATTTTGGACTCGGCTGGTGACAAAATGTTCCAAACACACCCCATGCACAACTCCACCGGGGAAGGTGCCAGAAATGAGTTCTGTTGGTAGTTTTTACACTACCCCGGTAGGCAGCTGAAAGGCACCACAAAACTTGTTCTACCTGCTTTCTGGGCTGAGATGGGGAATCGCTGAATTTTGGACTCGGCTGGTGACAAAATGTTCCAAACACACCCCATGCACAACTCCACCGGGGAAGGTGCCAGAAACGAGTTCTGTTGGTAGTTTTTACACTACCCCGGTAGGCAGCTGAAAGGCACCACAAAACTTGTTCTACCTGCTTTCTGGGCTGAGATGGGGAATCGCTGAATTTTGGACTCGGCTGGTGACAAAATGTTCCAAACACACCCCATGCACAACTCCACCGGGGAAGGTGCCAGAAACGAGTTCCATTGGTAGTTTTTACACTACCCCGGTAGGCAGCTGAAAGGCACCACAAAACTTGTTCTACCTGCTTTCTGGGCTGAGATGGGGAATCGCTGAATTTTGGACTCGGCTGCTGACAAAATGTTCCAAACACACCCCATGCACAACTCCACCGGGGAAGGTGCCAGAAACGAGTTCTGTTGGTAGTTTTTACACTACCCCGGTAGGCAGCTGAAAGGCACCACAAAACTTGTTCTACCTGCTTTCTGGGCTGAGATGGGGAATCGCTGAATTTTGGACTCGGCTGGTGACAAAATGTTCCAAACACACCCCATGCACAACTCCACCGGGGAAGGTGCCAGAAACGAGTTCTGTTGGTAGTTTTTACACTACCCCGGTAGGCAAGAGAAAGGCACCACAAAACTTGTTCTACCTGCTTTCTGGGCTGAGATGGGGAATCGCTGAATTTTGGACTCGGCTGGTGACAAAATGTTCCAAACACACCCCATGCACAACTCCACCGGGGAAGGTGCCAGAAACGAGTTCTGTCGGTTTTTTTACACTACCCCGGTAGGCACCTGAAAGGCACCACAAAACTTGTTCTACCTGCTTTCTGGGCTGAGATGGGGAATCGCTGAATTTTGGACTCGGCTGGTGACAAAATGTTCCAAACACACCCCATGCACAACTCCACCGGGGAAGGTGCCAGAAAGGAGTTCTGTTGGTAGTTTTTACACTACCCCGGTAGGCAGCTGAAAGGCACCACAAAACTTGTTCTACCTGCTTTCTGGGCTGAGATGGGGAATCGCTGAATTTTGGACTCGGCTGGTGACAAAATGTTCCAAACACACCCCATGCACAACTCCACCGGGGAAGGTGCCAGAAACGAGTTCTGTTGGTAGTTTTTACACTACCCCGGTAGGCAGCTGAAAGGCACCACAAAACTTGTTGTACCTGCTTTCTGGGCTGAGATGGGGAATCGCTGAATTTTGGACTCGGCTGCTGACAAAATGTTCCAAACACACCCCATGCACAACTCCACCGGGGAAGGTGCCAGAAACGAGTTCTGTTGGTAGTTTTTACACTACCCCGGTAGGCAGCTGAAAGGCACCATAAAACCGGTTCTACCTGCTTTCTGGGCTGAGATGGGGAATCGCTGAATTTTGGACTCGGCTGGTGACAAAATGTTCCAAACACACCCCATGCACACCTCCACCGGGGAAGGTGCCAGAAACGAGTTCTGTTGGTAGTTTTTACACTACCCCGGTAGGCAGCTGAAAGGCACCACAAAACTTGTTCTACCTGCTTTCTGGGCTGAGATGGGGAATCGCTGAATTTTGGACTCGGCTGGTGACAAAATGTTCCAAACACACCCCATGCACAACTCCACCGGGGAAGGTGCCAGAAACGAGTTCTGTTGGTAGTTTTTACACTACCCCGGTAGGCAGCTGAAAGGCACCACAAAACTTGTTCTACCTGCTTTCTGGGCTGAGATGGGGAATCGCTGAATTTTGGACTCGGCTGGTGACAAAATGTTCCAAACACACCCCATGCACAACTCCACCGGGGAAGGTGCCAGAAACGAGTTCCGTTGGTAGTTTTTACACTACCCCGGTAGGCAGCTGAAAGGCACCACAAAACTTGTTCTACCTGCTTTCTGGGCTGAGATGGGGAATCGCTGAATTTTGGACTCGGCTGGTGACAAAATGTTCCAAACACACCCCATGCACAACTCCACCTGGGAAGGTGCCAGAAACGAGTTCTGTTGGTAGTTTTTACACTACCCCGGTAGGCAGCTGAAAGGCACCACAAAACTTGTTCTACCTGCTTTCTGGGCTGAGATGGGGAATCGCTGAATTTTGGACTCGGCTGGTGACAAAATGTTCCAAACACACCCCATGCACAACTCCACCGGGGAAGGTGCCAGAAACGAGTTCTGTTGGTAGTTTTTACACTACCCCGGTAGGCAGCTGAAAGGCACCACAAAACTTGTTCTACCTGCTTTCTGGGCTGAGATGGGGAATCGCCTAATTTTGGACTCGGCTGGTGACAAAATGTTCCAAACACACCCCATGCACAACTCCACCGGGGAAGGTGCCAGAAACGAGTTCTGTTGGTAGTTTTTACACTACCCCGGTAGGCACCTGAAAGGTACCACAAAACTTGTTCTACCTGCTTTCTGGGCTGAGATGGGGAATCGCTGAATTTTGGACTCGGCTGGTGACAAAATGTTCCAAACACACCCCATGCACAACTCCACCGGGGAAGGTGCCAGAAACGAGTTCCGTTGGTAGTTTTTACACTACCCCGGTAGGCAGCTGAAAGGCACCACAAAACTTGTTCTACCTGCTTTCTGGGCTGAGATGGGGAATCGCTGAATTTTGGACTCGGCTGCTGACAAAATGTTCCAAACACACCCCATGCACAACTCCACCGGGGAAGGTGCCAGAAACGAGTTCTGTTGGTAGTTTTTACACTACCCCGGTAGGCAGCTGAAAGGCACCACAAAACTTGTTCTACCTGCTTTCTGGGTTGAGATGGGGAATCGCTGAATTTTGGACTCGGCTGGTGACAAAATGTTCCAAACACACCCCATGCACAACTCCACCGGGGAAGGTGCCAGAAACGAGTTCTGTTGGTAGTTTTTACACTACCCCGGTAGGCAAGAGAAAGGCACCACAAAACTTGTTGTACCTGCTTTCTGGGCTGAGATGGGGAATCGCTGAATTTTGGACTCGGCTGGTGACAAAATGTTCCAAACACACCCCATGCACACCTCCACCAGGGAAGGTGCCAGAAACGAGTTCTGTTGGTAGTTTTTACACTACCCCGGTAGGCAGCTGAAAGGCACCACAAAACTTGTTCTACCTGCTTTCTGGGCTGAGATGGGGAATCGCTGAATTTTGGACTCGGCTGGTGACAAAATGTTCCAAACACACCCCATGCACAACTCCACCGGGGAAGGTGCCAGAAACGAGTTCTGTTGGTAGTTTTTACACTACCCCGGTAGGCAAGAGAAAGGCACCACAAAACTTGTTGTACCTGCTTTCTGGGCTGAGATGGGGAATCGCTGAATTTTGGACTCGGCTGGTGACAAAATGTTCCAAACACACCCCATGCACAACTCCACCGGGGAAGGTGCCAGAAACGAGTTCTGTTGGTAGTTTTTACACTACCCCGGTAGGCAGCTGAAAGGCACCACAAAACTTGTTCTACCTGCTTTCTGGGCTGAGATGGGGAATCGCTGAATTTTGGACTCGGCTGGTGACAAAATGTTCCAAACACACCCCATGCACAACTCCACCGGGGAAGGTGCCAGAAACGAGTTCCGTTGGTAGTTTTTACACTACCCCGGTAGGCAGCTGAAAGGCACCACAAAACTTGTTCTACCTGCTTTCTGGGCTGAGATGGGGAATCGCTGAATTTTGGACTCGGCTGGTGACAAAATGTTCCAAACACACCCCATGCACAACTCCACCGGGGAAGGTGCCAGAAACGAGTTCTGTTGGTAGTTTTTACACTACCCCGGTAGGCAGCTGAAAGGCACCACAAAACTTGTTCTACCTGCTTTCTGGGCTG
This sequence comes from Falco cherrug, assembly GCF_023634085.1. NCBI lineage: Eukaryota > Metazoa > Chordata > Aves > Falconiformes > Falconidae > Falco > Falco cherrug. The sequence continues at coordinate 222,379 of NW_026599295.1, read as the reverse complement.
AGATGGGGAATCGCTGAATTTTGGACTCGGCTGGTGACAAAATGTTCCAAACACACCCCATGCACAACTCCACCGGGGAAGGTGCCAGAATCGAGTTCCGTTGGTAGTTTTTACACTACCCCGGTAGGCAGCTGAAAGGCACCACAAAACTTGTTCTACCTGCTTTCTGGGCTGAGATGGGGAATCGCTGAATTTTGGACTCGGCTGGTGACAAAATGTTCCAAACACACCCCATGCACAACTCCACCGGGGAAGGTGCCAGAAACGAGTTCTGTTGGTAGTTTTTACACTACCCCGGTAGGCAGCTGAAAGGCACCACAAAACTTGTTCTACCTGCTTTCTGGGCTGAGATGGGGAATCGCTGAATTTTGGACTCGGCTGGTGACAAAATGTTCCAAACACACCCCATGCACAACTCCACCGGGGAAGGTGCCAGAAACGAGTTCTGTTGGTAGTTTTTACACTACCCCGGTAGGCAGCTGAAAGGCACCACAAAACTTGTTCTACCTGCTTTCTGGGCTGAGATGGGGAATCGCTGAATTTTCGACTCGGCTTGTGACAAAATGTTCCAAACACACCCCATGCACAACTCCACCGGGGAAGGTGCCAGAATCGAGTTCCGTTGGTAGTTTTTACACTACCCCGGTAGGCAGCTGAAAGGCACCACAAAACTTGTTCTACCTGCTTTCTGGGCTGAGATGGGGAATCGCTGAATTTTGGACTCGGCTGGTGACAAAATGTTCCAAACACACCCCATGCACAACTCCACCGGGGAAGGTGCCAGAAACGAGTTCCGTTGGTAGTTTTTACACTACCCCAGTAGGCAGCTGAAAGGCACCACAAAACTTGTTCTACCTGCTTTCTGGGCTGAGATGGGGAATCGCTGAATTTTGGACTCGGCTGGTAACAAAATGTTCCAAACACACCCCATGCACAACTCCACCGGGGAAGGTGCCAGAAACGAGTTCTGTTGGTAGTTTTTACACTACCCCGGTAGGCAAGAGAAAGGCACCACAAAACTTGTTCTACCTGCTTTCTGGGCTGAGATGGGGAATCGCTGAATTTTGGACTCGGCTGGTGACAAAATGTTCCAAACACACCCCATGCACAACTCCACCGGGGAAGGTGCCAGAAACGAGTTCTGTTGGTAGTTTTTACACTACCCCGGTAGGCAGCTGAAAGGCACCACAAAACTTGTTCTACCTGCTTTCTGGGCTGAGATGGGGAATCGCTGAATTTTGGACTCGGCTGGTGACAAAATGTTCCAAACACACCCCATGCACAACTCCACCGGGGAAGGTGCCAGAAACGAGTTCTGTTGGTAGTTTTTACACTACCCCGGTAGGCAGCTGAAAGGCACCACAAAACTTGTTGTACCTGCTTTCTGGGCTGAGATGGGGAATCGCTGAATTTTGGACTCGGCTGGTGACAAAATGTTCCAAACACACCCCATGCACAACTCCACCGGGGAAGGTGCCAGAAACGAGTTCTGTTGGTAGTTTTTACACTACCCCGGTAGGCAGCTGAAAGGCACCACAAAACTTGTTCTACCTGCTTTCTGGGCTGAGATGGGGAATCGCTGAATTTTGGACTCGGCTGGTGACAAAATGTTCCAAACACACCCCATGCACAACTCCACCGGGGAAGGTGCCAGAATCGAGTTCCGTTGGTAGTTTTTACACTACCCCGGTAGGCAGCTGAAAGGCACCACAAAACTTGTTCTACCTGCTTTCTGGGCTGAGATGGGGAATCGCTGAATTTTGGACTCGGCTGGTGACAAAATGTTCCAAACACACCCCATGCACAACTCCACCGGGGAAGGTGCCAGAAACGAGTTCTGTTGGTAGTTTTTACACTACCCCGGTAGGCAGCTGAAAGGCACCACAAAACTTGTTCTACCTGCTTTCTGGGCTGAGATGGGGAATCGCTGAATTTTGGACTCGGCTGGTGACAAAATGTTCCAAACACACCCCATGCACAACTCCACCGGGGAAGGTGCCAGAAACGAGTTCTGTTGGTAGTTTTTACACTACCCCGGTAGGCAGCTGAAAGGCACCACAAAACTTGTTCTTCCTGCTTTCTGGGCTGAGATGGGGAATCGCTGAACTTTGGAGTCGGCTGGTGGCAAAATGTTCCAAACACACCCCATGCACAACTCCACCGGGGAAGGTGCCAGACAGGAGTTCTCCTGGTAGTTTTTACATTGATCCGGTAGGCATCTGAAGGATACCACAAAAGATGTTCTACCTGCTTTCTGGGCTGAGATGGGGAATCGCTGAATTTTGGACTCGGCTGGTGACAAAATGTTCCAAACACACCCCATGCACAACTCCACCGGGGAAGGTGCCAGAAACGAGTTCTGTTGGTAGTTTTTACACTACCCCGGTAGGCAGCTGAAAGGCACCACAAAACTTGTTCTACCTGCTTTCTGGGCTGAGATGGGGAATCGCTGAATTTTGGACTCGGCTGGTGACAAAATGTTCCAAACACACCCCATGCACAACTCCACCGGGGAAGGTGCCAGAAACGAGTTCTGTTGGTAGTTTTTACACTACCCTGGTAGGCAGCTGAAAGGCACCACAAAACTTGTTCTACCTGCTTTCTGGGCTGAGATGGGGAATCGCTGAATTTTGGACTCGGCTGGTGACAAAATGTTCCAAACACACCCCATGCACACCTCCACCGGGGAAGGTGCCAGAAACGAGTTCTGTTGGTAGTTTTTACACTACCCCGGTAGGCAGCTGAAAGGCACCACAAAACTTGTTCTACCTGCTTTCTGGGCTGAGATGGGGAATCGCTGAATTTTGGACTCGGCTGGTGACAAAATGTTCCAAACACAGCCCATGCACAACTCCACCGGGGAAGGTGCCAGAAACGAGTTCTGTTGGTAGTTTTTACACTACCCCGGTAGGCAGCTGAAAGGCACCACAAAACTTGTTCTACCTGCTTTCTGGGCTGAGATGGGGAATCGCTGAATTTTGGACTCGGCTGGTGACAAAATGTTCCAAACACACCCCATGCACAACTCCACCGGGGAAGGTGCCAGAAACGAGTTCCGTTGGTAGTTTTTACACTACCCCGGTAGGCAGCTGAAAGGCACCACAAAACTTGTTCTACCTGCTTTCTGGGCTGAGATGGGGAATCGCTGAATTTTGGACTCGGCTGGTGACAAAATGTTCCAAACACACCCCATGCACAACTCCACCGGGGAAGGTGCCAGAATCGAGTTCCGTTGGTAGTTTTTACACTACCCCGGTAGGCAAGAGAAAGGCACCACAAAACTTGTTGTACCTGCTTTCTGGGCTGAGATGGGGAATCGCTGAATTTTGGACTCGGCTGGTGACAAAATGTTCCAAACACACCCCATGCACAACTCCACCGGGGAAGGTGCCAGAAAGGAGTTCTGTTGGTAGTTTTTACACTACCCCGGTAGGCACCTGAAAGGCACCACAAAACTTGTTCTACCTGCTTTCTGGGCTGAGATGGGGAATCGCTGAATTTTGGACTCGGCTGGTGACAAAATGTTCCAAACACACCCCATGCACAACTCCACCGGGGAAGGTGCCAGAAACGAGTTCTGTTGGTAGTTTTTACACTACCCCGGTAGGCAAGAGAAAGGCACCACAAAACTTGTTCTACCTGCTTTCTGGGCTGAGATGGGGAATCGCTGAATTTTGGACTCGGCTGGTGACAAAATGTTCCAAACACACCCCATGCACAACTCCACCGGGGAAGGTGCCAGAAACGAGTTCTGTTGGTAGTTTTTACACTACCCCGGTAGGCAAGAGAAAGGCACCACAAAACTTGTTCTACCTCCTTTCTGGGCTGAGATGGGGAATCGCTGAATTTTGGACTCGGCTGCTGACAAAATGTTCCAAACACACCCCATGCACAACTCCACCGGGGAAGGTGCCAGAAACGAGTTCTGTTGGTAGTTTTTACACTACCCCGGTAGGCAGCTGAAAGGCACCACAAAACTTGTTCTACCTGCTTTCTGGGCTGAGATGGGGAATCGCTGAATTTTGGACTCGGCTGGTAACAAAATGTTCCAAACACACCCCATGCACAACTCCACCGGGGAAGGTCCCAGAAACGAGTTCTGTTGGTAGTTTTTACACTACCCCGGTAGGCAGCTGAAAGGCACCACAAAACTTGTTCTACCTGCTTTCTGGGCTGAGATGGGGAATCGCTGAATTTTGGACTCGGCTGGTGACAAAATGTTCCAAACACACCCCATGCACAACTCCACCGGGGAAGGTGCCAGAATCGAGTTCCGTTGGTAGTTTTTACACTACCCCGGTAGGCAAGAGAAAGGCACCACAAAACTTGTTCTACCTGTTTTCTGGGCTGAGATGGGGAATCGCTGAATTTTGGACTCGGCTGGTGACAAAATGTTCCAAACACACCCCATGCACAACTCCACCGGGGAAGGTGCCAGAAAGGAGTTCTGTTGGTAGTTTTTACACTACCCCGGTAGGCACCTGAAAGGCACCACAAAACTTGTTCTACCTGCTTTCTGGGCTGAGATGGGGAATCGCTGAATTTTGGACTCGGCTGGTGACAAAATGTTCCAAACACACCCCATGCACAACTCCACCGGGGAAGGTGCCAGAAACGAGTTCTGTTGGTAGTTTTTACACTACCCCGGTAGGCAAGAGAAAGGCACCACAAAACTTGTTCTACCTGCTTTCTGGGCTGAGATGGGGAATCGCTGAATTTTGGACTCGGCTGGTGACAAAATGTTCCAAACACACCCCATGCACAACTCCACCGGGGAAGGTGCCAGAAACGAGTTCTGTTGGTAGTTTTTACACTACCCCGGTAGGCAAGAGAAAGGCACCACAAAACTTGTTCTACCTCCTTTCTGGGCTGAGATGGGGAATCGCTGAATTTTGGACTCGGCTGCTGACAAAATGTTCCAAATACACCCCATGCACAACTCCACCGGGGAAGGTGCCAGAAACGAGTTCTGTTGGTAGTTTTTACACTACCCCGGTAGGCAGCTGAAAGGCACCACAAAACTTGTTCTACCTGCTTTCTGGGCTGAGATGGGGAATCGCTGAATTTTGGACTCGGCTGGTGACAAAATGTTCCAAACACACCCCATGCACAACTCCACCGGGGAAGGTGCCAGAAACGAGTTCTGTTGGTAGTTTTTACACTACCCTGGTAGGCAGCTGAAAGGCACCACAAAACTTGTTCTACCTGCTTTCTGGGCTGAGATGGGGAATCGCTGAATTTTGGACTCGGCTGGTGACAAAATGATCCAAATGCACCCCATGCACAACTCCACCGGGGAAGGTGCCAGAAACGAGTTCTGTTGGTAGTTTTTACACTACCCCGGTAGGCAGCTGAAAGGCACCACAAAACTTGTTCTACCTGCTTTCTGGGCTGAGATGGGGAATCGCTGAATTTTGGACTCGGCTGGTGACAAAATGTTCCAAACACACCCCATGCACAACTCCACCGGGGAAGGTGCCAGAAACGAGTTCTGTTGGTAGTTTTTACACTACCCCGGTAGGCACCTGAAAGGCACCACAAAACTTGTTCTACCTGCTTTCTGGGCTGAGATGGGGAATCGCTGAATTTTGGACTCGGCTGGTGACAAAATGTTCCAAACACACCCCATGCACAACTCCACCGGGGAAGGTGCCAGAAACGAGTTCCGTTGGTAGTTTTTACACTACCCCGGTAGGCAGCTGAAAGGCACCACAAAACTTGTTCTACCTGCTTTCTGGGCTGAGATGGGGAATCGCTGAATTTTGGACTCGGCTGGTGACAAAATGTTCCAAACACACCCCATGCACAACTCCACCGGGGAAGGTGCCAGAAACGAGTTCTGTTGGTAGTTTTTACACTACCCCGGTAGGCAGCTGAAAGGCACCACAAAACTTGTTCTACCTGCTTTCTGGGCTGAGATGGGGAATCGCTGAATTTTGGACTCGGCTGGTGACAAAATGTTCCAAACACACCCCATGCACAACTCCACCGGGGAAGGTGCCAGAAACGAGTTCTGTTGGTAGTTTTTACACTACCCCGGTAGGCAGCTGAAAGGCACCACAAAACTTGTTCTACCTGCTTTCTGGGCTGAGATGGGGAATCGCTGAATTTTGGACTCGGCTGGTGACAAAATGTTCCAAACACACCCCATGCACACCTCCACCGGGGAAGGTGCCAGAAACGAGTTCTGTTGGTAGTTTTTACACTACCCCGGTAGGCAGCTGAAAGGCACCACAAAACTTGTTCTACCTGCTTTCTGGGCTGCGATGGGGAATCGCTGAATTTTGGACTCGGCTGGTGACAAAATGTTCCAAACACACCCCATGCACAACTCCACCGGGGAAGGTGCCAGAAACGAGTTCTGTTGGTAGTTTTTACACTACCCCGGTAGGCAGCTGAAAGGCACCACAAAACTTGTTCTACCTGCTTTCTGGGCTGAGATGGGGAATCGCTGAATTTTGGACTCGGCTGCTGACAAAATGTTCCAAACACACCCCATGCACAACTCCACCGGGGAAGGTGCCAGAAACGAGTTCCGTTGGTAGTTTTTACACTACCCCGGTAGGCAGCTGAAAGGCACCACAAAACTTGTTCTACCTGCTTTCTGGGCTGAGATGGGGAATCGCTGAATTTTGGACTCGGCTGGTGACAAAATGTTCCAAACACACCCCATGCACAACTCCACCGGGGAAGGTGCCAGAAACGAGTTCTGTTGGTAGTTTTTACACTACCCCGGTAGGCAGCTGAAAGGCACCACAAAACTTGTTCTACCTGCTTTCTGGGCTGAGATGGGGAATCGCTGAATTTTGGACTCGGCTGGTGACAAAATGTTCCAAACACACCCCATGCACAACTCCACCGGGGAAGGTGCCAGAAACGAGTTCTGTTGGTAGTTTTTACACTACCCCGGTAGGCAGCTGAAAGGCACCACAAAACTTGTTCTACCTGCTTTCTGGGCTGAGATGGGGAATCGCTGAATTTTGGACTCGGCTGGTGACAAAATGTTCCAAACACACCCCATGCACAACTCCACCGGGGAAGGTGCCAGAAACGAGTTCTGTTGGTAGTTTTTACACTACCCCGGTAGGCAGCTGAAAGGCACCACAAAACTTGTTCTACCTGCTTTCTGGGCTGAGATGGGGAATCGCTGAATTTTGGAATCGGCTGGTGACAAAATGATCCAAACGCACCCCATGCACAACTCCACCGGGGAAGGTGCCAGAAACGAGTTCTGTTGGTAGTTTTTACACTACCCCGGTAGGCAGCTGAAAGGCACCACAAAACTTGTTCTACCTGCTTTCTGGGCTGAGATGGGGAATCGCTGAATTTTGGACTCGGCTGGTGACAAAATGATCCAAACGCACCCCATGCACAACTCCACCGGGGAAGGTGCCAGAAACGAGTTCTGTTGGTAGTTTTTACACTACCCCGGTAGGCACCTGAAAGGCACCACAAAACTTGTTCTACCTGCTTTCTGGGCTGAGATGGGGAATCGCTGAATTTTGGACTCGGCTGGTGACAAAATGTTCCAAACACACCCCATGCACAACTCCACCGGGGAAGGTGCCAGAAACGAGTTCCGTTGGTAGTTTTTACACTACCCCGGTAGGCAGCTGAAAGGCACCACAAAACTTGTTCTACCTGCTTTCTGGGCTGAGATGGGGAATCGCTGAATTTTGGACTCGGCTGGTGACAAAATGTTCCAAACACACCCCATGCACAACTCCACCGGGGAAGGTGCCAGAAACGAGTTCTGTTGGTAGTTTTTACACTACCCCGGTAGGCAAGAGAAAGGCACCACAAAACTTGTTGTACCTGCTTTCTGGGCTGAGATGGGGAATCGCTGAATTTTGGACTCGGCTGGTGACAAAATGTTCCAAACACACCCCATGCACAACTCCACCGGGGAAGGTGCCAGAAACGAGTTCTGTTGGTAGTTTTTACACTACCCCGGTAGGCAGCTGAAAGGCACCACAAAACTTGTTCTACCTGCTTTCTGGGCTGAGATGGGGAATCGCTGAATTTTGGACTCGGCTGGTGACAAAATGTTCCAAACACACCCCATGCACAACTCCACCGGGGAAGGTGCCAGAAACGAGTTCCGTTGGTAGTTTTTACACTACCCCGGTAGGCAGCTGAAAGGCACCACAAAACTTGTTCTACCTGCTTTCTGGGCTGAGATGGGGAATCGCTGAATTTTGGACTCGGCTGGTGACAAAATGTTCCAAACACACCCCATGCACAACTCCACCGGGGAAGGTGCCAGAAACGAGTTCTGTTGGTAGTTTTTACACTACCCCGGTAGGCAGCTGAAAGGCACCACAAAACTTGTTCTACCTGCTTTCTGGGCTGAGATGGGGAATCGCTGAATTTTGGACTCGGCTGGTGACAAAATGTTCCAAACACACCCCATGCACAACTCCACCGGGGAAGGTGCCAGAAACGAGTTCTGTTGGTAGTTTTTACACTACCCTGGTAGGCAGCTGAAAGGCACCACAAAACTTGTTCTACCTGCTTTCTGGGCTGAGATGGGGAATCGCTGAATTTTGGACTCGGCTGGTGACAAAATGATCCAAACGCACCCCATGCACAACTCCACCGGGGAAGGTGCCAGAAACGAGTTCTGTTGGTAGTTTTTACACTACCCCGGTAGGCAGCTGAAAGGCACCACAAAACTTGTTCTACCTGCTTTCTGGGCTGAGATGGGGAATCGCTGAATTTTGGACTCGGCTGGTGACAAAATGATCCAAACGCACCCCATGCACAACTCCACCGGGGAAGGTGCCAGAAACGAGTTCTGTTGGTAGTTTTTACACTACCCCGGTAGGCAGCTGAAAGGCACCACAAAACTTGTTCTACCTGCTTTCTGGGCTGAGATGGGGAATCGCTGAATTTTGGACTCGGCTGGTGACAAAATGTTCCAAACACACCCCATGCACAACTCCACCGGGGAAGGTGCCAGAAACGAGTTCCGTTGGTAGTTTTTACACTACCCCGGTAGGCAGCTGAAAGGCACCACAAAACTTGTTCTACCTGCTTTCTGGGCTGAGATGGGGAATCGCTGAATTTTGGACTCGGCTGGTGACAAAATGTTCCAAACACACCCCATGCACAACTCCACCGGGGAAGGTGCCAGAAACGAGTTCTGTTGGTAGTTTTTACACTACCCCGGTAGGCAAGAGAAAGGCACCACAAAACTTGTTGTACCTGCTTTCTGGGCTGAGATGGGGAATCGCTGAATTTTGGACTCGGCTGGTGACAAAATGTTCCAAACACACCCCATGCACAACTCCACCGGGGAAGGTGCCAGAAACGAGTTCTGTTGGTAGTTTTTACACTACCCCGGTAGGCAGCTGAAAGGCACCACAAAACTTGTTCTACCTGCTTTCTGGGCTGAGATGGGGAATCGCTGAATTTTGGACTCGGCTGGTGACAAAATGTTCCAAACACACCCCATGCACAACTCCACCGGGGAAGGTGCCAGAAACGAGTTCCGTTGGTAGTTTTTACACTACCCCGGTAGGCAGCTGAAAGGCACCACAAAACTTGTTCTACCTGCTTTCTGGGCTGAGATGGGGAATCGCTGAATTTTGGACTCGGCTGGTGACAAAATGTTCCAAACACACCCCATGCACAACTCCACCGGGGAAGGTGCCAGAAACGAGTTCTGTTGGTAGTTTTTACACTACCCCGGTAGGCAGCTGAAAGGCACCACAAAACTTGTTCTACCTGCTTTCTGGGCTGAGATGGGGAATCGCTGAATTTTGGACTCGGCTGGTGACAAAATGTTCCAAACACACCCCATGCACAACTCCACCGGGGAAGGTGCCAGAATCGAGTTCCGTTGGTAGTTTTTACACTACCCCGGTAGGCAGCTGAAAGGCACCACAAAACTTGTTCTACCTGCTTTCTGGGCTGAGATGGGGAATCGCTGAATTTTCGACTCGGCTGGTGACAAAATGTTCCAAACACACCCCATGCACAACTCCACCGGGGAAGGTGCCAGAAACGAGTTCTGTTGGTAGTTTTTACACTACCCCGGTAGGCAGCTGAAAGGCACCACAAAACTTGTTCTACCTGCTTTCTGGGCTGAGATGGGGAATCGCTGAATTTTGGACTCGGCTGGTGACAAAATGTTCCAAACACACCCCATGCACAACTCCACCGGGGAAGGTGCCAGAAACGAGTTCTGTTGGTAGTTTTTACACTACCCCGGTAGGCAGCTGAAAGGCACCACAAAACTTGTTCTACCTGCTTTCTGGGCTGAGATGGGGAATCACTGAATTTTGGACTCGGCTGGTGACAAAATGTTCCAAACACACCCCATGCACAACTCCACCGGGGAAGGTGCCAGAAACGAGTTCTGTTGGTAGTTTTTACACTACCCCAGTAGGCAGCTGAAAGGCACCACAAAACTTGTTCTACCTGCTTTCTGGGCTGAGATGGGGAATCGCTGAATTTTGGACTCGGCTGGTAACAAAATGTTCCAAACACACCCCATGCACAACTCCACCGGGGAAGGTGCCAGAAACGAGTTCTGTTGGTAGTTTTTACACTACCCCGGTAGGCAGCTGAAAGGCACCACAAAACTTGTTCTACCTGCTTTCTGGGCTGAGATGGGGAATCGCTGAATTTTGGACTCGGCTGGTGACAAAATGTTCCAAACACACCCCATGCACAACTCCACCGGGGAAGGTGCCAGAAACGAGTTCTGTTGGTAGTTTTTACACTACCCCGGTAGGCAAGAGAAAGGCACCACAAAACTTGTTCTACCTGCTTTCTGGGCTGAGATGGGGAATCGCTGAATTTTGGACTCGGCTGGTGACAAAATGTTCCAAACACACCCCATGCACAACTCCACCGGGGAAGGTGCCAGAAACGAGTTCTGTTGGTAGTTTTTACACTACCCCGGTAGGCAAGAGAAAGGCACCACAAAACTTGTTCTACCTGCTTTCTGGGCTGAGATGGGGAATCGCTGAATTTTGGACTCGGCTGGTGACAAAATGTTCCAAACACACCCCATGCACAACTCCACCGGGGAAGGTGCCAGAAACGAGTTCTGTTGGTAGTTTTTACACTACCCCGGTAGGCAGCTGAAAGGCACCACAAAACTTGTTCTACCTGCTTTCTGGGCTGAGATGGGGAATCACTGAATTTTGGACTCGGCTGGTGACAAAATGTTCCAAACACACCCCATGCACAACTCCACCGGGGAAGGTGCCAGAAACGAGTTCTGTTGGTAGTTTTTACACTACCCCAGTAGGCAGCTGAAAGGCACCACAAAACTTGTTCTACCTGCTTTCTGGGCTGAGATGGGGAATCGCTGAATTTTGGACTCGGCTGGTAACAAAATGTTCCAAACACACCCCATGCACAACTCCACCGGGGAAGGTGCCAGAAACGAGTTCTGTTGGTAGTTTTTACACTACCCCGGTAGGCAGCTGAAAGGCACCACAAAACTTGTTCTACCTGCTTTCTGGGCTGAGATGGGGAATCGCTGAATTTTGGACTCGGCTGGTGACAAAATGTTCCAAACACACCCCATGCACAACTCCACCGGGGAAGGTGCCAGAAACGAGTTCTGTTGGTAGTTTTTACACTACCCCGGTAGGCAGCTGAAAGGCACAACAAAACTTGTTCTACCTGCTTTCTGGGCTGAGATGGGGAATCGCTGAATTTTGGACTCGGCTGGTGACAAAATGTTCCAAACACACCCCATGCACAACTCCACCGGGGAAGGTGCCAGAAACGAGTTCTGTTGGTAGTTTTTACACTACCCCGGTAGGCAGCTGAAAGGCACCACAAAACTTGTTCTACCTGCTTTCTGGGCTGAGATGGGGAATCGCTGAATTTTGGACTCGGCTGGTGACAAAATGTTCCAAACACACCCCATGCACAACTCCACCGGGGAAGGTGCCAGAAACGAGTTCTGTTGGTAGTTTTTACACTACCCCGGTAGGCAGCTGAAAGGCACCACAAAACTTGTTCTACCTGCTTTCTGGGCTGAGATGGGGAATCGCTGAATTTTGGACTCGGCTGGTGACAAAATGTTCCAAACACACCCCATGCACAACTCCACCGGGGAAGGTGCCAGAAACGAGTTCTGTTGGTAGTTTTTACACTACCCTGGTAGGCAGCTGAAAGGCACCACAAAACTTGTTCTACCTGCTTTCTGGGCTGAGATGGGGAATCGCTGAATTTTGGAATCGGCTGGTGACAAAATGATCCAAACGCACCCCATGCACAACTCCACCGGGGAAGGTGCCAGAAACGAGTTCTGTTGGTAGTTTTTACACTACCCCGGTAGGCAGCTGAAAGGCACCACAAAACTTGTTCTACCTGCTTTCTGGGCTGAGATGGGGAATCGCTGAATTTTGGACTCGGCTGGTGACAAAATGATCCAAACGCACCCCATGCACAACTCCACCGGGGAAGGTGCCAGAAACGAGTTCTGTTGGTAGTTTTTACACTACCCCGGTAGGCACCTGAAAGGCACCACAAAACTTGTTCTACCTGCTTTCTGGGCTGAGATGGGGAATCGCTGAATTTTGGACTCGGCTGGTGACAAAATGTTCCAAACACACCCCATGCACAACTCCACCGGGGAAGGTGCCAGAAACGAGTTCCGTTGGTAGTTTTTACACTACCCCGGTAGGCAGCTGAAAGGCACCACAAAACTTGTTCTACCTGCTTTCTGGGCTGAGATGGGGAATCGCTGAATTTTGGACTCGGCTGGTGACAAAATGTTCCAAACACACCCCATGCACAACTCCACCGGGGAAGGTGCCAGAAACGAGTTCTGTTGGTAGTTTTTACACTACCCCGGTAGGCAAGAGAAAGGCACCACAAAACTTGTTGTACCTGCTTTCTGGGCTGAGATGGGGAATCGCTGAATTTTGGACTCGGCTGGTGACAAAATGTTCCAAACACACCCCATGCACAACTCCACCGGGGAAGGTGCCAGAAACGAGTTCTGTTGGTAGTTTTTACACTACCCCGGTAGGCAGCTGAAAGGCACCACAAAACTTGTTCTACCTGCTTTCTGGGCTGAGATGGGGAATCGCTGAATTTTGGACTCGGCTGGTGACAAAATGTTCCAAACACACCCCATGCACAACTCCACCGGGGAAGGTGCCAGAAACGAGTTCCGTTGGTAGTTTTTACACTACCCCGGTAGGCAGCTGAAAGGCACCACAAAACTTGTTCTACCTGCTTTCTGGGCTGAGATGGGGAATCGCTGAATTTTGGACTCGGCTGGTGACAAAATGTTCCAAACACACCCCATGCACAACTCCACCGGGGAAGGTGCCAGAAACGAGTTCTGTTGGTAGTTTTTACACTACCCCGGTAGGCAGCTGAAAGGCACCACAAAACTTGTTCTACCTGCTTTCTGGGCTGAGATGGGGAATCGCTGAATTTTGGACTCGGCTGGTGACAAAATGTTCCAAACACACCCCATGCACAACTCCACCGGGGAAGGTGCCAGAAACGAGTTCTGTTGGTAGTTTTTACACTACCCTGGTAGGCAGCTGAAAGGCACCACAAAACTTGTTCTACCTGCTTTCTGGGCTGAGATGGGGAATCGCTGAATTTTGGACTCGGCTGGTGACAAAATGATCCAAACGCACCCCATGCACAACTCCACCGGGGAAGGTGCCAGAAACGAGTTCTGTTGGTAGTTTTTACACTACCCCGGTAGGCAGCTGAAAGGCACCACAAAACTTGTTCTACCTGCTTTCTGGGCTGAGATGGGGAATCGCTGAATTTTGGACTCGGCTGGTGACAAAATGATCCAAACGCACCCCATGCACAACTCCACCGGGGAAGGTGCCAGAAACGAGTTCTGTTGGTAGTTTTTACACTACCCCGGTAGGCAGCTGAAAGGCACCACAAAACTTGTTCTACCTGCTTTCTGGGCTGAGATGGGGAATCGCTGAATTTTGGACTCGGCTGGTGACAAAATGTTCCAAACACACCCCATGCACAACTCCACCGGGGAAGGTGCCAGAAACGAGTTCCGTTGGTAGTTTTTACACTACCCCGGTAGGCAGCTGAAAGGCACCACAAAACTTGTTCTACCTGCTTTCTGGGCTGAGATGGGGAATCGCTGAATTTTGGACTCGGCTGGTGACAAAATGTTCCAAACACACCCCATGCACAACTCCACCGGGGAAGGTGCCAGAAACGAGTTCTGTTGGTAGTTTTTACACTACCCCGGTAGGCAAGAGAAAGGCACCACAAAACTTGTTGTACCTGCTTTCTGGGCTGAGATGGGGAATCGCTGAATTTTGGACTCGGCTGGTGACAAAATGTTCCAAACACACCCCATGCACAACTCCACCGGGGAAGGTGCCAGAAACGAGTTCTGTTGGTAGTTTTTACACTACCCCGGTAGGCAGCTGAAAGGCACCACAAAACTTGTTGTACCTGCTTTCTGGGCTGAGATGGGGAATCGCTGAATTTTGGACTCGGCTGGTGACAAAATGTTCCAAACACACCCCATGCACAACTCCACCGGGGAAGGTGCCAGAAACGAGTTCCGTTGGTAGTTTTTACACTACCCCGGTAGGCAGCTGAAAGGCACCACAAAACTTGTTCTACCTGCTTTCTGGGCTGAGATGGGGAATCGCTGAATTTTGGACTCGGCTGGTGACAAAATGTTCCAAACACACCCCATGCACAACTCCACCGGGGAAGGTGCCAGAAACGAGTTCTGTTGGTAGTTTTTACACTACCCCGGTAGGCAGCTGAAAGGCACCACAAAACTTGTTCTACCTGCTTTCTGGGCTGAGATGGGGAATCGCTGAATTTTCGACTCGGCTGGTGACAAAATGTTCCAAACACACCCCATGCACAACTCCACCGGGGAAGGTGCCAGAATCGAGTTCCGTTGGTAGTTTTTACACTACCCCGGTAGGCAGCTGAAAGGCACCACAAAACTTGTTCTACCTGCTTTCTGGGCTGAGATGGGGAATCGCTGAATTTTCGACTCGGCTGGTGACAAAATGTTCCAAACACACCCCATGCACAACTCCACCGGGGAAGGTGCCAGAAACGAGTTCTGTTGGTAGTTTTTACACTACCCCGGTAGGCAGCTGAAAGGCACCACAAAACTTGTTCTACCTGCTTTCTGGGCTGAGATGGGGAATCGCTGAATTTTGGACTCGGCTGGTGACAAAATGTTCCAAACACACCCCATGCACAACTCCACCGGGGAAGGTGCCAGAAACGAGTTCTGTTGGTAGTTTTTACACTACCCCGGTAGGCAGCTGAAAGGCACCACAAAACTTGTTCTACCTGCTTTCTGGGCTGAGATGGGGAATCACTGAATTTTGGACTCGGCTGGTGACAAAATGTTCCAAACACACCCCATGCACAACTCCACCGGGGAAGGTGCCAGAAACGAGTTCTGTTGGTAGTTTTTACACTACCCCAGTAGGCAGCTGAAAGGCACCACAAAACTTGTTCTACCTGCTTTCTGGGCTGAGATGGGGAATCGCTGAATTTTGGACTCGGCTGGTAACAAAATGTTCCAAACACACCCCATGCACAACTCCACCGGGGAAGGTGCCAGAAACGAGTTCTGTTGGTAGTTTTTACACTACCCCGGTAGGCAGCTGAAAGGCACCACAAAAACTTGTTCTACCTGCTTTCTGGGCTGAGATGGGGAATCGCTGAATTTTGGACTCGGCTGGTGACAAAATGTTCCAAACACACCCCATGCACAACTCCACCGGGGAAGGTGCCAGAAACGAGTTCTGTTGGTAGTTTTTACACTACCCCGGTAGGCAAGAGAAAGGCACCACAAAACTTGTTCTACCTGCTTTCTGGGCTGAGATGGGGAATCGCTGAATTTTGGACTCGGCTGGTGACAAAATGTTCCAAACACACCCCATGCACAACTCCACCGGGGAAGGTGCCAGAAACGAGTTCTGTTGGTAGTTTTTACACTACCCCGGTAGGCAAGAGAAAGGCACCACAAAACTTGTTCTACCTGCTTTCTGGGCTGAGATGGGGAATCGCTGAATTTTGGACTCGGCTGGTGACAAAATGTTCCAAACACACCCCATGCACAACTCCACCGGGGAAGGTGCCAGAATCGAGTTCCGTTGGTAGTTTTTACACTACCCCGGTAGGCAGCTGAAAGGCACCACAAAACTTGTTCTACCTGCTTTCTGGGCTGAGATGGGGAATCGCTGAATTTTGGACTCGGCTGGTGACAAAATGTTCCAAACACACCCCATGCACAACTCCACCGGGGAAGGTGCCAGAAACGAGTTCTGTTGGTAGTTTTTACACTACCCCGGTAGGCAAGAGAAAGGCACCACAAAACTTGTTCTACCTGCTTTCTGGGCTGAGATGGGGAATCGCTGAATTTTGGACTCGGCTGGTGACAAAATGTTCCAAACACACCCCATGCACAACTCCACCGGGGAAGGTGCCAGAATCGAGTTCCGTTGGTAGTTTTTACACTACCCCGGTAGGCAGCTGAAAGGCACCACAAAACTTGTTCTACCTGCTTTCTGGGCTGAGATGGGGAATCGCTGAATTTTGGACTCGGCTGGTGACAAAATGTTCCAAACACACCCCATGCACAACTCCACCGGGGAAGGTGCCAGAAACGAGTTCTGTTGGTAGTTTTTACACTACCCCGGTAGGCAGCTGAAAGGCACCACAAAACTTGTTCTACCTGCTTTCTGGGCTGAGATGGGGAATCGCTGAATTTTGGACTCGGCTGGTGACAAAATGTTCCAAACACACCCCATGCACAACTCCACCGGGGAAGGTGCCAGAAACGAGTTCTGTTGGTAGTTTTTACACTACCCCGGTAGGCAGCTGAAAGGCACCACAAAACTTGTTCTTCCTGCTTTCTGGGCTGAGATGGGGAATCGCTGAACTTTGGAGTCGGCTGGTGGCAAAATGTTCCAAACACACCCCATGCACAACTCCACCGGGGAAGGTGCCAGAAACGAGTTCTGTTGGTAGTTTTTACATTGATCCGGTAGGCATCTGAAGGATACCACAAAAGATGTTCTACCTGCTTTCTGGGCTGAGATGGGGAATCGCTGAATTTTGGACTCGGCTGGTGACAAAATGTTCCAAACACACCCCATGCACAACTCCACCGGGGAAGGTGCCAGAAACGAGTTCTGTTGGTAGTTTTTACACTACCCCGGTAGGCAGCTGAAAGGCACCACAAAACTTGTTCTACCTGCTTTCTGGGCTGAGATGGGGAATCGCTGAATTTTGGACTCGGCTGGTGACAAAATGTTCCAAACACACCCCATGCACAACTCCACCGGGGAAGGTGCCAGAAACGAGTTCTGTTGGTAGTTTTTACACTACCCTGGTAGGCAGCTGAAAGGCACCACAAAACTTGTTCTACCTGCTTTCTGGGCTGAGATGGGGAATCGCTGAATTTTGGACTCGGCTGGTGACAAAATGTTCCAAACACACCCCATGCACACCTCCACCGGGGAAGGTGCCAGAAACGAGTTCTGTTGGTAGTTTTTACACTACCCCGGTAGGCAGCTGAAAGGCACCACAAAACTTGTTCTACCTGCTTTCTGGGCTGAGATGGGGAATCGCTGAATTTTGGACTCGGCTGGTGACAAAATGTTCCAAACACACCCCATGCACAACTCCACCGGGGAAGGTGCCAGAAACGAGTTCTGTTGGTAGTTTTTACACTACCCCGGTAGGCAGCTGAAAGGCACCACAAAACTTGTTCTACCTGCTTTCTGGGCTGAGATGGGGAATCGCTGAATTTTGGACTCGGCTGGTGACAAAATGTTCCAAACACACCCCATGCACAACTCCACCGGGGAAGGTGCCAGAAACGAGTTCCGTTGGTAGTTTTTACACTACCCCGGTAGGCAGCTGAAAGGCACCACAAAACTTGTTCTACCTGCTTTCTGGGCTGAGATGGGGAATCGCTGAATTTTGGACTCGGCTGCTGACAAAATGTTCCAAACACACCCCATGCACAACTCCACCGGGGAAGGTGCCAGAAACGAGTTCCGTTGGTAGTTTTTACACTACCCCGGTAGGCAGCTGAAAGGCACCACAAAACTTGTTCTACCTGCTTTCTGGGCTGAGATGGGGAATCGCTGAATTTTGGACTCGGCTGGTAACAAAATGTTCCAAACACACCCCATGCACAACTCCACCGGGGAAGGTCCCAGAAACGAGTTCTGTTGGTAGTTTTTACACTACCCCGGTAGGCAGCTGAAAGGCACCACAAAACTTGTTCTACCTGCTTTCTGGGCTGAGATGGGGAATCGCTGAATTTTCGACTCGGCTGGTGACAAAATGTTCCAAACACACCCCATGCACAACTCCACCGGGGAAGGTGCCAGAAACGAGTTCTGTTGGTAGTTTTTACACTACCCCGGTAGGCAGCTGAAAGGCACCACAAAACTTGTTCTACCTGCTTTCTGGGCTGAGATGGGGAATCGCTGAATTTTGGACTCGGCTGGTGACAAAATGTTCCAAACACACCCCATGCACAACTCCACCGGGGAAGGTGCCAGAAACGAGTTCTGTTGGTAGTTTTTACACTACCCCGGTAGGCAAGAGAAAGGCACCACAAAACTTGTTCTACCTGCTTTCTGGGCTGAGATGGAGAATCGCTGAATTTTGGACTCGGCTGGTGACAAAATGTTCCAAACACACCCCATGCACACCTCCACCGGGGAAGGTGCCAGAAACGAGTTCTGTTGGTAGTTTTTACACTACCCCGGTAGGCAGCTGAAAGGCACCACAAAACTTGTTCTACCTGCTTTCTGGGCTGAGATGGGGAATCGCTGAATTTTGGACTCGGCTGGTGACAAAATGTTCCAAACACACCCCATGCACAACTCCACCGGGGAAGGTGCCAGAATCGAGTTCCGTTGGTAGTTTTTACACTACCCCGGTAGGCAAGAGAAAGGCACCACAAAACTTGTTGTACCTGCTTTCTGGGCTGAGATGGGGAACGGCTGAATTTTGGACTCGGCTGGTGACAAAATGTTCCAAACACACCCCATGCACAACTCCACCGGGGAAGGTGCCAGAAAGGAGTTCTGTTGGTAGTTTTTACACTACCCCGGTAGGCAGCTGAAAGGCACCACAAAACTTGTTCTACCTGCTTTCTGGGCTGAGATGGGGAATCGCTGAATTTTGGACTCGGCTGGTGACAAAATGTTCCAAACACACCCCATGCACAACTCCACCGGGGAAGGTGCCAGAAACGAGTTCTGTTGGTAGTTTTTACACTACCCCGGTAGGCAAGAGAAAGGCACCACAAAACTTGTTCTACCTGCTTTCTGGGCTGAGATGGGGAATCGCTGAATTTTGGACTCGGCTGGTGACAAAATGTTCCAAACACAGCCCATGCACAACTCCACCGGGGAAGGTGCCAGAAAGGAGTTCTGTTGGTAGTTTTTACACTACCCCGGTAGGCAAGAGAAAGGCACCACAAAACTTGTTCTACCTCCTTTCTGGGCTGAGATGGGGAATCGCTGAATTTTGGACTCGGCTGCTGACAAAATGTTCCAAACACACCCCATGCACAACTCCACCGGGGAAGGTGCCAGAAACGAGTTCTGTTGGTAGTTTTTACACTACCCCGGTAGGCAGCTGAAAGGCACCACAAAACTTGTTCTACCTGCTTTCTGGGCTGAGATGGGGAATCGCTGAATTTTGGACTCGGCTGGTGACAAAATGTTCCAAACACACCCCATGCACAACTCCACCGGGGAAGGTGCCAGAAACGAGTTCTGTTGGTAGTTTTTACACTACCCTGGTAGGCAGCTGAAAGGCACCACAAAACTTGTTCTACCTGCTTTCTGGGCTGAGATGGGGAATCGCTGAATTTTGGACTCGGCTGGTGACAAAATGATCCAAACGCACCCCATGCACAACTCCACCGGGGAAGGTGCCAGAAACGAGTTCTGTTGGTAGTTTTTACACTACCCCGGTAGGCAGCTGAAAGGCACCACAAAACTTGTTCTACCTGCTTTCTGGGCTGAGATGGGGAATCGCTGAATTTTGGACTCGGCTGGTGACAAAATGTTCCAAACACACCCCATGCACAACTCCACCGGGGAAGGTGCCAGAAACGAGTTCTGTTGGTAGTTTTTACACTACCCCGGTAGGCAGCTGAAAGGCACCACAAAACTTGTTCTACCTGCTTTCTGGGCTGAGATGGGGAATCGCTGAATTTTGGACTCGGCTGGTGACAAAATGTTCCAAACACACCCCATGCACAACTCCACCGGGGAAGGTGCCAGAAACGAGTTCCGTTGGTAGTTTTTACACTACCCCGGTAGGCAGCTGAAAGGCACCATAAAACCGGTTCTACCTGCTTTCTGGGCTGAGATGGGGAATCGCTGAATTTTGGACTCGGCTGGTGACAAAATGTTCCAAACACACCCCATGCACAACTCCACCGGGGAAGGTGCCAGAAACGAGTTCTGTTGGTAGTTTTTACACTACCCCGGTAGGCAGCTGAAAGGCACCACAAAACTTGTTCTACCTGCTTTCTGGGCTGAGATGGGGAATCGCTGAATTTTGGACTCGGCTGGTGACAAAATGTTCCAAACACACCCCATGCACAACTCCACCGGGGAAGGTGCCAGAAACGAGTTCTGTTGGTAGTTTTTACACTACCCCGGTAGGCAGCTGAAAGGCACCACAAAACTTGTTCTACCTGCTTTCTGGGCTGAGATGGGGAATCGCTGAATTTTGGACTCGGCTGGTGACAAAATGTTCCAAACACACCCCATGCACAACTCCACCGGGGAAGGTGCCAGAAACGAGTTCTGTTGGTAGTTTTTACACTACCCCGGTAGGCAGCTGAAAGGCACCACAAAACTTGTTCTACCTGCTTTCTGGGCTGAGATGGGGAATCGCTGAATTTTGGACTCGGCTGGTGACAAAATGTTCCAAACACACCCCATGCACAACTCCACCGGGGAAGGTGCCAGAAACGAGTTCTGTTGGTAGTTTTTACACTACCCCGGTAGGCAGCTGAAAGGCACCACAAAACTTGTTCTACCTGCTTTCTGGGCTGAGATGGGGAATCGCTGAATTTTGGACTCGGCTGCTGACAAAATGTTCCAAACACACCCCATGCACAACTCCACCGGGGAAGGTGCCAGAAACGAGTTCCGTTGGTAGTTTTTACACTACCCCGGTAGGCAGCTGAAAGGCACCACAAAACTTGTTCTACCTGCTTTCTGGGCTGAGATGGGGAATCGCTGAATTTTGGACTCGGCTGGTGACAAAATGTTCCAAACACACCCCATGCACAACTCCACCGGGGAAGGTGCCAGAAACGAGTTCTGTTGGTAGTTTTTACACTACCCCGGTAGGCAGCTGAAAGGCACCACAAAACTTGTTCTACCTGCTTTCTGGGCTGAGATGGGGAATCGCTGAATTTTGGACTCGGCTGGTGACAAAATGTTCCAAACACACCCCATGCACAACTCCACCGGGGAAGGTGCCAGAAACGAGTTCTGTTGGTAGTTTTTACACTACCCCGGTAGGCAGCTGAAAGGCACCACAAAACTTGTTCTACCTGCTTTCTGGGCTGAGATGGGGAATCGCTGAATTTTCGACTCGGCTGGTGACAAAATGTTCCAAACACACCCCATGCACAACTCCACCGGGGAAGGTGCCAGAAACGAGTTCTGTTGGTAGTTTTTACACTACCCCGGTAGGCAGCTGAAAGGCACCACAAAACTTGTTCTACCTGCTTTCTGGGCTGAGATGGGGAATCGCTGAATTTTGGACTCGGCTGGTGACAAAATGTTCCAAACACACCCCATGCACAACTCCACCGGGGAAGGTGCCAGAAACGAGTTCTGTTGGTAGTTTTTACACTACCCTGGTAGGCAGCTGAAAGGCACCACAAAACTTGTTCTACCTGCTTTCTGGGCTGAGATGGGGAATCGCTGAATTTTGGACTCGGCTGGTGACAAAATGATCCAAACGCACCCCATGCACAACTCCACCGGGGAAGGTGCCAGAAACGAGTTCTGTTGGTAGTTTTTACACTACCCCGGTAGGCAGCTGAAAGGCACCACAAAACTTGTTCTACCTGCTTTCTGGGCTGAGATGGGGAATCGCTGAATTTTGGACTCGGCTGGTGACAAAATGTTCCAAACACACCCCATGCACAACTCCACCGGGGAAGGTGCCAGAAACGAGTTCCGTTGGTAGTTTTTACACTACCCCGGTAGGCAGCTGAAAGGCACCACAAAACTTGTTCTACCTGCTTTCTGGGCTGAGATGGGGAATCGCTGAATTTTGGACTCGGCTGGTGACAAAATGTTCCAAACACACCCCATGCACAACTCCACCGGGGAAGGTGCCAGAAACGAGTTCTGTTGGTAGTTTTTACACTACCCCGGTAGGCAGCTGAAAGGCACCACAAAACTTGTTCTACCTGCTTTCTGGGCTGAGATGGGGAATCGCTGAATTTTGGACTCGGCTGGTGACAAAATGTTCCAAACACACCCCATGCACAACTCCACCGGGGAAGGTGCCAGAAACGAGTTCTGTTGGTAGTTTTTACACTACCCCGGTAGGCAGCTGAAAGGCACCACAAAACTTGTTCTACCTGCTTTCTGGGCTGAGATGGGGAATCGCTGAATTTTGGACTCGGCTGGTGACAAAATGTTCCAAACACACCCCATGCACAACTCCACCGGGGAAGGTGCCAGAAACGAGTTCTGTTGGTAGTTTTTACACTACCCCGGTAGGCAGCTGAAAGGCACCACAAAACTTGTTCTACCTGCTTTCTGGGCTGAGATGGGGAATCGCTGAATTTTGGACTCGGCTGGTGACAAAATGTTCCAAACACACCCCATGCACACCTCCACCGGGGAAGGTGCCAGAAACGAGTTCTGTTGGTAGTTTTTACACTACCCCGGTAGGCAGCTGAAAGGCACCACAAAACTTGTTCTACCTGCTTTCTGGGCTGAGATGGGGAATCGCTGAATTTTGGACTCGGCTGGTGACAAAATGTTCCAAACACACCCCATGCACAACTCCACCGGGGAAGGTGCCAGAAACGAGTTCCGTTGGTAGTTTTTACACTACCCCGGTAGGCAGCTGAAAGGCACCACAAAACTTGTTCTACCTGCTTTCTGGGCTGAGATGGGGAATCGCTGAATTTTGGACTCGGCTGGTGACAAAATGTTCCAAACACACCCCATGCACAACTCCACCGGGGAAGGTGCCAGAAACGAGTTCTGTTGGTAGTTTTTACACTACCCCGGTAGGCAGCTGAAAGGCACCACAAAACTTGTTCTACCTGCTTTCTGGGCTGAGATGGGGAATCGCTGAATTTTGGACTCGGCTGGTGACAAAATGTTCCAAACACACCCCATGCACAACTCCACCGGGGAAGGTGCCAGAAACGAGTTCTGTTGGTAGTTTTTACACTACCCCGGTAGGCAGCTGAAAGGCACCACAAAACTTGTTCTACCTGCTTTCTGGGCTGAGATGGGGAATCGCTGAATTTTGGACTCGGCTGGTGACAAAATGTTCCAAACACACCCCATGCACAACTCCACCGGGGAAGGTGCCAGAAACGAGTTCTGTTGGTAGTTTTTACACTACCCCGGTAGGCAGCTGAAAGGCACCACAAAACTTGTTCTACCTGCTTTCTGGGCTGAGATGGGGAATCGCTGAATTTTGGACTCGGCTGGTGACAAAATGTTCCAAACACACCCCATGCACAACTCCACCGGGGAAGGTGCCAGAAACGAGTTCCGTTGGTAGTTTTTACACTACCCCGGTAGGCAGCTGAAAGGCACCACAAAACTTGTTCTACCTGCTTACTGGGCTGAGATGGGGAATCGCTGAATTTTGGACTCGGCTGGTGACAAAATGTTCCAAACACACCCCATGCACAACTCCACCGGGGAAGGTGCCAGAAACGAGTTCTGTTGGTAGTTTTTACACTACCCCGGTAGGCAGCTGAAAGGCACCACAAAACTTGTTCTACCTGCTTTCTGGGCTGAGATGGGGAATCGCTGAATTTTGGACTCGGCTGGTGACAAAATGTTCCAAACACACCCCATGCACAACTCCACCGGGGAAGGTGCCAGAAACGAGTTCCGTTGGTAGTTTTTACACTACCCCGGTAGGCAGCTGAAAGGCACCACAAAACTTGTTCTACCTGCTTTCTGGGCTGATATGGGGAATCGCTGAATTTTGGACTCGGCTGGTGACAAAATGTTCCAAACACACCCCATGCACAACTCCACCGGGGAAGGTGCCAGAAACGAGTTCTGTTGGTAGTTTTTACACTACCCCGGTAGGCAGCTGAAAGGCACCACAAAACTTGTTCTACCTGCTTTCTGGGCTGAGATGGGGAATCGCTGAATTTTGGACTCGGCTGCTGACAAAATGTTCCAAACACACCCCATGCACAACTCCACCGGGGAAGGTGCCAGAAACGAGTTCTGTTGGTAGTTTTTACACTACCCCGGTAGGCAGCTGAAAGGCACCACAAAACTTGTTCTACCTGCTTTCTGGGCTGAGATGGGGAATCGCTGAATTTTGGACTCGGCTGGTGACAAAATGTTCCAAACACACCCCATGCACAACTCCACCGGGGAAGGTGCCAGAAACGAGTTCTGTTGGTAGTTTTTACACTACCCCGGTAGGCAAGAGAAAGGCACCACAAAACTTGTTCTACCTGCTTTCTGGGCTGAGATGGGGAATCGCTGAATTTTGGACTCGGCTGGTGACAAAATGTTCCAAACACACCCCATGCACAACTCCACCGGGGAAGGTGCCAGAAACGAGTTCTGTTGGTAGTTTTTACACTACCCCGGTAGGCAGCTGAAAGGCACCACAAAACTTGTTCTACCTGCTTTCTGGGCTGAGATGGGGAATCGCTGAATTTTCGACTCGGCTGGTGACAAAATGTTCCAAACACACCCCATGCACAACTCCACCGGGGAAGGTGCCAGAAACGAGTTCTGTTGGTAGTTTTTACACTACCCCGGTAGGCAGCTGAAAGGCACCACAAAACTTGTTCTACCTGCTTTCTGGGCTGAGATGGGGAATCGCTGAATTTTGGACTCGGCTGGTGACAAAATGTTCCAAACACACCCCATGCACATCTCCACCGGGGAAGGTGCCAGAAACGAGTTCTGTTGGTAGTTTTTACACTACCCTGGTAGGCAGCTGAAAGGCACCACAAAACTTGTTCTACCTGCTTTCTGGGCTGAGATGGGGAATCGCTGAATTTTGGACTCGGCTGGTGACAAAATGTTCCAAACACACCCCATGCACAACTCCACCGGGGAAGGTGCCAGAAACGAGTTCTGTTGGTAGTTTTTACACTACCCCGGTAGGCAGCTGAAAGGCACCACAAAACTTGTTCTACCTGCTTTCTGGGCTGAGATGGGGAAATCGCTGAATTTTGGACTCGGCTGGTGACAAAATGTTCCAAACACACCCCATGCACACCTCCACCGGGGAAGGTGCCAGAAACGAGTTCCGTTGGTAGTTTTTACACTACCCCGGTAGGCAGCTGAAAGGCACCACAAAACTTGTTCTACCTGCTTTCTGGGCTGAGATGGGGAATCGCTGAATTTTGGACTCGGCTGGTGACAAAATGTTCCAAACACACCCCATGCACAACTCCACCGGGGAAGGTGCCAGAAACGAGTTCTGTTGGTAGTTTTTACACTACCCCGGTAGGCAGCTGAAAGGCACCACAAAACTTGTTCTACCTGCTTTCTGGGCTGAGATGGGGAATCGCTGAATTTTGGACTCGGCTGGTGACAAAATGTTCCAAACACACCCCATGCACAACTCCACCGGAGAAGGTGCCAGAAACGAGTTCTGTTGGTAGTTTTTACACTACCCCGGTAGGCAAGAGAAAGGCACCACAAAACTTGTTCTACCTGCTTTCTGGGCTGAGATGGGGAATCGCTGAATTTTGGACTCGGCTGGTGACAAAATGTTCCAAACACACCCCATGCACAACTCCACCGGGGAAGGTGCCAGAAACGAGTTCTGTTGGTAGTTTTTACACTACCCCGGTAGGCAAGAGAAAGGCACCACAAAACTTGTTCTACCTGCTTTCTGGGCTGAGATGGGGAATCGCTGAATTTTGGACTCGGCTGGTGACAAAATGTTCCAAACACACCCCATGCACAACTCCACCGGGGAAGGTGCCAGAAATGAGTTCCGTTGGTAGTTTTTACACTACCCCGGTAGGCAGCTGAAAGGCACCACAAAACTTGTTCTACCTGCTTTCTGGGCTGAGATGGGGAATCGCTGAATTTTGGACTCGGCTGGTGACAAAATGTTCCAAACACACCCCATGCACAACTCCACCGGGGAAGGTGCCAGAAACGAGTTCTGTTGGTAGTTTTTACACTACCCCGGTAGGCAGCTGAAAGGCACCACAAAACTTGTTCTACCTGCTTTCTGGGCTGAGATGGGGAATCGCTGAATTTTGGACTCGGCTGGTGACAAAATGTTCCAAACACACCCCATGCACAACTCCACCGGGGAAGGTGCCAGAAACGAGTTCTGTTGGTAGTTTTTACACTACCCCGGTAGGCAGCTGAAAGGCACCACAAAACTTGTTCTACCTGCTTTCTGGGCTGAGATGGGGAATCGCTGAATTTTGGACTCGGCTGGTGACAAAATGTTCCAAACACACCCCATGCACAACTCCACCGGGGAAGGTGCCAGAAACGAGTTCTGTTGGTAGTTTTTACACTACCCCGGTAGGCAAGAGAAAGGCACCACAAAACTTGTTCTACCTGCTTTCTGGGCTGAGATGGGGAATCGCTGAATTTTGGACTCGGCTGGTGACAAAATGTTCCAAACACACCCCATGCACAACTCCACCGGGGAAGGTGCCAGAAACGAGTTCCGTTGGTAGTTTTTACACTACCCCGGTAGGCAGCTGAAAGGCACCATTAAACCTTTTCTTATCTGCTTCCTGGGCTAGAGATGGGGAACAGCTGAATTTTGGACTCGGCTGGTGACAGAATGTTCCAAACACACCCCATGCACACCTCCACCGGGGAAGGTGCCAGAAACGAGTTCTGTTGGTAGTTTTTACACTACCCCGGTAGGCAGCTGAAAGGCACCACAAAACTTGTTCTACCTGCTTTCTGGGCTGAGATGGGGAATCGCTGAATTTTGGACTCGGCTGGTGACAAAATGTTCCAAACACACCCCATGCACAACTCCACCGGGGAAGGTGCCAGAAACGAGTTCTGTTGGTAGTTTTTACACTACCCCGGTAGGCAGCTGAAAGGCACCACAAAACTTGTTCTACCTGCTTTCTGGGCTGAGATGGGGAATCGCTGAATTTTGGACTCGGCTGGTGACAAAATGTTCCAAACACACCCCATGCACAACTCCACCGGGGAAGGTGCCAGAAACGAGTTCTGTTGGTAGTTTTTACACTACCCCGGTAGGCAGCTGAAAGGCACCACAAAACTTGTTCTACCTGCTTTCTGGGCTGAGATGGGGAATCGCTGAATTTTGGACTCGGCTGGTGACAAAATGTTCCAAACACACCCCATGCACAACTCCACCGGGGAAGGTGCCAGAAACGAGTTCCGTTGGTAGTTTTTACACTACCCCGGTAGGCAGCTGAAAGGCACCACAAAACTTGTTCTACCTGCTTTCTGGGCTGAGATGGGGAATCGCTGAATTTTGGACTCGGCTGCTGACAAAATGTTCCAAACACACCCCATGCACAACTCCACCGGGGAAGGTGCCAGAAACGAGTTCTGTTGGTAGTTTTTACACTACCCCGGTAGGCAGCTGAAAGGCACCACAAAACTTGTTCTACCTGCTTTCTGGGCTGAGATGGGGAATCGCTGAATTTTGGACTCGGCTGGTGACAAAATGTTCCAAACACACCCCATGCACAACTCCACCGGGGAAGGTGCCAGAAACGAGTTCTGTTGGTAGTTTTTACACTACCCCGGTAGGCAAGAGAAAGGCACCACAAAACTTGTTCTACCTGCTTTCTGGGCTGAGATGGGGAATCGCTGAATTTTGGACTCGGCTGGTGACAAAATGTTCCAAACACACCCCATGCACACCTCCACCGGGGAAGGTGCCAGAAACGAGGTCTGTCGGTTTTTTTACACTACCCCGGTAGGCACCTGAAAGGCACCACAAAACTTGTTCTACCTGCTTTCTGGGCTGAGATGGGGAATCGCTGAATTTTGGACTCGGCTGGTGACAAAATGTTCCAAACACACCCCATGCACAACTCCACCGGGGAAGGTGCCAGAAAGGAGTTCTGTTGGTAGTTTTTACACTACCCCGGTAGGCAGCTGAAAGGCACCACAAAACTTGTTCTACCTGCTTTCTGGGCTGAGATGGGGAATCGCTGAATTTTGGACTCGGCTGGTGACAAAATGTTCCAAACACACCCCATGCACAACTCCACCGGGGAAGGTGCCAGAAACGAGTTCTGTTGGTAGTTTTTACACTACCCCGGTAGGCAGCTGAAAGGCACCACAAAACTTGTTGTACCTGCTTTCTGGGCTGAGATGGGGAATCGCTGAATTTTGGACTCGGCTGGTGACAAAATGTTCCAAACACACCCCATGCACAACTCCACCGGGGAAGGTGCCAGAAACGAGTTCTGTTGGTAGTTTTTACACTACCCCGGTAGGCAGCTGAAAGGCACCATAAAACCGGTTCTACCTGCTTTCTGGGCTGAGATGGGGAATCGCTGAATTTTGGACTCGGCTGGTGACAAAATGTTCCAAACACACCCCATGCACACCTCCACCGGGGAAGGTGCCAGAAACGAGTTCTGTTGGTAGTTTTTACACTACCCCGGTAGGCAGCTGAAAGGCACCACAAAACTTGTTCTACCTGCTTTCTGGGCTGAGATGGGGAATCGCTGAATTTTGGACTCGGCTGGTGACAAAATGTTCCAAACACACCCCATGCACAACTCCACCGGGGAAGGCGCCAGAAACGAGTTCTGTTGGTAGTTTTTACACTACCCCGGTAGGCAGCTGAAAGGCACCACAAAACTTGTTCTACCTGCTTTCTGGGCTGAGATGGGGAATCGCTGAATTTTGGACTCGGCTGGTGACAAAATGTTCCAAACACACCCCATGCACAACTCCACCGGGGAAGGTGCCAGAAACGAGTTCTGTTGGTAGTTTTTACACTACCCCGGTAGGCAGCTGAAAGGCACCACAAAACTTGTTCTACCTGCTTTCTGGGCTGAGATGGGGAATCGCTGAATTTTGGACTCGGCTGGTGACAAAATGTTCCAAACACACCCCATGCACAACTCCACCGGGGAAGGTGCCAGAAACGAGTTCTGTTGGTAGTTTTTACACTACCCCGGTAGGCAGCTGAAAGGCACCACAAAACTTGTTCTACCTGCTTTCTGGGCTGAGATGGGGAATCGCTGAATTTTGGACTCGGCTGGTGACAAAATGTTCCAAACACACCCCATGCACAACTCCACCGGGGAAGGTGCCAGAAACGAGTTCCGTTGGTAGTTTTTACACTACCCCGGTAGGCAGCTGAAAGGCACCACAAAACTTGTTCTACCTGCTTTCTGGGCTGAGATGGGGAATCGCTGAATTTTGGACTCGGCTGGTGACAAAATGTTCCAAACACACCCCATGCACAACTCCACCGGGGAAGGTGCCAGAAACGAGTTCTGTTGGTAGTTTTTACACTACCCCGGTAGGCAGCTGAAAGGCACCACAAAACTTGTTCTACCTGCTTTCTGGGCTGAGATGGGGAATCGCTGAATTTTGGACTCGGCTGGTGACAAAATGTTCCAAACACACCCCATGCACAACTCCACCGGGGAAGGTGCCAGAAACGAGTTCTGTTGGTAGTTTTTACACTACCCCGGTAGGCAGCTGAAAGGCACCACAAAACTTGTTCTACCTGCTTTCTGGGCTGAGATGGGGAATCGCTGAATTTTGGACTCGGCTGGTGACAAAATGTTCCAAACACACCCCATGCACACCTCCACCGGGGAAGGTGCCAGAAACGAGTTCTGTTGGTAGTTTTTACACTACCCCGGTAGGCAGCTGAAAGGCACCACAAAACTTGTTCTACCTGCTTTCTGGGCTGAGATGGGGAATCGCTGAATTTTGGACTCGGCTGGTGACAAAATGTTCCAAACACACCCCATGCACACCTCCACCGGGGAAGGTGCCAGAAACGAGTTCTGTTGGTAGTTTTTACACTACCCCGGTAGGCAGCTGAAAGGCACCACAAAACTTGTTCTACCTGCTTTCTGGGCTGAGATGGGGAATCGCTGAATTTTGGACTCGGCTGGTGACAAAATGTTCCAAACACACCCCATGCACAACTCCACCGGGGAAGGTGCCAGAAACGAGTTCTGTTGGTAGTTTTTACACTACCCCGGTAGGCAGCTGAAAGGCACCACAAAACTTGTTCTACCTGCTTTCTGGGCTGAGATGGGGAATCGCTGAATTTTGGACTCGGCTGCTGACAAAATGTTCCAAACACACCCCATGCACAACTCCACCGGGGAAGGTGCCAGAAACGAGTTCTGTTGGTAGTTTTTACACTACCCCGGTAGGCAGCTGAAAGGCACCATAAAACCGGTTCTACCTGCTTTCTGGGCTGAGATGGGGAATCGCTGAATTTTGGACTCGGCTGGTGACAAAATGTTCCAAACACACCCCATGCACACCTCCACCGGGGAAGGTGCCAGAAACGAGTTCTGTTGGTAGTTTTTACACTACCCCGGTAGGCAGCTGAAAGGCACCACAAAACTTGTTCTACCTGCTTTCTGGGCTGAGATGGGGAATCGCTGAATTTTGGACTCGGCTGGTGACAAAATGTTCCAAACACACCCCATGCACAACTCCACCGGGGAAGGTGCCAGAAACGAGTTCTGTTGGTAGTTTTTACACTACCCCGGTAGGCAGCTGAAAGGCACCACAAAACTTGTTCTACCTGCTTTCTGGGCTGAGATGGGGAATCGCTGAATTTTGGACTCGGCTGGTGACAAAATGTTCCAAACACACCCCATGCACAACTCCACCGGGGAAGGTGCCAGAAACGAGTTCCGTTGGTAGTTTTTACACTACCCCGGTAGGCAGCTGAAAGGCACCACAAAACTTGTTCTACCTGCTTTCTGGGCTGAGATGGGGAATCGCTGAATTTTGGACTCGGCTGCTGACAAAATGTTCCAAACACACCCCATGCACAACTCCACCTGGGAAGGTGCCAGAAACGAGTTCTGTTGGTAGTTTTTACACTACCCCGGTAGGCAGCTGAAAGGCACCACAAAACTTGTTCTACCTGCTTTCTGGGCTGAGATGGGGAATCGCTGAATTTTGGACTCGGCTGGTGACAAAATGTTCCAAACACACCCCATGCACAACTCCACCGGGGAAGGTGCCAGAAACGAGTTCTGTTGGTAGTTTTTACACTACCCCGGTAGGCAGCTGAAAGGCACCACAAAACTTGTTCTACCTGCTTTCTGGGCTGAGATGGGGAATCGCTGAATTTTGGACTCGGCTGGTGACAAAATGTTCCAAACACACCCCATGCACAACTCCACCGGGGAAGGTGCCAGAAACGAGTTCTGTTGGTAGTTTTTACACTACCCCGGTAGGCAAGAGAAAGGCACCACAAAACTTGTTCTACCTGCTTTCTGGGCTGAGATGGGGAATCGCTGAATTTTGGACTCGGCTGGTGACAAAATGTTCCAAACACACCCCATGCACACCTCCACCGGGGAAGGTGCCAGAAACGAGTTCTGTTGGTAGTTTTTACACTACCCCGGTAGGCAGCTGAAAGGCACCACAAAACTTGTTCTACCTGCTTTCTGGGCTGAGATGGGGAATCGCTGAATTTTGGACTCGGCTGGTGACAAAATGTTCCAAACACACCCCATGCACACCTCCACCGGGGAAGGTGCCAGAAACGAGTTCTGTTGGTAGTTTTTACACTACCCCGGTAGGCAGCTGAAAGGCACCACAAAACTTGTTCTACCTGCTTTCTGGGCTGAGATGGGGAATCGCTGAATTTTGGACTCGGCTGGTGACAAAATGTTCCAAACACACCCCATGCACAACTCCACCGGGGAAGGTGCCAGAAACGAGTTCTGTTGGTAGTTTTTACACTACCCCGGTAGGCAGCTGAAAGGCACCACAAAACTTGTTCTACCTGCTTTCTGGGCTGAGATGGGGAATCGCTGAATTTTGGACTCGGCTGCTGACAAAATGTTCCAAACACACCCCATGCACAACTCCACCGGGGAAGGTGCCAGAAACGAGTTCTGTTGGTAGTTTTTACACTACCCCGGTAGGCAGCTGAAAGGCACCATAAAACCGGTTCTACCTGCTTTCTGGGCTGAGATGGGGAATCGCTGAATTTTGGACTCGGCTGGTGACAAAATGTTCCAAACACACCCCATGCACACCTCCACCGGGGAAGGTGCCAGAAACGAGTTCTGTTGGTAGTTTTTACACTACCCCGGTAGGCAGCTGAAAGGCACCACAAAACTTGTTCTACCTGCTTTCTGGGCTGAGATGGGGAATCGCTGAATTTTGGACTCGGCTGGTGACAAAATGTTCCAAACACACCCCATGCACAACTCCACCGGGGAAGGTGCCAGAAACGAGTTCCGTTGGTAGTTTTTACACTACCCCGGTAGGCAGCTGAAAGGCACCACAAAACTTGTTCTACCTGCTTTCTGGGCTGAGATGGGGAATCGCTGAATTTTGGACTCGGCTGCTGACAAAATGTTCCAAACACACCCCATGCACAACTCCACCTGGGAAGGTGCCAGAAACGAGTTCTGTTGGTAGTTTTTACACTACCCCGGTAGGCAGCTGAAAGGCACCACAAAACTTGTTCTACCTGCTTTCTGGGCTGAGATGGGGAATCGCTGAATTTTGGACTCGGCTGGTGACAAAATGTTCCAAACACACCCCATGCACAACTCCACCGGGGAAGGTGCCAGAAACGAGTTCTGTTGGTAGTTTTTACACTACCCCGGTAGGCAGCTGAAAGGCACCACAAAACTTGTTCTACCTGCTTTCTGGGCTGAGATGGGGAATCGCTGAATTTTGGACTCGGCTGGTGACAAAATGTTCCAAACACACCCCATGCACAACTCCACCGGGGAAGGTGCCAGAAACGAGTTCTGTTGGTAGTTTTTACACTACCCCGGTAGGCAAGAGAAAGGCACCACAAAACTTGTTCTACCTGCTTTCTGGGCTGAGATGGGGAATCGCTGAATTTTGGACTCGGCTGGTGACAAAATGTTCCAAACACACCCCATGCACACCTCCACCGGGGAAGGTGCCAGAAACGAGGTCTGTCGGTTTTTTTACACTACCCCGGTAGGCACCTGAAAGGCACCACAAAACTTGTTCTACCTGCTTTCTGGGCTGAGATGGGGAATCGCTGAATTTTGGACTCGGCTGCTGACAAAATGTTCCAAACACACCCCATGCACAACTCCACCGGGGAAGGTGCCAGAAAGGAGTTCTGTTGGTAGTTTTTACACTACCCCGGTAGGCAGCTGAAAGGCACCACAAAACTTGTTCTACCTGCTTTCTGGGCTGAGATGGGGAATCGCTGAATTTTGGACTCGGCTGGTGACAAAATGTTCCAAACACACCCCATGCACAACTCCACCGGGGAAGGTGCCAGAAACGAGTTCTGTTGGTAGTTTTTACACTACCCCGGTAGGCAGCTGAAAGGCACCACAAAACTTGTTGTACCTGCTTTCTGGGCTGAGATGGGGAATCGCTGAATTTTGGACTCGGCTGCTGACAAAATGTTCCAAACACACCCCATGCACAACTCCACCGGGGAAGGTGCCAGAAACGAGTTCTGTTGGTAGTTTTTACACTACCCCGGTAGGCAGCTGAAAGGCACCATAAAACCGGTTCTACCTGCTTTCTGGGCTGAGATGGGGAATCGCTGAATTTTGGACTCGGCTGGTGACAAAATGTTCCAAACACACCCCATGCACACCTCCACCGGGGAAGGTGCCAGAAACGAGTTCTGTTGGTAGTTTTTACACTACCCCGGTAGGCAGCTGAAAGGCACCACAAAACTTGTTCTACCTGCTTTCTGGGCTGAGATGGGGAATCGCTGAATTTTGGACTCGGCTGGTGACAAAATGTTCCAAACACACCCCATGCACAACTCCACCGGGGAAGGTGCCAGAAACGAGTTCTGTTGGTAGTTTTTACACTACCCCGGTAGGCAGCTGAAAGGCACCACAAAACTTGTTCTACCTGCTTTCTGGGCTGAGATGGGGAATCGCTGAATTTTGGACTCGGCTGGTGACAAAATGTTCCAAACACACCCCATGCACAACTCCACCGGGGAAGGTGCCAGAAACGAGTTCTGTTGGTAGTTTTTACACTACCCCGGTAGGCAGCTGAAAGGCACCACAAAACTTGTTCTACCTGCTTTCTGGGCTGAGATGGGGAATCGCTGAATTTTGGACTCGGCTGGTGACAAAATGTTCCAAACACACCCCATGCACAACTCCACCGGGGAAGGTGCCAGAAACGAGTTCTGTTGGTAGTTTTTACACTACCCCGGTAGGCAGCTGAAAGGCACCACAAAACTTGTTCTACCTGCTTTCTGGGCTGAGATGGGGAATCGCTGAATTTTGGACTCGGCTGGTGACAAAATGTTCCAAACACACCCCATGCACAACTCCACCGGGGAAGGTGCCAGAAACGAGTTCCGTTGGTAGTTTTTACACTACCCCGGTAGGCAGCTGAAAGGCACCACAAAACTTGTTCTACCTGCTTTCTGGGCTGAGATGGGGAATCGCTGAATTTTGGACTCGGCTGGTGACAAAATGTTCCAAACACACCCCATGCACAACTCCACCGGGGAAGGTGCCAGAAACGAGTTCTGTTGGTAGTTTTTACACTACCCCGGTAGGCAGCTGAAAGGCACCACAAAACTTGTTCTACCTGCTTTCTGGGCTGAGATGGGGAATCGCTGAATTTTGGACTCGGCTGGTGACAAAATGTTCCAAACACACCCCATGCACAACTCCACCGGGGAAGGTGCCAGAAACGAGTTCTGTTGGTAGTTTTTACACTACCCCGGTAGGCAGCTGAAAGGCACCACAAAACTTGTTGTACCTGCTTTCTGGGCTGAGATGGGGAATCGCTGAATTTTGGACTCGGCTGGTGACAAAATGTTCCAAACACACCCCATGCACAACTCCACCGGGGAAGGTGCCAGAAACGAGTTCTGTTGGTAGTTTTTACACTACCCCGGTAGGCAGCTGAAAGGCACCACAAAACTTGTTCTACCTGCTTTCTGGGCTGAGATGGGGAATCGCTGAATTTTGGACTCGGCTGGTGACAAAATGTTCCAAACACACCCCATGCACAACTCCACCGGGGAAGGTGCCAGAAACGAGTTCTGTTGGTAGTTTTTACACTACCCCGGTAGGCAGCTGAAAGGCACCACAAAACTTGTTGTACCTGCTTTCTGGGCTGAGATGGGGAATCGCTGAATTTTGGACTCGGCTGCTGACAAAATGTTCCAAACACACCCCATGCACAACTCCACCGGGGAAGGTGCCAGAAACGAGTTCTGTTGGTAGTTTTTACACTACCCCGGTAGGCAGCTGAAAGGCACCATAAAACCGGTTCTACCTGCTTTCTGGGCTGAGATGGGGAATCGCTGAATTTTGGACTCGGCTGGTGACAAAATGTTCCAAACACACCCCATGCACACCTCCACCGGGGAAGGTGCCAGAAACGAGTTCTGTTGGTAGTTTTTACACTACCCCGGTAGGCAGCTGAAAGGCACCACAAAACTTGTTCTACCTGCTTTCTGGGCTGAGATGGGGAATCGCTGAATTTTGGACTCGGCTGGTGACAAAATGTTCCAAACACACCCCATGCACAACTCCACCGGGGAAGGTGCCAGAAACGAGTTCTGTTGGTAGTTTTTACACTACCCCGGTAGGCAGCTGAAAGGCACCACAAAACTTGTTCTACCTGCTTTCTGGGCTGAGATGGGGAATCGCTGAATTTTGGACTCGGCTGGTGACAAAATGTTCCAAACACACCCCATGCACAACTCCACCGGGGAAGGTGCCAGAAACGAGTTCTGTTGGTAGTTTTTACACTACCCCGGTAGGCAGCTGAAAGGCACCACAAAACTTGTTCTACCTGCTTTCTGGGCTGAGATGGGGAATCGCTGAATTTTGGACTCGGCTGGTGACAAAATGTTCCAAACACACCCCATGCACAACTCCACCGGGGAAGGTGCCAGAAACGAGTTCTGTTGGTAGTTTTTACACTACCCCGGTAGGCAGCTGAAAGGCACCACAAAACTTGTTCTACCTGCTTTCTGGGCTGAGATGGGGAATCGCTGAATTTTGGACTCGGCTGGTGACAAAATGTTCCAAACACACCCCATGCACAACTCCACCGGGGAAGGTGCCAGAAACG
Source organism: Falco cherrug (assembly GCF_023634085.1). NCBI lineage: Eukaryota > Metazoa > Chordata > Aves > Falconiformes > Falconidae > Falco > Falco cherrug. The sequence goes on along the minus strand of NW_026599295.1, from coordinate 185,918 downwards.
AGTTCCGTTGGTAGTTTTTACACTACCCCGGTAGGCAGCTGAAAGGCACCACAAAACTTGTTCTACCTGCTTTCTGGGCTGAGATGGGGAATCGCTGAATTTTGGACTCGGCTGGTGACAAAATGTTCCAAACACACCCCATGCACAACTCCACCGGGGAAGGTGCCAGAAACGAGTTCTGTTGGTAGTTTTTACACTACCCCGGTAGGCAGCTGAAAGGCACCACAAAACTTGTTCTACCTGCTTTCTGGGCTGAGATGGGGAATCGCTGAATTTTGGACTCGGCTGGTGACAAAATGTTCCAAACACACCCCATGCACAACTCCACCGGGGAAGGTGCCAGAAACGAGTTCTGTTGGTAGTTTTTACACTACCCCGGTAGGCAGCTGAAAGGCACCACAAAACTTGTTGTACCTGCTTTCTGGGCTGAGATGGGGAATCGCTGAATTTTGGACTCGGCTGGTGACAAAATGTTCCAAACACACCCCATGCACAACTCCACCGGGGAAGGTGCCAGAAACGAGTTCTGTTGGTAGTTTTTACACTACCCCGGTAGGCAGCTGAAAGGCACCACAAAACTTGTTCTACCTGCTTTCTGGGCTGAGATGGGGAATCGCTGAATTTTGGACTCGGCTGGTGACAAAATGTTCCAAACACACCCCATGCACACCTCCACCGGGGAAGGTGCCAGAAACGAGTTCTGTTGGTAGTTTTTACACTACCCCGGTAGGCAGCTGAAAGGCACCACAAAACTTGTTCTACCTGCTTTCTGGGCTGAGATGGGGAATCGCTGAATTTTGGACTCGGCTGGTGACAAAATGTTCCAAACACACCCCATGCACAACTCCACCGGGGAAGGTGCCAGAAACGAGTTCCGTTGGTAGTTTTTACACTACCCCGGTAGGCAGCTGAAAGGCACCACAAAACTTGTTGTACCTGCTTTCTGGGCTGAGATGGGGAATCGCTGAATTTTGGACTCGGCTGCTGACAAAATGTTCCAAACACACCCCATGCACAACTCCACCGGGGAAGGTGCCAGAAACGAGTTCTGTTGGTAGTTTTTACACTACCCCGGTAGGCAGCTGAAAGGCACCATAAAACCGGTTCTACCTGCTTTCTGGGCTGAGATGGGGAATCGCTGAATTTTGGACTCGGCTGGTGACAAAATGTTCCAAACACACCCCATGCACACCTCCACCGGGGAAGGTGCCAGAAACGAGTTCTGTTGGTAGTTTTTACACTACCCCGGTAGGCAGCTGAAAGGCACCACAAAACTTGTTCTACCTGCTTTCTGGGCTGAGATGGGGAATCGCTGAATTTTGGACTCGGCTGGTGACAAAATGTTCCAAACACACCCCATGCACAACTCCACCGGGGAAGGTGCCAGAAACGAGTTCTGTTGGTAGTTTTTACACTACCCCGGTAGGCAGCTGAAAGGCACCACAAAACTTGTTCTACCTGCTTTCTGGGCTGAGATGGGGAATCGCTGAATTTTGGACTCGGCTGGTGACAAAATGTTCCAAACACACCCCATGCACAACTCCACCGGGGAAGGTGCCAGAAACGAGTTCCGTTGGTAGTTTTTACACTACCCCGGTAGGCAGCTGAAAGGCACCACAAAACTTGTTCTACCTGCTTTCTGGGCTGAGATGGGGAATCGCTGAATTTTGGACTCGGCTGCTGACAAAATGTTCCAAACACACCCCATGCACAACTCCACCTGGGAAGGTGCCAGAAACGAGTTCTGTTGGTAGTTTTTACACTACCCCGGTAGGCAGCTGAAAGGCACCACAAAACTTGTTCTACCTGCTTTCTGGGCTGAGATGGGGAATCGCTGAATTTTGGACTCGGCTGGTGACAAAATGTTCCAAACACACCCCATGCACAACTCCACCGGGGAAGGTGCCAGAAACGAGTTCTGTTGGTAGTTTTTACACTACCCCGGTAGGCAGCTGAAAGGCACCACAAAACTTGTTCTACCTGCTTTCTGGGCTGAGATGGGGAATCGCTGAATTTTGGACTCGGCTGGTGACAAAATGTTCCAAACACACCCCATGCACAACTCCACCGGGGAAGGTGCCAGAAACGAGTTCTGTTGGTAGTTTTTACACTACCCCGGTAGGCACCTGAAAGGTACCACAAAACTTGTTCTACCTGCTTTCTGGGCTGAGATGGGGAATCGCTGAATTTTGGACTCGGCTGGTGACAAAATGTTCCAAACACACCCCATGCACAACTCCACCGGGGAAGGTGCCAGAAACGAGTTCCGTTGGTAGTTTTTACACTACCCCGGTAGGCAGCTGAAAGGCACCACAAAACTTGTTCTACCTGCTTTCTGGGCTGAGATGGGGAATCGCTGAATTTTGGACTCGGCTGCTGACAAAATGTTCCAAACACACCCCATGCACAACTCCACCTGGGAAGGTGCCAGAAACGAGTTCTGTTGGTAGTTTTTACACTACCCCGGTAGGCAGCTGAAAGGCACCACAAAACTTGTTCTACCTGCTTTCTGGGCTGAGATGGGGAATCGCTGAATTTTGGACTCGGCTGGTGACAAAATGTTCCAAACACACCCCATGCACAACTCCACCGGGGAAGGTGCCAGAAACGAGTTCTGTTGGTAGTTTTTACACTACCCCGGTAGGCAGCTGAAAGGCACCACAAAACTTGTTCTACCTGCTTTCTGGGCTGAGATGGGGAATCGCTGAATTTTGGACTCGGCTGGTGACAAAATGTTCCAAACACACCCCATGCACAACTCCACCGGGGAAGGTGCCAGAAACGAGTTCTGTTGGTAGTTTTTACACTACCCCGGTAGGCAGCTGAAAGGCACCACAAAACTTGTTCTACCTGCTTTCTGGGTTGAGATGGGGAATCGCTGAATTTTGGACTCGGCTGGTGACAAAATGTTCCAAACACACCCCATGCACAACTCCACCGGGGAAGGTGCCAGAAACGAGTTCTGTTGGTAGTTTTTACACTACCCCGGTAGGCAAGAGAAAGGCACCACAAAACTTGTTGTACCTGCTTTCTGGGCTGAGATGGGGAATCGCTGAATTTTGGACTCGGCTGGTGACAAAATGTTCCAAACACACCCCATGCACACCTCCACCAGGGAAGGTGCCAGAAACGAGTTCTGTTGGTAGTTTTTACACTACCCCGGTAGGCAGCTGAAAGGCACCACAAAACTTGTTCTACCTGCTTTCTGGGCTGAGATGGGGAATCGCTGAATTTTGGACTCGGCTGGTGACAAAATGTTCCAAACACACCCCATGCACAACTCCACCGGGGAAGGTGCCAGAAACGAGTTCTGTTGGTAGTTTTTACACTACCCCGGTAGGCACCTGAAAGGCACCACAAAACTTGTTCTACCTGCTTTCTGGGCTGAGATGGGGAATCGCTGAATTTTGGACTCGGCTGGTGACAAAATGTTCCAAACACACCCCATGCACAACTCCACCGGGGAAGGTGCCAGAAACGAGTTCTGTTGGTAGTTTTTACACTACCCCGGTAGGCAGCTGAAAGGCACCACAAAACTTGTTCTACCTGCTTTCTGGGCTGAGATGGGGAATCGCTGAATTTTGGACTCGGCTGGTGACAAAATGTTCCAAACACACCCCATGCACAACTCCACCGGGGAAGGTGCCAGAAACGAGTTCCGTTGGTAGTTTTTACACTACCCCGGTAGGCAGCTGAAAGGCACCACAAAACTTGTTCTACCTGCTTTCTGGGCTGAGATGGGGAATCGCTGAATTTTGGACTCGGCTGCTGACAAAATGTTCCAAACACACCCCATGCACAACTCCACCTGGGAAGGTGCCAGAAACGAGTTCTGTTGGTAGTTTTTACACTACCCCGGTAGGCAGCTGAAAGGCACCACAAAACTTGTTCTACCTGCTTTCTGGGCTGAGATGGGGAATCGCTGAATTTTGGACTCGGCTGGTGACAAAATGTTCCAAACACACCCCATGCACAACTCCACCGGGGAAGGTGCCAGAAACGAGTTCTGTTGGTAGTTCTTACACTACCCCGGTAGGCAGCTGAAAGGCACCACAAAACTTGTTCTACCTGCTTTCTGGGCTGAGATGGGGAATCGCTGAATTTTGGACTCGGCTGCTGACAAAATGTTCCAAACACACCCCATGCACAACTCCACCGGGGAAGGTGCCAGAAACGAGTTCTGTTGCTAGTTTTTACACTACCCCCGGTAGGCAGCTGAAAGGCACCACAAAACTTGTTCTACCTGCTTTCTGGGTTGAGATGGGGAATCGCTGAATTTTGGACTCGGCTGGTGACAAAATGTTCCAAACACACCCCATGCACAACTCCACCGGGGAAGGTGCCAGAAACGAGTTCTGTTGGTAGTTTTTACACTACCCCGGTAGGCAAGAGAAAGGCACCACAAAACTTGTTGTACCTGCTTTCTGGGCTGAGATGGGGAATCGCTGAATTTTGGACTCGGCTGGTGACAAAATGTTCCAAACACACCCCATGCACACCTCCACCAGGGAAGGTGCCAGAAACGAGTTCTGTTGGTAGTTTTTACACTACCCCGGTAGGCAGCTGAAAGGCACCACAAAACTTGTTCTACCTGCTTTCTGGGCTGAGATGGGGAATCGCTGAATTTTGGACTCGGCTGGTGACAAAATGTTCCAAACACACCCCATGCACAACTCCACCGGGGAAGGTGCCAGAAACGAGTTCTGTTGGTAGTTTTTACACTACCCCGGTAGGCACCTGAAAGGCACCACAAAACTTGTTCTACCTGCTTTCTGGGCTGAGATGGGGAATCGCTGAATTTTGGACTCGGCTGGTGACAAAATGTTCCAAACACACCCCATGCACAACTCCACCGGGGAAGGTGCCAGAAACGAGTTCTGTTGGTAGTTTTTACACTACCCCGGTAGGCAGCTGAAAGGCACCACAAAACTTGTTCTACCTGCTTTCTGGGCTGAGATGGGGAATCGCTGAATTTTGGACTCGGCTGGTGACAAAATGTTCCAAACACACCCCATGCACAACTCCACCGGGGAAGGTGCCAGAAACGAGTTCCGTTGGTAGTTTTTACACTACCCCGGTAGGCAGCTGAAAGGCACCACAAAACTTGTTCTACCTGCTTTCTGGGCTGAGATGGGGAATCGCTGAATTTTGGACTCGGCTGCTGACAAAATGTTCCAAACACACCCCATGCACAACTCCACCTGGGAAGGTGCCAGAAACGAGTTCTGTTGGTAGTTTTTACACTACCCCGGTAGGCAGCTGAAAGGCACCACAAAACTTGTTCTACCTGCTTTCTGGGCTGAGATGGGGAATCGCTGAATTTTGGACTCGGCTGGTGACAAAATGTTCCAAACACACCCCATGCACAACTCCACCGGGGAAGGTGCCAGAAACGAGTTCTGTTGGTAGTTCTTACACTACCCCGGTAGGCAGCTGAAAGGCACCACAAAACTTGTTCTACCTGCTTTCTGGGCTGAGATGGGGAATCGCTGAATTTTGGACTCGGCTGCTGACAAAATGTTCCAAACACACCCCATGCACAACTCCACCGGGGAAGGTGCCAGAAACGAGTTCTGTTGCTAGTTTTTACACTACCCCGGTAGGCAGCTGAAAGGCACCACAAAACTTGTTCTACCTGCTTTCTGGGTTGAGATGGGGAATCGCTGAATTTTGGACTCGGCTGGTGACAAAATGTTCCAAACACACCCCATGCACAACTCCACCGGGGAAGGTGCCAGAAACGAGTTCTGTTGGTAGTTTTTACACTACCCCGGTAGGCACCTGAAAGGCACCACAAAACTTGTTCTACCTGCTTTCTGGGCTGAGATGGGGAATCGCTGAATTTTGGACTCGGCTGGTGACAAAATGTTCCAAACACACCCCATGCACACCTCCACCAGGGAAGGTGCCAGAAACGAGTTCTGTTGGTAGTTTTTACACTACCCCGGTAGGCAGCTGAAAGGCACCACAAAACTTGTTCTACCTGCTTTCTGGGCTGAGATGGGGAATCGCTGAATTTTGGACTCGGCTGGTGACAAAATGTTCCAAACACACCCCATGCACAACTCCACCGGGGAAGGTGCCAGAATCGAGTTCCGTTGGTAGTTTTTACACTACCCCGGTAGGCAAGAGAAAGGCACCACAAAACTTGTTCTACCTGCTTTCTGGGCTGAGATGGGGAATGGCTGAATTTTGGACTCGGCTGCTGACAAAATGTTCCAAACACACCCCATGCACAACTCCACCGGGGAAGGTGCCAGAAACGAGTTCTGTTGGTAGTTTTTACACTACCCCGGTAGGCAGCTGAAAGGCACCACAAAACTTGTTCTACCTGCTTTCTCGGCTGAGATGGGGAATCGCTGAATTTTGGACTCGGCTGGTGACAAAATGTTCCAAACACACCCCATGCACAACTCCACCGGGGAAGGTGCCAGAAACGAGTTCTGTTGGTAGTTTTTACACTACCCCGGTAGGCAAGAGAAAGGCACCACAAAACTTGTTCTACCTGCTTTCTGGGCTGAGATGGGGAATCGCTGAATTTTGGACTCGGCTGGTGACAAAATGTTCCAAACACACCCCATGCACAACTCCACCGGGGAAGGTGCCAGAAACGAGTTCTGTTGGTAGTTTTTACACTACCCCGGTAGGCAAGAGAAAGGCACCACAAAAATTGTTCTACCTGCTTTCTGGGCTGAGATGGGGAATCGCTGAATTTTGGACTCGGCTGGTGACAAAATGTTCCAAACACACCCCATGCACAACTCCACCGAGGAAGGTGCCAGAAACGAGTTCTGTTGGTAGTTTTTACACTACCCCGGTAGGCAGCTGAAAGGCACCACAAAACTTGTTCTACCTGCTTTCTGGGCTGAGATGGGGAATCGCTGAATTTTGGACTCGGCTGGTGACAAAATGTTCCAAACACACCCCATGCACAACTCCACCGGGGAAGGTGCCAGAAACGAGTTCTGTTGGTAGTTTTTACACTACCCTGGTAGGCAGCTGAAAGGCACCACAAAACTTGTTCTACCTGCTTTCTGGGCTGAGATGGGGAATCGCTGAATTTTGGACTCGGCTGGTGACAAAATGTTCCAAACACACCCCATGCACAACTCCACCGGGGAAGGTGCCAGAAACGAGTTCTGTTGGTAGTTTTTACACTACCCCGGTAGGCAGCTGAAAGGCACCACAAAACTTGTTCTACCTGCTTTCTGGGCTGAGATGGGGAATCGCTGAATTTTGGACTCGGCTGGTGACAAAATGTTCCAAACACACCCCATGCACAACTCCACCGGGGAAGGTGCCAGAAACGAGTTCTGTTGGTAGTTTTTACACTACCCCGGTAGGCACCTGAAAGGCACCACAAAACTTGTTCTACCTGCTTTCTGGGCTGAGATGGGGAATCGCTGAATTTTGGACTCGGCTGGTGACAAAATGTTCCAAACACACCCCATGCACAACTCCACCGGGGAAGGTGCCAGAAACGAGTTCCGTTGGTAGTTTTTACACTACCCCGGTAGGCAGCTGAAAGGCACCACAAAACTTGTTCTACCTGCTTTCTGGGCTGAGATGGGGAATCGCTGAATTTTGGACTCGGCTGGTGACAAAATGTTCCAAACACACCCCATGCACAACTCCACCGGGGAAGGTGCCAGAAAGGAGTTCTGTTGGTAGTTTTTACACTACCCCGGTAGGCAGCTGAAAGGCACCACAAAACTTGTTCTACCTGCTTTCTGGGCTGAGATGGGGAATCGCTGAATTTTGGACTCGGCTGCTGACAAAATGTTCCAAACACACCCCATGCACAACTCCACCGGGGAAGGTGCCAGAAACGAGTTCTGTTGGTAGTTTTTACACTACCCCGGTAGGCAGCTGAAAGGCACCACAAAACTTGTTCTACCTGCTTTCTGGGCTGAGATGGGGAATCGCTGAATTTTGGACTCGGCTGGTGACAAAATGTTCCAAACACACCCCATGCACAACTCCACCGGGGAAGGTGCCAGAAACAAGTTCTGTTGGTAGTTTTTACACTACCCCGGTAGGCAGCTGAAAGGCACCACAAAACTTGTTCTACCTGCTTTCTGGGCTGAGATGGGGAATCGCTGAATTTTGGACTCGGCTGGTGACAAAATGTTCCAAACACACCCCATGCACAACTCCACCGGGGAAGGTGCCAGAAACGAGTTCCGTTGGTAGTTTTTACACTACCCCGGTAGGCAGCTGAAAGGCACCACAAAACTTGTTCTACCTGCTTTCTGGGCTGAGATGGGGAATCGCTGAATTTTGGACTCGGCTGGTAACAAAATGTTCCAAACACACCCCATGCACAACTCCACCGGGGAAGGTGCCAGAAACGAGTTCTGTTGGTAGTTTTTACAGTACCCCGGTAGGCAGCTGAAAGGCACCACAAAACTTGTTCTACCTGCTTCCTGGGCTGAGATGGGGAATCGCTGAATTTTGGACTCGGCTGGTGACAAAATGTTCCAAACACACCCCATGCACAACTCCACCGGGGAAGGTGCCAGAAACGAGTTCTGTTGGTAGTTTTTACACTACCCCGGTAGGCAGCTGAAAGGCACCACAAAACTTGTTCTACCTGCTTTCTGGGCTGAGATGGGGAATCGCTGAATTTTGGACTCGGCTGGTGACAAAATGTTCCAAACACACCCCATGCACAACTCCACCGGGGAAGGTGCCAGAAACGAGTTCTGTTGGTAGTTTTTACACTACCCCGGTAGGCAAGAGAAAGGCACCACAAAACTTGTTCTACCTGCTTTCTGGGCTGAGATGGAGAATCGCTGAATTTTGGACTCGGCTGGTGACAAAATGTTCCAAACACACCCCATGCACACCTCCACCAGGGAAGGTGCCAGAAACGAGTTCTGTTGGTAGTTTTTACACTACCCCGGTAGGCAGCTGAAAGGCACCACAAAACTTGTTCTACCTGCTTTCTGGGCTGAGATGGGGAATCGCTGAATTTTGGACTCGGCTGGTGACAAAATGTTCCAAACACACCCCATGCACAACTCCACCGGGGAAGGTGCCAGAATCGAGTTCCGTTGGTAGTTTTTACACTACCCCGGTAGGCAAGAGAAAGGCACCACAAAACTTGTTGTACCTGCTTTCTGGGCTGAGATGGGGAACGGCTGAATTTTGGACTCGGCTGCTGACAAAATGTTCCAAACACACCCCATGCACACCTCCACCGGGGAAGGTGCCAGAAACGAGTTCTGTTGGTAGTTTTTACACTACCCCGGTAGGCAGCTGAAAGGCACCACAAAACTTGTTCTACCTGCTTTCTGGGCTGAGATGGGGAATCGCTGAATTTTGGACTCGGCTGCTGACAAAATGTTCCAAACACACCCCATGCACAACTCCACCGGGGAAGGTGCCAGAAACGAGTTCTGTTGGTAGTTTTTACACTACCCCGGTAGGCAGCTGAAAGGCACCACAAAACTTGTTCTACCTGCTTTCTGGGCTGAGATGGGGAATCGCTGAATTTTGGACTCGGCTGCTGACAAAATGTTCCAAACACACCCCATGCACAACTCCACCGGGGAAGGTGCCAGAAACGAGTTCTGTTGGTAGTTTTTACACTACCCCGGTAGGCAGCTGAAAGGCACCATAAAACCGGTTCTACCTGCTTTCTGGGCTGAGATGGGGAATCGCTGAATTTTGGACTCGGCTGGTGACAAAATGTTCCAAACACACCCCATGCACACCTCCACCGGGGAAGGTGCCAGAAACGAGTTCTGTTGGTAGTTTTTACACTGCCCCGGTAGGCAGCTGAAAGGCACCACAAAACTTGTTCTACCTGCTTTCTGGGCTGAGATGGGGAATCGCTGAATTTTCGACTCGGCTGCTGACAAAATGTTCCAAACACACCCCATGCACAACTCCACCGGGGAAGGTGCCAGAAACGAGTTCTGTTGGTAGTTTTTACACTACCCCGGTAGGCAGCTGAAAGGCACCACAAAACTTGTTCTACCTGCTTTCTGGGCTGAGATGGGGAATCGCTGAATTTTGGACTCGGCTGGTGACAAAATGTTCCAAACACACCCCATGCACAACTCCACCGGGGAAGGTGCCAGAAACGAGTTCCGTTGGTAGTTTTTACACTACCCCGGTAGGCAGCTGAAAGGCACCACAAAACTTGTTCTACCTGCTTTCTGGGCTGAGATGGGGAATCGCTGAATTTTGGACTCGGCTGCTGACAAAATGTTCCAAACACACCCCATGCACAACTCCACCGGGGAAGGTGCCAGAAACGAGTTCTGTCGGTTTTTTTACACTACCCCGGTAGGCACCTGAAAGGCACCACAAAACTTGTTCTACCTGCTTTCTGGGCTGAGATGGGGAATCGCTGAATTTTGGACTCGGCTGGTGACAAAATGTTCCAAACACACCCCATGCACAACTCCACCGGGGAAGGTGCCAGAAACGAGTTCTGTTGGTAGTTTTTACACTACCCCGGTAGGCAGCTGAAAGGCACCACAAAACTTGTTCTACCTGCTTTCTGGGCTGAGATGGGGAATCGCTGAATTTTGGACTCGGCTGGTGACAAAATGTTCCAAACACACCCCATGCACAACTCCACCGGGGAAGGTGCCAGAAACGAGTTCTGTTGGTAGTTTTTACACTACCCCGGTAGGCAGCTGAAAGGCACCACAAAACTTGTTCTACCTGCTTTCTGGGCTGAGATGGGGAATCGCTGAATTTTGGACTCGGCTGCTGACAAAATGTTCCAAACACACCCCATGCACACCTCCACCGGGGAAGGTGCCAGAAACGAGTTCTGTTGGTAGTTTTTACACTACCCCGGTAGGCAGCTGAAAGGCACCACAAAACTTGTTCTACCTGCTTTCTGGGCTGAGATGGGGAATCGCTGAATTTTCGACTCGGCTGGTGACAAAATGTTCCAAACACACCCCATGCACAACTCCACCGGGGAAGGTGCCAGAAACGAGTTCTGTTGGTAGTTTTTACAGTACCCCGGTAGGCAAGAGAAAGGCACCACAAAACTTGTTGTACCTGCTTTCTGGGCTGAGATGGAGAATCGCTGAATTTTGGACTCGGCTGGTGACAAAATGTTCCAAACACACCCCATGCACAACTCCACCGGGGAAGGTGCCAGAAACGAGTTCTGTTGGTAGTTTTTACAGTACCCCGGTAGGCAGCTGAAAGGCACCACAAAACTTGTTCTACCTGCTTCCTGGGCTGAGATGGGGAATCGCTGAATTTTGGACTCGGCTGGTGACAAAATGTTCCAAACACACCCCATGCACAACTCCACCGGGGAAGGTGCCAGAAACGAGTTCTGTTGGTAGTTTTTACACTACCCCGGTAGGCAGCTGAAAGGCACCACAAAACTTGTTCTACCTGCTTTCTGGGCTGAGATGGGGAATCGCTGAATTTTGGACTCGGCTGGTGACAAAATGTTCCAAACACACCCCATGCACACCTCCACCGGGGAAGGTGCCAGAAACGAGTTCTGTTGGTAGTTTTTACACTACCCCGGTAGGCAAGAGAAAGGCACCACAAAACTTGTTCTACCTGCTTTCTGGGCTGAGATGGAGAATCGCTGAATTTTGGACTCGGCTGGTGACAAAATGTTCCAAACACACCCCATGCACACCTCCACCAGGGAAGGTGCCAGAAACGAGTTCTGTTGGTAGTTTTTACACTACCCCGGTAGGCAGCTGAAAGGCACCACAAAACTTGTTCTACCTGCTTTCTGGGCTGAGATGGGGAATCGCTGAATTTTGGACTCGGCTGGTGACAAAATGTTCCAAACACACCCCATGCACAACTCCACCGGGGAAGGTGCCAGAATCGAGTTCCGTTGGTAGTTTTTACACTACCCCGGTAGGCAAGAGAAAGGCACCACAAAACTTGTTGTACCTGCTTTCTGGGCTGAGATGGGGAACGGCTGAATTTTGGACTCGGCTGCTGACAAAATGTTCCAAACACACCCCATGCACACCTCCACCGGGGAAGGTGCCAGAAACGAGTTCTGTTGGTAGTTTTTACACTACCCCGGTAGGCAGCTGAAAGGCACCACAAAACTTGTTGTACCTGCTTTCTGGGCTGAGATGGGGAATCGCTGAATTTTGGACTCGGCTGCTGACAAAATGTTCCAAACACACCCCATGCACACCTCCACCGGGGAAGGTGCCAGAAACGAGTTCTGTTGGTAGTTTTTACACTACCCCGGTAGGCAGCTGAAAGGCACCACAAAACTTGTTCTACCTGCTTTCTGGGCTGAGATGGGGAATCGCTGAATTTTCGACTCGGCTGGTGACAAAATGTTCCAAACACACCCCATGCACAACTCCACCGGGGAAGGTGCCAGAAACGAGTTCTGTTGGTAGTTTTTACACTACCCCGGTAGGCACCTGAAAGGCACCACAAAACTTGTTCTACCTGCTTTCTGGGCTGAGATGGGGAATCGCTGAATTTTGGACTCGGCTGGTGACAAAATGTTCCAAACACACCCCATGCACAACTCCACCGGGGAAGGTGCCAGAAACGAGTTCCGTTGGTAGTTTTTACACTACCCCGGTAGGCAGCTGAAAGGCACCACAAAACTTGTTCTACCTGCTTTCTGGGCTGAGATGGGGAATCGCTGAATTTTGGACTCGGCTGGTGACAAAATGTTCCAAACACACCCCATGCACAACTCCACCGGGGAAGGTGCCAGAAAGGAGTTCTGTTGGTAGTTTTTACACTACCCCGGTAGGCAGCTGAAAGGCACCACAAAACTTGTTCTACCTGCTTTCTGGGCTGAGATGGGGAATCGCTGAATTTTGGACTCGGCTGCTGACAAAATGTTCCAAACACACCCCATGCACAACTCCACCGGGGAAGGTGCCAGAAACGAGTTCTGTTGGTAGTTTTTACACTACCCCGGTAGGCAGCTGAAAGGCACCACAAAACTTGTTCTACCTGCTTTCTGGGCTGAGATGGGGAATCGCTGAATTTTGGACTCGGCTGGTGACAAAATGTTCCAAACACACCCCATGCACAACTCCACCGGGGAAGGTGCCAGAAACGAGTTCCGTTGGTAGTTTTTACACTACCCCGGTAGGCAGCTGAAAGGCACCACAAAACTTGTTCTACCTGCTTTCTGGGCTGAGATGGGGAATCGCTGAATTTTGGACTCGGCTGGTAACAAAATGTTCCAAACACACCCCATGCACAACTCCACCGGGGAAGGTGCCAGAAACGAGTTCTGTTGGTAGTTTTTACACTACCCCGGTAGGCAGCTGAAAGGCACCACAAAACTTGTTCTACCTGCTTTCTGGGCTGAGATGGGGAATCGCTGAATTTTCGACTCGGCTGGTGACAAAATGTTCCAAACACACCCCATGCACAACTCCACCGGGGAAGGTGCCAGAAACGAGTTCTGTTGGTAGTTTTTACACTACCCCGGTAGGCAGCTGAAAGGCACCACAAAACTTGTTCTACCTGCTTTCTGGGCTGAGATGGGGAATCGCTGAATTTTGGACTCGGCTGGTGACAAAATGTTCCAAACACACCCCATGCACAACTCCACCGGGGAAGGTGCCAGAAACGAGTTCTGTTGGTAGTTTTTACACTACCCCGGTAGGCAAGAGAAAGGCACCACAAAACTTGTTCTACCTGCTTTCTGGGCTGAGATGGGGAATCGCTGAATTTTGGACTCGGCTGGTGACAAAATGTTCCAAACACACCCCATGCACACCTCCACCGGGGAAGGTGCCAGAAACGAGTTCTGTTGGTAGTTTTTACACTACCCCGGTAGGCAGCTGAAAGGCACCACAAAACTTGTTCTACCTGCTTTCTGGGCTGAGATGGGGAATCGCTGAATTTTGGACTCGGCTGGTGACAAAATGTTCCAAACACACCCCATGCACAACTCCACCGGGGAAGGTGCCAGAATCGAGTTCCGTTGGTAGTTTTTACACTACCCCGGTAGGCAGCTGAAAGGCACCACAAAACTTGTTGTACCTGCTTTCTGGGCTGAGATGGGAAACGGCTGAATTTTGGACTCGGCTGCTGACAAAATGTTCCAAACACACCCCATGCACAACTCCACCGGGGAAGGTGCCAGAAAGGAGTTCTGTTGGTAGTTTTTACACTACCCCGGTAGGCAGCTGAAAGGCACCACAAAACTTGTTCTACCTGCTTTCTGGGCTGAGATGGGGAATCGCTGAATTTTGGACTCGGCTGGTGACAAAATGTTCCAAACACACCCCATGCACACCTCCACCGGGGAAGGTGCCAGAAACGAGTTCTGTTGGTAGTTTTTACACTACCCCGGTAGGCAGCTGAAAGGCACCACAAAACTTGTTCTACCTGCTTTCTGGGCTGAGATGGGGAATCGCTGAATTTTGGACTCGGCTGGTGACAAAATGTTCCAAACACACCCCATGCACAACTCCACCGGGGAAGGTGCCAGAATCGAGTTCCGTTGGTAGTTTTTACACTACCCCGGTAGGCAGCTGAAAGGCACCACAAAACTTGTTGTACCTGCTTTCTGGGCTGAGATGGGAAACGGCTGAATTTTGGACTCGGCTGCTGACAAAATGTTCCAAACACACCCCATGCACAACTCCACCGGGGAAGGTGCCAGAAAGGAGTTCTGTTGGTAGTTTTTACACTACCCCGGTAGGCAGCTGAAAGGCACCACAAAACTTGTTCTACCTGCTTTCTGGGCTGAGATGGGGAATCGCTGAATTTTGGACTCGGCTGGTGACAAAATGTTCCAAACACACCCCATGCACAACTCCACCGGGGAAGGTGCCAGAAACGAGTTCTGTTGGTAGTTTTTACACTACCCCGGTAGGCAGCTGAAAGGCACCACAAAACTTGTTCTACCTGCTTTCTGGGCTGAGATGGGGAATCGCTGAATTTTGGACTCGGCTGCTGACAAAATGTTCCAAACACACCCCATGCACAACTCCACCGGGGAAGGTGCCAGAAACGAGTTCTGTTGGTAGTTTTTACACTACCCCGGTAGGCAGCTGAAAGGCACCATAAAACCGGTTCTACCTGCTTTCTGGGCTGAGATGGGGAATCGCTGAATTTTGGACTCGGCTGGTGACAAAATGTTCCAAACACACCCCATGCACACCTCCACCGGGGAAGGTGCCAGAAACGAGTTCTGTTGGTAGTTTTTACACTACCCCGGTAGGCAGCTGAAAGGCACCACAAAACTTGTTCTACCTGCTTTCTGGGCTGAGATGGGGAATCGCTGAATTTTCGACTCGGCTGCTGACAAAATGTTCCAAACACACCCCATGCACACCTCCACCGGGGAAGGTGCCAGAAACGAGTTCTGTTGGTAGTTTTTACACTACCCCGGTAGGCAGCTGAAAGGCACCACAAAACTTGTTCTACCTGCTTTCTGGGCTGAGATGGGGAATCGCTGAATTTTGGACTCGGCTGGTGACAAAATGTTCCAAACACACCCCATGCACAACTCCACCGGGGAAGGTGCCAGAAACGAGTTCCGTTGGTAGTTTTTACACTACCCCGGTAGGCAGCTGAAAGGCACCACAAAACTTGTTCTACCTGCTTTCTGGGCTGAGATGGGGAATCGCTGAATTTTGGACTCGGCTGCTGACAAAATGTTCCAAACACACCCCATGCACAACTCCACCGGGGAAGGTGCCAGAAACGAGTTCTGTTGGTAGTTTTTACACTACCCCGGTAGGCAAGAGAAAGGCACCACAAAACTTGTTCTACCTGCTTTCTGGGCTGAGATGGGGAATCGCTGAATTTTGGACTCGGCTGGTGACAAAATGTTCCAAACACACCCCATGCACAACTCCACCGGGGAAGGTGCCAGAAACGAGTTCTGTTGGTAGTTTTTACACTACCCCGGTAGGCAGCTGAAAGGCACCACAAAACTTGTTCTACCTGCTTTCTGGGCTGAGATGGGGAATCGCTGAATTTTCGACTCGGCTGGTGACAAAATGTTCCAAACACACCCCATGCACAACTCCACCGGGGAAGGTGCCAGAAACGAGTTCTGTTGGTAGTTTTTACACTACCCCGGTAGGCAGCTGAAAGGCACCACAAAACTTGTTCTACCTGCTTTCTGGGCTGAGATGGGGAATCGCTGAATTTTGGACTCGGCTGGTGACAAAATGTTCCAAACACACCCCATGCACAACTCCACCGGGGAAGGTGCCAGAAACGAGTTCTGTTGGTAGTTTTTACACTACCCCGGTAGGCAAGAGAAAGGCACCACAAAACTTGTTCTACCTGCTTTCTGGGCTGAGATGGGGAATCGCTGAATTTTGGACTCGGCTGGTGACAAAATGTTCCAAACACACCCCATGCACACCTCCACCGGGGAAGGTGCCAGAAACGAGTTCTGTTGGTAGTTTTTACACTACCCCGGTAGGCAGCTGAAAGGCACCACAAAACTTGTTCTACCTGCTTTCTGGGCTGAGATGGGGAATCGCTGAATTTTGGACTCGGCTGGTGACAAAATGTTCCAAACACACCCCATGCACAACTCCACCGGGGAAGGTGCCAGAATCGAGTTCCGTTGGTAGTTTTTACACTACCCCGGTAGGCAGCTGAAAGGCACCACAAAACTTGTTGTACCTGCTTTCTGGGCTGAGATGGGAAACGGCTGAATTTTGGACTCGGCTGCTGACAAAATGTTCCAAACACACCCCATGCACAACTCCACCGGGGAAGGTGCCAGAAAGGAGTTCTGTTGGTAGTTTTTACACTACCCCGGTAGGCAGCTGAAAGGCACCACAAAACTTGTTCTACCTGCTTTCTGGGCTGAGATGGGGAATCGCTGAATTTTGGACTCGGCTGGTGACAAAATGTTCCAAACACACCCCATGCACAACTCCACCGGGGAAGGTGCCAGAAACGAGTTCTGTTGGTAGTTTTTACACTACCCCGGTAGGCAGCTGAAAGGCACCACAAAACTTGTTCTACCTGCTTTCTGGGCTGAGATGGGGAATCGCTGAATTTTGGACTCGGCTGCTGACAAAATGTTCCAAACACACCCCATGCACAACTCCACCGGGGAAGGTGCCAGAAACGAGTTCTGTTGGTAGTTTTTACACTACCCCGGTAGGCAGCTGAAAGGCACCATAAAACCGGTTCTACCTGCTTTCTGGGCTGAGATGGGGAATCGCTGAATTTTGGACTCGGCTGGTGACAAAATGTTCCAAACACACCCCATGCACACCTCCACCGGGGAAGGTGCCAGAAACGAGTTCTGTTGGTAGTTTTTACACTACCCCGGTAGGCAGCTGAAAGGCACCACAAAACTTGTTCTACCTGCTTTCTGGGCTGAGATGGGGAATCGCTGAATTTTCGACTCGGCTGCTGACAAAATGTTCCAAACACACCCCATGCACACCTCCACCGGGGAAGGTGCCAGAAACGAGTTCTGTTGGTAGTTTTTACACTACCCCGGTAGGCAGCTGAAAGGCACCACAAAACTTGTTCTACCTGCTTTCTGGGCTGAGATGGGGAATCGCTGAATTTTGGACTCGGCTGGTGACAAAATGTTCCAAACACACCCCATGCACAACTCCACCGGGGAAGGTGCCAGAAACGAGTTCCGTTGGTAGTTTTTACACTACCCCGGTAGGCAGCTGAAAGGCACCACAAAACTTGTTCTACCTGCTTTCTGGGCTGAGATGGGGAATCGCTGAATTTTGGACTCGGCTGCTGACAAAATGTTCCAAACACACCCCATGCACAACTCCACCGGGGAAGGTGCCAGAAACGAGTTCTGTTGGTAGTTTTTACACTACCCCGGTAGGCAAGAGAAAGGCACCACAAAACTTGTTCTACCTGCTTTCTGGGCTGAGATGGGGAATCGCTGAATTTTGGACTCGGCTGGTGACAAAATGTTCCAAACACACCCCATGCACAACTCCACCGGGGAAGGTGCCAGAAACGAGTTCTGTTGGTAGTTTTTACACTACCCCGGTAGGCAGCTGAAAGGCACCACAAAACTTGTTCTACCTGCTTTCTGGGCTGAGATGGGGAATCGCTGAATTTTCGACTCGGCTGGTGACAAAATGTTCCAAACACACCCCATGCACAACTCCACCGGGGAAGGTGCCAGAAACGAGTTCTGTTGGTAGTTTTTACACTACCCCGGTAGGCAGCTGAAAGGCACCACAAAACTTGTTCTACCTGCTTTCTGGGCTGAGATGGGGAATCGCTGAATTTTGGACTCGGCTGGTGACAAAATGTTCCAAACACACCCCATGCACAACTCCACCGGGGAAGGTGCCAGAAACGAGTTCTGTTGGTAGTTTTTACACTACCCCGGTAGGCAAGAGAAAGGCACCACAAAACTTGTTCTACCTGCTTTCTGGGCTGAGATGGGGAATCGCTGAATTTTGGACTCGGCTGGTGACAAAATGTTCCAAACACACCCCATGCACACCTCCACCGGGGAAGGTGCCAGAAACGAGTTCTGTTGGTAGTTTTTACACTACCCCGGTAGGCAGCTGAAAGGCACCACAAAACTTGTTCTACCTGCTTTCTGGGCTGAGATGGGGAATCGCTGAATTTTGGACTCGGCTGGTGACAAAATGTTCCAAACACACCCCATGCACAACTCCACCGGGGAAGGTGCCAGAATCGAGTTCCGTTGGTAGTTTTTACACTACCCCGGTAGGCAGCTGAAAGGCACCACAAAACTTGTTGTACCTGCTTTCTGGGCTGAGATGGGAAACGGCTGAATTTTGGACTCGGCTGCTGACAAAATGTTCCAAACACACCCCATGCACAACTCCACCGGGGAAGGTGCCAGAAAGGAGTTCTGTTGGTAGTTTTTACACTACCCCGGTAGGCAGCTGAAAGGCACCACAAAACTTGTTCTACCTGCTTTCTGGGCTGAGATGGGGAATCGCTGAATTTTGGACTCGGCTGGTGACAAAATGTTCCAAACACACCCCATGCACAACTCCACCGGGGAAGGTGCCAGAAACGAGTTCTGTTGGTAGTTTTTACACTACCCCGGTAGGCAGCTGAAAGGCACCACAAAACTTGTTCTACCTGCTTTCTGGGCTGAGATGGGGAATCGCTGAATTTTGGACTCGGCTGCTGACAAAATGTTCCAAACACACCCCATGCACAACTCCACCGGGGAAGGTGCCAGAAACGAGTTCTGTTGGTAGTTTTTACACTACCCCGGTAGGCAGCTGAAAGGCACCATAAAACCGGTTCTACCTGCTTTCTGGGCTGAGATGGGGAATCGCTGAATTTTGGACTCGGCTGGTGACAAAATGTTCCAAACACACCCCATGCACACCTCCACCGGGGAAGGTGCCAGAAACGAGTTCTGTTGGTAGTTTTTACACTACCCCGGTAGGCAGCTGAAAGGCACCACAAAACTTGTTCTACCTGCTTTCTGGGCTGAGATGGGGAATCGCTGAATTTTCGACTCGGCTGCTGACAAAATGTTCCAAACACACCCCATGCACACCTCCACCGGGGAAGGTGCCAGAAACGAGTTCTGTTGGTAGTTTTTACACTACCCCGGTAGGCAGCTGAAAGGCACCACAAAACTTGTTCTACCTGCTTTCTGGGCTGAGATGGGGAATCGCTGAATTTTGGACTCGGCTGGTGACAAAATGTTCCAAACACACCCCATGCACAACTCCACCGGGGAAGGTGCCAGAAACGAGTTCCGTTGGTAGTTTTTACACTACCCCGGTAGGCAGCTGAAAGGCACCACAAAACTTGTTCTACCTGCTTTCTGGGCTGAGATGGGGAATCGCTGAATTTTGGACTCGGCTGCTGACAAAATGTTCCAAACACACCCCATGCACAACTCCACCGGGGAAGGTGCCAGAAACGAGTTCTGTTGGTAGTTTTTACACTACCCCGGTAGGCAAGAGAAAGGCACCACAAAACTTGTTCTACCTGCTTTCTGGGCTGAGATGGGGAATCGCTGAATTTTGGACTCGGCTGGTGACAAAATGTTCCAAACACACCCCATGCACAACTCCACCGGGGAAGGTGCCAGAAACGAGTTCTGTCGGTTTTTTTACACTACCCCGGTAGGCAGCTGAAAGGCACCACAAAACTTGTTCTACCTGCTTTCTGGGCTGAGATGGGGAATCGCTGAATTTTGGACTCGGCTGGTGACAAAATGTTCCAAACACACCCCATGCACAACTCCACCGGGGAAGGTGCCAGAAACGAGTTCTGTTGGTAGTTTTTACACTACCCCGGTAGGCAGCTGAAAGGCACCACAAAACTTGTTCTACCTGCTTTCTGGGCTGAGATGGGGAATCGCTGAATTTTGGACTCGGCTGGTGACAAAATGTTCCAAACACACCCCATGCACAACTCCACCGGGGAAGGTGCCAGAAACGAGTTCTGTTGGTAGTTTTTACACTACCCCGGTAGGCAGCTGAAAGGCACCACAAAACTTGTTCTACCTGCTTTCTGGGCTGAGATGGGGAATCGCTGAATTTTGGACTCGGCTGCTGACAAAATGTTCCAAACACACCCCATGCACACCTCCACCGGGGAAGGTGCCAGAAACGAGTTCTGTTGGTAGTTTTTACACTACCCCGGTAGGCAGCTGAAAGGCACCACAAAACTTGTTCTACCTGCTTTCTGGGCTGAGATGGGGAATCGCTGAATTTTCGACTCGGCTGGTGACAAAATGTTCCAAACACACCCCATGCACAACTCCACCGGGGAAGGTGCCAGAAACGAGTTCTGTTGGTAGTTTTTACAGTACCCCGGTAGGCAAGAGAAAGGCACCACAAAACTTGTTGTACCTGCTTTCTGGGCTGAGATGGAGAATCGCTGAATTTTGGACTCGGCTGGTGACAAAATGTTCCAAACACACCCCATGCACAACTCCACCGGGGAAGGTGCCAGAAACGAGTTCTGTTGGTAGTTTTTACACTACCCCGGTAGGCAGCTGAAAGGCACCACAAAACTTGTTCTACCTGCTTCCTGGGCTGAGAAGGGGAATCGCTGAATTTTGGACTCGGCTGGTGACAAAATGTTCCAAACACACCCCATGCACAACTCCACCGGGGAAGGTGCCAGAAACGAGTTCTGTTGGTAGTTTTTACACTACCCCGGTAGGCAGCTGAAAGGCACCACAAAACTTGTTCTACCTGCTTTCTGGGCTGAGATGGGGAATCGCTGAATTTTGGACTCGGCTGGTGACAAAATGTTCCAAACACACCCCATGCACAACTCCACCGGGGAAGGTGCCAGAAACGAGTTCTGTTGGTAGTTTTTACACTACCCCGGTAGGCAAGAGAAAGGCACCACAAAACTTGTTCTACCTGCTTTCTGGGCTGAGATGGGGAATCGCTGAATTTTGGACTCGGCTGGTGACAAAATGTTCCAAACACACCCCATGCACAACTCCACCGGGGAAGGTGCCAGAATCGAGTTCCGTTGGTAGTTTTTACACTACCCCGGTAGGCAAGAGAAAGGCACCACAAAACTTGTTGTACCTGCTTTCTGGGCTGAGATGGGGAACGGCTGAATTTTGGACTCGGCTGCTGACAAAATGTTCCAAACACACCCCATGCACACCTCCACCGGGGAAGGTGCCAGAAACGAGTTCTGTTGGTAGTTTTTACACTACCCCGGTAGGCAGCTGAAAGGCACCACAAAACTTGTTGTACCTGCTTTCTGGGCTGAGATGGGGAATCGCTGAATTTTGGACTCGGCTGCTGACAAAATGTTCCAAACACACCCCATGCACACCTCCACCGGGGAAGGTGCCAGAAACGAGTTCTGTTGGTAGTTTTTACACTACCCCGGTAGGCAGCTGAAAGGCACCACAAAACTTGTTCTACCTGCTTTCTGGGCTGAGATGGGGAATCGCTGAATTTTCGACTCGGCTGGTGACAAAATGTTCCAAACACACCCCATGCACAACTCCACCGGGGAAGGTGCCAGAAACGAGTTCTGTTGGTAGTTTTTACACTACCCCGGTAGGCAAGAGAAAGGCACCACAAAACTTGTTGTACCTGCTTTCTGGGCTGAGATGGAGAATCGCTGAATTTTGGACTCGGCTGGTGACAAAATGTTCCAAACACACCCCATGCACAACTCCACCGGGGAAGGTGCCAGAAACGAGTTCTGTTGGTAGTTTTTACAGTACCCCGGTAGGCAGCTGAAAGGCACCACAAAACTTGTTCTACCTGCTTTCTGGGCTGAGATGGGGAATCGCTGAATTTTGGACTCGGCTGGTGACAAAATGTTCCAAACACACCCCATGCACAACTCCACCGGGGAAGGTGCCAGAAACGAGTTCTGTTGGTAGTTTTTACACTACCCCGGTAGGCAGCTGAAAGGCACCACAAAACTTGTTCTACCTGCTTTCTGGGCTGAGATGGGGAATCGCTGAATTTTGGACTCGGCTGGTGACAAAATG
Organism: Falco cherrug; assembly: GCF_023634085.1. Taxonomy (NCBI): domain Eukaryota; kingdom Metazoa; phylum Chordata; class Aves; order Falconiformes; family Falconidae; genus Falco; species Falco cherrug. Next base: position 163,522 of record NW_026599295.1, on the reverse strand, counting down.
TTCCAAACACACCCCATGCACAACTCCACCGGGGAAGGTGCCAGAATCGAGTTCCGTTGGTAGTTTTTACACTACCCCGGTAGGCAAGAGAAAGGCACCACAAAACTTGTTGTACCTGCTTTCTGGGCTGAGATGGGGAACGGCTGAATTTTGGACTCGGCTGCTGACAAAATGTTCCAAACACACCCCATGCACACCTCCACCGGGGAAGGTGCCAGAAACGAGTTCTGTTGGTAGTTTTTACACTACCCCGGTAGGCAGCTGAAAGGCACCACAAAACTTGTTCTACCTGCTTTCTCGGCTGAGATGGGGAATCGCTGAATTTTGGACTCGGCTGGTGACAAAATGTTCCAAACACACCCCATGCACAACTCCACCGGGGAAGGTGCCAGAAACGAGTTCTGTTGGTAGTTTTTACACTACCCCGGTAGGCAAGAGAAAGGCACCACAAAACTTGTTCTACCTGCTTTCTGGGCTGAGATGGGGAATCGCTGAATTTTGGACTCGGCTGGTGACAAAATGTTCCAAACACACCCCATGCACAACTCCACCGGGGAAGGTGCCAGAAACGAGTTCTGTTGGTAGTTTTTACACTACCCCGGTAGGCAGCTGAAAGGCACCACAAAACTTGTTCTACCTGCTTTCTGGGCTGAGATGGGGAATCGCTGAATTTTGGACTCGGCTGGTGACAAAATGTTCCAAACACACCCCATGCACAACTCCACCGGGGAAGGTGCCAGAAACGAGTTCTGTTGGTAGTTTTTACACTACCCCGGTAGGCAGCTGAAAGGCACCACAAAACTTGTTCTACCTGCTTTCTGGGCTGAGATGGGGAATCGCTGAATTTTGGACTCGGCTGCTGACAAAATGTTCCAAACACACCCCATGCACAACTCCACCGGGGAAGGTGCCAGAAACGAGTTCTGTTGGTAGTTTTTACACTACCCTGGTAGGCAGCTGAAAGGCACCACAAAACTTGTTCTACCTGCTTTCTGGGCTGAGATGGGGAATCGCTGAATTTTGGACTCGGCTGCTGACAAAATGTTCCAAACACACCCCATGCACACCTCCACCGGGGAAGGTGCCAGAAACGAGTTCTGTTGGTAGTTTTTACACTACCCCGGTAGGCAAGAGAAAGGCACCACAAAACTTGTTCTACCTGCTTTCTGGGCTGAGATGGGGAATCGCTGAATTTTGGACTCGGCTGGTGACAAAATGTTCCAAACACACCCCATGCACACCTCCACCGGGGAAGGTGCCAGAAACGAGTTCTGTTGGTAGTTTTTACACTACCCCGGTAGGCAGCTGAAAGGCACCACAAAACTTGTTCTACCTGCTTTCTGGGCTGAGATGGGGAATCGCTGAATTTTGGACTCGGCTGGTGACAAAATGTTCCAAACACACCCCATGCACACCTCCACCGGGGAAGGTGCCAGAATCGAGTTCCGTTGGTAGTTTTTACACTACCCCGGTAGGCAGCTGAAAGGCACCACAAAACTTGTTCTACCTGCTTTCTGGGCTGAGATGGGGAATCGCTGAATTTTGGACTCGGCTGGTGACAAAATGTTCCAAACACACCCCATGCACAACTCCACCGGGGAAGGTGCCAGAAACGAGTTCTGTTGGTAGTTTTTACACTACCCCGGTAGGCAAGAGAAAGGCACCACAAAACTTGTTCTACCTGCTTTCTGGGCTGAGATGGGGAATCGCTGAATTTTGGACTCGGCTGGTGACAAAATGTTCCAAACACACCCCATGCACAACTCCACCGGGGAAGGTGCCAGAAACGAGTTCTGTTGGTAGTTTTTACACTACCCCGGTAGGCAAGAGAAAGGCACCACAAAACTTGTTCTACCTGCTTTCTGGGCTGAGATGGGGAATCGCTGAATTTTGGACTCGGCTGGTGACAAAATGTTCCAAACACACCCCATGCACAACTCCACCGGGGAAGGTGCCAGAAACGAGTTCTGTTGGTAGTTTTTACACTACCCTGGTAGGCAGCTGAAAGGCACCACAAAACTTGTTCTACCTGCTTTCTGGGCTGAGATGGGGAATCGCTGAATTTTGGACTCGGCTGGTGACAAAATGTTCCAAACACACCCCATGCACAACTCCACCGGGGAAGGTGCCAGAAACGAGTTCTGTTGGTAGTTTTTACACTACCCCGGTAGGCAGCTGAAAGGCACCACAAAACTTGTTCTACCTGCTTTCTGGGCTGAGATGGGGAATCGCTGAATTTTGGACTCGGCTGGTGACAAAATGTTCCAAACACACCCCATGCACAACTCCACCGGGGAAGGTGCCAGAAACGAGTTCTGTTGGTAGTTTTTACACTACCCCGGTAGGCAGCTGAAAGGCACCACAAAACTTGTTCTACCTGCTTTCTGGGCTGAGATGGGGAATCGCTGAATTTTGGACTCGGCTGGTGACAAAATGTTCCAAACACACCCCATGCACAACTCCACCGGGGAAGGTGCCAGAAACGAGTTCTGTTGGTACTTTTTACACTACCCCGGTAGGCAGCTGAAAGGCACCACAAAACTTGTTCTACCTGCTTTCTGGGCTGAGATGGGGAATCGCTGAATTTTGGACTCGGCTGGTGACAAAATGTTCCAAACACACCCCATGCACAACTCCACCGGGGAAGGTGCCAGAAACGAGTTCTGTTGGTAGTTTTTACACTACCCCGGTAGGCAGCTGAAAGGCACCACAAAACTTGTTCTACCTGCTTTCTGGGCTGAGATGGGGAATCGCTGAATTTTGGACTCGGCTGGTGACAAAATGTTCCAAACACACCCCATGCACAACTCCACCGGGGAAGGTGCCAGAAACGAGTTCTGTTGGTAGTTTTTACACTACCCCGGTAGGCAGCTGAAAGGCACCACAAAACTTGTTGTACCTGCTTTCTGGGCTGAGATGGGGAATCGCTGAATTTTGGACTCGGCTGGTGACAAAATGTTCCAAACACACCCCATGCACAACTCCACCGGGGAAGGTGCCAGAAACGAGTTCTGTTGGTAGTTTTTACACTACCCCGGTAGGCAGCTGAAAGGCACCACAAAACTTGTTCTACCTGCTTTCTGGGCTGAGATGGGGAATCGCTGAATTTTGGACTCGGCTGGTGACAAAATGTTCCAAACACACCCCATGCACAACTCCACCGGGGAAGGTGCCAGAAACGAGTTCCGTTGGTAGTTTTTACACTACCCCGGTAGGCAGCTGAAAGGCACCACAAAACTTGTTCTATTCTACCTGCTTTCTGGGCTGAGATGGGGAATCGCTGAATTTTGGACTCGGCTGGTGACAAAATGTTCCAAACACACCCCATGCACAACTCCACCGGGGAAGGTGCCAGAAACGAGTTCTGTTGGTAGTTTTTACACTACCCCGGTAGGCAGCTGAAAGGCACCACAAAACTTGTTCTACCTGCTTTCTGGGCTGAGATGGGGAATCGCTGAATTTTGGACTCGGCTGGTGACAAAATGTTCCAAACACACCCCATGCACAACTCCACCGGGGAAGGTGCCAGAAACGAGTTCTGTTGGTAGTTTTTACACTACCCCGGTAGGCAGCTGAAAGGCACCACAAAACTTGTTCTACCTGCTTTCTGGGCTGAGATGGGGAATCGCTGAATTTTGGACTCGGCTGGTGACAAAATGTTCCAAACACACCCCATGCACAACTCCACCGGGGAAGGTGCCAGAAACGAGTTCTGTTGGTAGTTTTTACACTACCCCGGTAGGCACCTGAAAGGCACCACAAAACTTGTTCTACCTGCTTTCTGGGCTGAGATGGGGAATCGCTGAATTTTGGACTCGGCTGGTGACAAAATGTTCCAAACACACCCCATGCACAACTCCACCGGGGAAGGTGCCAGAAACGAGTTCTGTTGGTAGTTTTTACACTACCCCGGTAGGCAGCTGAAAGGCACCACAAAACTTGTTCTACCTGCTTTCTGGGCTGAGATGGGGAATCGCTGAATTTTGGACTCGGCTGGTGACAAAATGTTCCAAACACACCCCATGCACAACTCCACCGGGGAAGGTGCCAGAAACGAGTTCTGTTGGTAGTTTTTACACTACCCCGGTAGGCAGCTGAAAGGCACCACAAAACTTGTTCTACCTGCTTTCTGGGCTGAGATGGGGAATCGCTGAATTTTGGACTCGGCTGCTGACAAAATGTTCCAAACACACCCCATGCACAACTCCACCGGGGAAGGTGCCAGAAACGAGTTCTGTTGGTAGTTTTTACACTACCCCGGTAGGCAAGAGAAAGGCACCACAAAACTTGTTCTACCTGCTTTCTGGGCTGAGATGGGGAATCGCTGAATTTTGGACTCGGCTGGTGACAAAATGTTCCAAACACACCCCATGCACAACTCCACCGGGGAAGGTGCCAGAAACGAGTTCCGTTGGTAGTTTTTACACTACCCCGGTAGGCAGCTGAAAGGCACCACAAAACTTGTTCTACCTGCTTTCTGGGCTGAGATGGGGAATCGCTGAATTTTGGACTCGGCTGGTGACAAAATGTTCCAAACACACCCCATGCACAACTCCACCGGGGAAGGTGCCAGAAACGAGTTCTGTTGGTAGTTTTTACACTACCCCGGTAGGCAGCTGAAAGGCACCACAAAACTTGTTCTACCTGCTTTCTGGGCTGAGATGGGGAATCGCTGAATTTTGGACTCGGCTGGTGACAAAATGTTCCAAACACACCCCATGCACAACTCCACCGGGGAAGGTGCCAGAAACGAGTTCTGTTGGTAGTTTTTACACTACCCCGGTAGGCAGCTGAAAGGCACCACAAAACTTGTTCTACCTGCTTTCTGGGCTGAGATGGGGAATCGCTGAATTTTGGACTCGGCTGGTGACAAAATGTTCCAAACACACCCCATGCACAACTCCACCGGGGAAGGTGCCAGAAACGAGTTCTGTTGGTAGTTTTTACACTACCCCGGTAGGCAAGAGAAAGGCACCACAAAACTTGTTCTACCTGCTTTCTGGGCTGAGATGGGGAATCGCTGAATTTTGGACTCGGCTGGTGACAAAATGTTCCAAACACACCCCATGCACAACTCCACCGGGGAAGGTGCCAGAAACGAGTTCCGTTGGTAGTTTTTACACTACCCCGGTAGGCAGCTGAAAGGCACCACAAAACTTGTTCTACCTGCTTTCTGGGCTGAGATGGGGAATCGCTGAATTTTGGACTCGGCTGGTGACAAAATGTTCCAAACACACCCCATGCACAACTCCACCGGGGAAGGTGCCAGAAACGAGTTCTGTTGGTAGTTTTTACACTACCCCGGTAGGCAGCTGAAAGGCACCACAAAACTTGTTCTACCTGCTTTCTGGGCTGAGATGGGGAATCGCTGAATTTTGGACTCGGCTGGTGACAAAATGTTCCAAACACACCCCATGCACAACTCCACCGGGGAAGGTGCCAGAAACGAGTTCTGTTGGTAGTTTTTACACTACCCCGGTAGGCAGCTGAAAGGCACCACAAAACTTGTTCTACCTGCTTTCTGGGCTGAGATGGGGAATCGCTGAATTTTGGACTCGGCTGGTGACAAAATGTTCCAAACACACCCCATGCACAACTCCACCGGGGAAGGTGCCAGAAACGAGTTCTGTTGGTAGTTTTTACACTACCCCGGTAGGCAGCTGAAAGGCACCACAAAACTTGTTCTACCTGCTTTCTGGGCTGAGATGGGGAATCGCTGAATTTTGGACTCGGCTGGTGACAAAATGTTCCAAACACACCCCATGCACAACTCCACCGGGGAAGGTGCCAGAAACGAGTTCTGTTGGTAGTTTTTACACTACCCCGGTAGGCAGCTGAAAGGCACCACAAAACTTGTTCTACCTGCTTTCTGGGCTGAGATGGGGAATCGCTGAATTTTGGACTCGGCTGGTGACAAAATGTTCCAAACACACCCCATGCACACCTCCACCGGGGAAGGTGCCAGAAACGACTTCTGTTGGTAGTTTTTACACTACCCCGGTAGGCAGCTGAAAGGCACCATTAAACCTTTTCTTATCTGCTTCCTGGGCTAGAGATGGGGAACAGCTGAATTTTGGACTCGGCTGGTGACAGAATGTTCCAAACACACCCCATGCACAACTCCACCGGGGAAGGTGCCAGAAACGAGTTCTGTTGGTAGTTTTTACACTACCCCGGTAGGCAGCTGAAAGGCACCACAAAACTTGTTCTACCTGCTTTCTGGGCTGAGATGGGGAATCGCTGAATTTTCGACTCGGCTGGTGACAAAATGTTCCAAACACACCCCATGCACAACTCCACCGGGGAAGGTGCCAGAAACGAGTTCTGTTGGTAGTTTTTACACTACCCCGGTAGGCAGCTGAAAGGCACCACAAAACTTGTTGTACCTGCTTTCTGGGCTGAGATGGGGAATCGCTGAATTTTGGACTCGGCTGGTGACAAAATGTTCCAAACACACCCCATGCACACCTCCACCGGGGAAGGTGCCAGAAACGAGTTCTGTTGGTAGTTTTTACACTACCCCGGTAGGCAGCTGAAAGGCACCACAAAACTTGTTCTACCTGCTTTCTGGGCTGAGATGGGGAATCGCTGAATTTTGGACTCGGCTGGTGACAAAATGTTCCAAACACACCCCATGCACAACTCCACCGGGGAAGGTGCCAGAAACGAGTTCCGTTGGTAGTTTTTACACTACCCCGGTAGGCAGCTGAAAGGCACCACAAAACTTGTTCTACCTGCTTTCTGGGCTGAGATGGGGAATCGCTGAATTTTGGACTCGGCTGGTGACAAAATGTTCCAAACACACCCCATGCACAACTCCACCGGGGAAGGTGCCAGAAACGAGTTCTGTTGGTAGTTTTTACACTACCCCGGTAGGCAGCTGAAAGGCACCACAAAACTTGTTCTACCTGCTTTCTGGGCTGAGATGGGGAATCGCTGAATTTTGGACTCGGCTGGTGACAAAATGTTCCAAACACACCCCATGCACAACTCCACCGGGGAAGGTGCCAGAAACGAGTTCTGTTGGTAGTTTTTACACTACCCCGGTAGGCAGCTGAAAGGCACCACAAAACTTGTTCTACCTGCTTTCTGGGCTGAGATGGGGAATCGCTGAATTTTGGACTCGGCTGGTGACAAAATGTTCCAAACACACCCCATGCACAACTCCACCGGGGAAGGTGCCAGAAACGAGTTCTGTTGGTAGTTTTTACACTACCCCGGTAGGCAGCTGAAAGGCACCACAAAACTTGTTCTACCTGCTTTCTGGGCTGAGATGGGGAATCGCTGAATTTTGGACTCGGCTGGTGACAAAATGTTCCAAACACACCCCATGCACACCTCCACCGGGGAAGGTGCCAGAAACGAGTTCTGTTGGTAGTTTTTACACTACCCCGGTAGGCAGCTGAAAGGCACCACAAAACTTGTTCTACCTGCTTTCTGGGCTGAGATGGGGAATCGCTGAATTTTGGACTCGGCTGCTGACAAAATGTTCCAAACACACCCCATGCACAACTCCACCGGGGAAGGTGCCAGAAACGAGTTCTGTTGGTAGTTTTTACACTACCCCGGTAGGCAGCTGAAAGGCACCAAAAAACTTGTTCTACCTGCTTTCTGGGCTGAGATGGGGAATCGCTGAATTTTGGACTCGGCTGGTGACAAAATGTTCCAAACACACCCCATGCACAACTCCACCGGGGAAGGTGCCAGAAACGAGTTCTGTTGGTAGTTTTTACACTACCCCGGTAGGCAGCTGAAAGGCACCACAAAACTTGTTCTACCTGCTTTCTGGGCTGAGATGGGGAATCGCTGAATTTTGGACTCGGCTGGTGACAAAATGTTCCAAACACACCCCATGCACAACTCCACCGGGGAAGGTGCCAGAAACGAGTTCCGTTGGTAGTTTTTACACTACCCCGGTAGGCAGCTGAAAGGCACCATTAAACCTTTTCTTATCTGCTTCCTGGGCTAGAGATGGGGAACAGCTGAATTTTGGACTCGGCTGGTGACAGAATGTTCCAAACACACCCCATGCACAACTCCACCGGGGAAGGTGCCAGAAACGAGTTCTGTTGGTAGTTTTTACACTACCCCGGTAGGCAGCTGAAAGGCACCACAAAACTTGTTCTACCTGCTTTCTGGGCTGAGATGGGGAATCGCTGAATTTTGGACTCGGCTGGTGACAAAATGTTCCAAACACACCCCATGCACAACTCCACCGGGGAAGGTGCCAGAAACGAGTTCTGTTGGTAGTTTTTACACTACCCCGGTAGGCACCTGAAAGGCACCACAAAACTTGTTCTACCTGCTTTCTGGGCTGAGATGGGGAATCGCTGAATTTTGGACTCGGCTGGTGACAAAATGTTCCAAACACACCCCATGCACAACTCCACCGGGGAAGGTGCCAGAAACGAGTTCCGTTGGTAGTTTTTACACTACCCCGGTAGGCAGCTGAAAGGCACCACAAAACTTGTTCTACCTGCTTTCTGGGCTGAGATGGGGAATCGCTGAATTTTGGACTCGGCTGGTGACAAAATGTTCCAAACACACCCCATGCACACCTCCACCGGGGAAGGTGCCAGAAACGAGTTCTGTTGGTAGTTTTTACACTACCCCGGTAGGCAGCTGAAAGGCACCACAAAACTTGTTCTACCTGCTTTCTGGGCTGAGATGGGGAATCGCTGAATTTTGGACTCGGCTGGTGACAAAATGTTCCAAACACACCCCATGCACAACTCCACCGGGGAAGGTGCCAGAAACGAGTTCTGTTGGTAGTTTTTACACTACCCTGGTAGGCAGCTGAAAGGCACCACAAAACTTGTTCTACCTGCTTTCTGGGCTGAGATGGGGAATCGCTGAATTTTGGACTCGGCTGGTGACAAAATGTTCCAAACACACCCCATGCACACCTCCACCGGGGAAGGTGCCAGAAACGAGTTCTGTTGGTAGTTTTTACACTACCCCGGTAGGCAGCTGAAAGGCACCACAAAACTTGTTCTACCTGCTTTCTGGGCTGAGATGGGGAATCGCTGAATTTTGGACTCGGCTGGTGACAAAATGTTCCAAACACACCCCATGCACAACTCCACCGGGGAAGGTGCCAGAAACGAGTTCTGTTGGTAGTTTTTACACTACCCTGGTAGGCAGCTGAAAGGCACCACAAAACTTGTTCTACCTGCTTTCTGGGCTGAGATGGGGAATCGCTGAATTTTGGACTCGGCTGGTGACAAAATGATCCAAACACACCCCATGCACAACTCCACCGGGGAAGGTGCCAGAAACGAGTTCTGTTGGTAGTTTTTACACTACCCCGGTAGGCAGCTGAAAGGCACCACAAAACTTGTTCTACCTGCTTTCTGGGCTGAGATGGGGAATCGCTGAATTTTGGACTCGGCTGGTGACAAAATGTTCCAAACACACCCCATGCACAACTCCACCGGGGAAGGTGCCAGAAACGAGTTCTGTTGGTAGTTTTTACACTACCCCGGTAGGCAGCTGAAAGGCACCACAAAACTTGTTCTACCTGCTTTCTGGGCTGAGATGGGGAATCGCTGAATTTTGGACTCGGCTGGTGACAAAATGTTCCAAACACACCCCATGCACAACTCCACCGGGGAAGGTGCCAGAAACGAGTTCCGTTGGTAGTTTTTACACTACCCCGGTAGGCAGCTGAAAGGCACCACAAAACTTGTTCTACCTGCTTTCTGGGCTGAGATGGGGAATCGCTGAATTTTGGACTCGGCTGGTGACAAAATGTTCCAAACACACCCCATGCACAACTCCACCGGGGAAGGTGCCAGAAACGAGTTCTGTTGGTAGTTTTTACACTACCCCGGTAGGCAGCTGAAAGGCACCACAAAACTTGTTCTACCTGCTTTCTGGGCTGAGATGGGGAATCGCTGAATTTTGGACTCGGCTGGTGACAAAATGTTCCAAACACACCCCATGCACAACTCCACCGGGGAAGGTGCCAGAAACGAGTTCTGTTGGTAGTTTTTACACTACCCCGGTAGGCAGCTGAAAGGCACCACAAAACTTGTTCTACCTGCTTTCTGGGCTGAGATGGGGAATCGCTGAATTTTGGACTCGGCTGGTGACAAAATGTTCCAAACACACCCCATGCACAACTCCACCGGGGAAGGTGCCAGAAAGGAGTTCTCTTGGTAGTTTTTACAGTACCCCGGTAGGCAGCTGAAAGGCACCACAAAACTTGTTCTACCTGCTTTCTGGGCTGAGATGGGGAATCGCTGAATTTTGGACTCGGCTGGTGACAAAATGTTCCAAACACACCCCATGCACACCTCCACCGGGGAAGGTGCCAGAAACGAGTTCTGTTGGTAGTTTTTACACTACCCCGGTAGGCAGCTGAAAGGCACCACAAAACTTGTTCTACCTGCTTTCTGGGCTGAGATGGGGAATCGCTGAATTTTGGACTCGGCTGGTGACAAAATGTTCCAAACACACCCCATGCACAACTCCACCGGGGAAGGTGCCAGAAACGAGTTCTGTTGGTAGTTTTTACACTACCCCGGTAGGCAGCTGAAAGGCACCACAAAACTTGTTCTACCTGCTTTCTGGGCTGAGATGGGGAATCGCTGAATTTTGGACTCGGCTGGTGACAAAATGTTCCAAACACACCCCATGCACAACTCCACCGGGGAAGGTGCCAGAAACGAGTTCTGTTGGTAGTTTTTACACTACCCCGGTAGGCAGCTGAAAGGCACCACAAAACTTGTTCTACCTGCTTTCTGGGCTGAGATGGGGAATCGCTGAATTTTGGACTCGGCTGGTGACAAAATGTTCCAAACACACCCCATGCACAACTCCACCGGGGAAGGTGCCAGAAACGAGTTCTGTTGGTAGTTTTTACACTACCCCGGTAGGCAAGAGAAAGGCACCACAAAACTTGTTCTACCTGCTTTCTGGGCTGAGATGGGGAATCGCTGAATTTTGGACTCGGCTGGTGACAAAATGTTCCAAACACACCCCATGCACAACTCCACCGGGGAAGGTGCCAGAAACGAGTTCCGTTGGTAGTTTTTACACTACCCCGGTAGGCAGCTGAAAGGCACCATTAAACCTTTTCTTATCTGCTTCCTGGGCTAGAGATGGGGAACAGCTGAATTTTGGACTCGGCTGGTGACAGAATGTTCCAAACACACCCCATGCACAACTCCACCGGGGAAGGTGCCAGAAACGAGTTCTGTTGGTAGTTTTTACACTACCCCGGTAGGCAGCTGAAAGGCACCACAAAACTTGTTCTACCTGCTTTCTGGGCTGAGATGGGGAATCGCTGAATTTTGGACTCGGCTGGTGACAAAATGTTCCAAACACACCCCATGCACAACTCCACCGGGGAAGGTGCCAGAAACGAGTTCTGTTGGTAGTTTTTACACTACCCCGGTAGGCAGCTGAAAGGCACCACAAAACTTGTTCTACCTGCTTTCTGGGCTGAGATGGGGAATCGCTGAATTTTGGACTCGGCTGGTGACAAAATGTTCCAAACACACCCCATGCACAACTCCACCGGGGAAGGTGCCAGAAACGAGTTCTGTTGGTAGTTTTTACACTACCCCGGTAGGCAGCTGAAAGGCACCACAAAACTTGTTGTACCTGCTTTCTGGGCTGAGATGGGGAATCGCTGAATTTTGGACTCGGCTGGTGACAAAATGTTCCAAACACACCCCATGCACACCTCCACCGGGGAAGGTGCCAGAAACGAGTTCTGTTGGTAGTTTTTACACTACCCCGGTAGGCAGCTGAAAGGCACCACAAAACTTGTTCTACCTGCTTTCTGGGCTGAGATGGGGAATCGCTGAATTTTGGACTCGGCTGGTGACAAAATGTTCCAAACACACCCCATGCACAACTCCACCGGGGAAGGTGCCAGAAACGAGTTCTGTTGGTAGTTTTTACACTACCCTGGTAGGCAGCTGAAAGGCACCACAAAACTTGTTCTACCTGCTTTCTGGGCTGAGATGGGGAATCGCTGAATTTTGGACTCGGCTGGTGACAAAATGATCCAAACACACCCCATGCACAACTCCACCGGGGAAGGTGCCAGAAACGAGTTCTGTTGGTAGTTTTTACAGTACCCCGGTAGGCAGCTGAAAGGCACCACAAAACTTGTTCTACCTGCTTTCTGGGCTGAGATGGGGAATCGCTGAATTTTGGACTCGGCTGGTGACAAAATGTTCCAAACACACCCCATGCACAACTCCACCGGGGAAGGTGCCAGAAACGAGTTCTGTTGGTAGTTTTTACACTACCCCGGTAGGCACCTGAAAGGCACCACAAAACTTGTTCTACCTGCTTTCTGGGCTGAGATGGGGAATCGCTGAATTTTGGACTCGGCTGGTGACAAAATGTTCCAAACACACCCCATGCACAACTCCACCGGGGAAGGTGCCAGAAACGAGTTCCGTTGGTAGTTTTTACACTACCCCGGTAGGCAGCTGAAAGGCACCACAAAACTTGTTCTACCTGCTTTCTGGGCTGAGATGGGGAATCGCTGAATTTTGGACTCGGCTGGTGACAAAATGTTCCAAACACACCCCATGCACAACTCCACCGGGGAAGGTGCCAGAAACGAGTTCTGTTGGTAGTTTTTACACTACCCCGGTAGGCAGCTGAAAGGCACCACAAAACTTGTTCTACCTGCTTTCTGGGCTGAGATGGGGAATCGCTGAATTTTGGACTCGGCTGGTGACAAAATGTTCCAAACACACCCCATGCACAACTCCACCGGGGAAGGTGCCAGAAACGAGTTCTGTTGGTAGTTTTTACACTACCCCGGTAGGCAGCTGAAAGGCACCACAAAACTTGTTCTACCTGCTTTCTGGGCTGAGATGGGGAATCGCTGAATTTTGGACTCGGCTGGTGACAAAATGTTCCAAACACACCCCATGCACAACTCCACCGGGGAAGGTGCCAGAAACGAGTTCTGTTGGTAGTTTTTACACTACCCCGGTAGGCAGCTGAAAGGCACCACAAAACTTGTTCTACCTGCTTTCTGGGCTGAGATGGGGAATCGCTGAATTTTGGACTCGGCTGGTGACAAAATGTTCCAAACACACCCCATGCACAACTCCACCGGGGAAGGTGCCAGAAACGAGTTCTGTTGGTAGTTTTTACACTACCCCGGTAGGCAGCTGAAAGGCACCACAAAACTTGTTCTACCTGCTTTCTGGGCTGAGATGGGGAATCGCTGAATTTTGGACTCGGCTGGTGACAAAATGTTCCAAACACACCCCATGCACAACTCCACCGGGGAAGGTGCCAGAAACGAGTTCTGTTGGTAGTTTTTACACTACCCCGGTAGGCAGCTGAAAGGCACCACAAAATTTGTTCTACCTGCTTACTGGGCTGAGATGGGGAATCGCTGAATTTTGGACTCGGCTGGTGACAAAATGTTCCAAACACACCCCATGCACAACTCCACCGGGGAAGGTGCCAGAAACGAGTTCTGTTGGTAGTTTTTACACTACCCCGGTAGGCAGCTGAAAGGCACCACAAAACTTGTTCTACCTGCTTTCTGGGCTGAGATGGGGAATCGCTGAATTTTGGACTCGGCTGGTGACAAAATGTTCCAAACACACCCCATGCACAACTCCACCGGGGAAGGTGCCAGAAACGAGTTCTGTTGGTAGTTTTTACACTACCCCGGTAGGCAGCTGAAAGGCACCACAAAACTTGTTCTACCTGCTTTCTGGGCTGAGATGGGGAATCGCTGAATTTTGGACTCGGCTGGTGACAAAATGTTCCAAACACACCCCATGCACAACTCCACCGGGGAAGGTGCCAGAAACGAGTTCTGTTGGTAGTTTTTACACTACCCCGGTAGGCAAGAGAAAGGCACCACAAAACTTGTTGTACCTGCTTTCTGGGCTGAGATGGGGAACGGCTGAATTTTGGACTCGGCTGGTGACAAAATGTTCCAAACACACCCCATGCACAACTCCACCGGGGAAGGTGCCAGAAACGAGTTCTGTTGGTAGTTTTTACACTACCCCGTTAGGCAGCTGAAAGGCACCACAAAACTTGTTCTACCTGCTTTCTGGGCTGAGATGGGGAATCGCTGAATTTTGGACTTGGCTGGTGACAAAATGTTCCAAACACACCCCATGCACAACTCCACCGGGGAAGGTGCCAGAAACGAGTTCTGTTGGTAGTTTTTACACTACCCCGGTAGGCAAGAGAAAGGCACCACAAAACTTGTTCTACCTGCTTTCTGGGCTGAGATGGGGAATCGCTGAATTTTGGACTCGGCTGGTGACAAAATGTTCCAAACACACCCCATGCACAACTCCACCGGGGAAGGTGCCAGAAATGAGTTCTGTTGGTAGTTTTTACACTACCCCGGTAGGCAGCTGAAAGGCACCACAAAACTTGTTCTACCTGCTTTCTGGGCTGAGATGGGGAATCGCTGAATTTTGGACTCGGCTGGTGACAAAATGTTCCAAACACACCCCATGCACAACTCCACCGGGGAAGGTGCCAGAATCGAGTTCCGTTGGTAGTTTTTACACTACACCGGTAGGCAGCTGAAAGGCACCACAAAACTTGTTCTACCTGCTTTCTGGGCTGAGATGGGGAACGGCTGAATTTTGGACTCGGCTGGTAAAAAAATGTTCCAAACACACCCCATGCACAACTCCACCGGGGAAGGTGCCAGAAAGGAGTTCTGTTGGTAGTTTTTACACTACCCCGGTAGGCAGCTGAAAGGCACCACAAAACTTGTTCTACCTGCTTTCTGGGCTGAGATGGGGAATCGCTGAATTTTGGACTCGGCTGGTGACAAAATGTTCCAAACACACCCCATGCACAACTCCACCGGGGAAGGTGCCAGAAACGAGTTCTGTTGGTAGTTTTTACACTACCCCGGTAGGCAAGAGAAAGGCACCACAAAACTTGTTCTACCTGCTTACTGGGCTGAGATGGGGAATCGCTGAATTTTGGACTCGGCTGGTGACAAAATGTTCCAAACACACCCCATGCACAACTCCACCGGGGAAGGTGCCAGAAACGAGTTCTGTTGGTAGTTTTTACACTACCCCGGTAGGCAGCTGAAAGGCACCACAAAACTTGTTCTACCTGCTTTCTGGGCTGAGATGGGGAATCGCTGAATTTTGGACTCGGCTGGTGACAAAATGTTCCAAACACACCCCATGCACAACTCCACCGGGGAAGGTGCCAGAAACGAGTTCCGTTGGTAGTTTTTACACTACCCCGGTAGGCACCTGAAAGGCACCACAAAACTTGTTCTACCTGCTTTCTGGGCTGAGATGGGGAATCGCTGAATTTTGGACTCGGCTGGTGACAAAATGTTCCAAACACACCCCATGCACAACTCCACCGGGGAAGGTGCCAGAAACGAGTTCTGTTGGTAGTTTTTACACTACCCCGGTAGGCAGCTGAAAGGCACCACAAAACTTGTTCTACCTGCTTTCTGGGCTGAGATGGGGAATCGCTGAATTTTGGACTCGGCTGGTGACAAAATGTTCCAAACACACCCCATGCACAACTCCACCGGGGAAGGTGCCAGAAACGAGTTCTGTTGGTAGTTTTTACACTACCCCGGTAGGCAGCTGAAAGGCACCACAAAACTTGTTCTACCTGCTTTCTGGGCTGAGATGGGGAATCGCTGAATTTTGGACTCGGCTGGTGACAAAATGTTCCAAACACACCCCATGCACAACTCCACCGGGGAAGGTGCCAGAAACGAGTTCTGTTGGTAGTTTTTACACTACCCCGGTAGGCAGCTGAAAGGCACCACAAAACTTGTTCTACCTGCTTTCTGGGCTGAGATGGGGAATCGCTGAATTTTCGACTCGGCTGGTGACAAAATGTTCCAAACACACCCCATGCACACCTCCACCGGGGAAGGTGCCAGAAACGAGTTCTGTTGGTAGTTTTTACACTACCCCGGTAGGCAGCTGAAAGGCACCACAAAACTTGTTCTACCTGCTTTCTGGGCTGAGATGGGGAATCGCTGAATTTTGGACTCGGCTGGTGACAAAATGTTCCAAACACACCCCATGCACAACTCCACCGGGGAAGGTGCCAGAAACGAGTTCTGTTGGTAGTTTTTACACTACCCCGGTAGGCAAGAGAAAGGCACCACAAAACTTGTTGTACCTGCTTTCTGGGCTGAGATGGGGAACGGCTGAATTTTGGACTCGGCTGGTGACAAAATGTTCCAAACACACCCCATGCACAACTCCACCGGGGAAGGTGCCAGAAACGAGTTCTGTTGGTAGTTTTTACACTACCCCGTTAGGCAGCTGAAAGGCACCACAAAACTTGTTCTACCTGCTTTCTGGGCTGAGATGGGGAATCGCTGAATTTTGGACTTGGCTGGTGACAAAATGTTCCAAACACACCCCATGCACAACTCCACCGGGGAAGGTGCCAGAAACGAGTTCTGTTGGTAGTTTTTACACTACCCCGGTAGGCAAGAGAAAGGCACCACAAAACTTGTTCTACCTGCTTTCTGGGCTGAGATGGGGAATCGCTGAATTTTGGACTCGGCTGGTGACAAAATGTTCCAAACACACCCCATGCACAACTCCACCGGGGAAGGTGCCAGAAATGAGTTCTGTTGGTAGTTTTTACACTACCCCGGTAGGCAGCTGAAAGGCACCACAAAACTTGTTCTACCTGCTTTCTGGGCTGAGATGGGGAATCGCTGAATTTTGGACTCGGCTGGTGACAAAATGTTCCAAACACACCCCATGCACAACTCCACCGGGGAAGGTGCCAGAATCGAGTTCCGTTGGTAGTTTTTACACTACCCCGGTAGGCAGCTGAAAGGCACCACAAAACTTGTTCTACCTGCTTTCTGGGCTGAGATGGGGAACGGCTGAATTTTGGACTCGGCTGGTAAAAAAATGTTCCAAACACACCCCATGCACAACTCCACCGGGGAAGGTGCCAGAAAGGAGTTCTGTTGGTAGTTTTTACACTACCCCGGTAGGCAGCTGAAAGGCACCACAAAACTTGTTCTACCTGCTTTCTGGGCTGAGATGGGGAATCGCTGAATTTTGGACTCGGCTGGTGACAAAATGTTCCAAACACACCCCATGCACAACTCCACCGGGGAAGGTGCCAGAAACGAGTTCTGTTGGTAGTTTTTACACTACCCCGGTAGGCAAGAGAAAGGCACCACAAAACTTGTTCTACCTGCTTACTGGGCTGAGATGGGGAATCGCTGAATTTTGGACTCGGCTGGTGACAAAATGTTCCAAACACACCCCATGCACAACTCCACCGGGGAAGGTGCCAGAAACGAGTTCTGTTGGTAGTTTTTACACTACCCCGGTAGGCAGCTGAAAGGCACCACAAAACTTGTTCTACCTGCTTTCTGGGCTGAGATGGGGAATCGCTGAATTTTGGACTCGGCTGGTGACAAAATGTTCCAAACACACCCCATGCACAACTCCACCGGGGAAGGTGCCAGAAACGAGTTCCGTTGGTAGTTTTTACACTACCCCGGTAGGCACCTGAAAGGCACCACAAAACTTGTTCTACCTGCTTTCTGGGCTGAGATGGGGAATCGCTGAATTTTGGACTCGGCTGGTGACAAAATGTTCCAAACACACCCCATGCACAACTCCACCGGGGAAGGTGCCAGAAACGAGTTCTGTTGGTAGTTTTTACACTACCCCGGTAGGCAGCTGAAAGGCACCACAAAACTTGTTCTACCTGCTTTCTGGGCTGAGATGGGGAATCGCTGAATTTTGGACTCGGCTGGTGACAAAATGTTCCAAACACACCCCATGCACAACTCCACCGGGGAAGGTGCCAGAAACGAGTTCTGTTGGTAGTTTTTACACTACCCCGGTAGGCAGCTGAAAGGCACCACAAAACTTGTTCTACCTGCTTTCTGGGCTGAGATGGGGAATCGCTGAATTTTGGACTCGGCTGGTGACAAAATGTTCCAAACACACCCCATGCACAACTCCACCGGGGAAGGTGCCAGAAACGAGTTCTGTTGGTAGTTTTTACACTACCCCGGTAGGCAGCTGAAAGGCACCACAAAACTTGTTGTACCTGCTTTCTGGGCTGAGATGGGGAATCGCTGAATTTTGGACTCGGCTGGTGACAAAATGTTCCAAACACACACCCCATGCACACCTCCACCGGGGAAGGTGCCAGAAACGAGTTCTGTTGGTAGTTTTTACACTACCCCGGTAGGCAGCTGAAAGGCACCACAAAACTTGTTCTACCTGCTTTCTGGGCTGAGATGGGGAATCGCTGAATTTTGGACTCGGCTGGTGACAAAATGTTCCAAACACACCCCATGCACAACTCCACCGGGGAAGGTGCCAGAAACGAGTTCTGTTGGTAGTTTTTACACTACCCTGGTAGGCAGCTGAAAGGCACCCACAAAACTTGTTCTACCTGCTTTCTGGGCTGAGATGGGGAATCGCTGAATTTTGGACTCGGCTGGTGACAAAATGATCCAAACACACCCCATGCACAACTCCACCGGGGAAGGTGCCAGAAACGAGTTCTGTTGGTAGTTTTTACAGTACCCCGGTAGGCAGCTGAAAGGCACCACAAAACTTGTTCTACCTGCTTTCTGGGCTGAGATGGGGAATCGCTGAATTTTGGACTCGGCTGGTGACAAAATGTTCCAAACACACCCCATGCACAACTCCACCGGGGAAGGTGCCAGAAACGAGTTCTGTTGGTAGTTTTTACACTACCCCGGTAGGCACCTGAAAGGCACCACAAAACTTGTTCTACCTGCTTTCTGGGCTGAGATGGGGAATCGCTGAATTTTGGACTCGGCTGGTGACAAAATGTTCCAAACACACCCCATGCACAACTCCACCGGGGAAGGTGCCAGAAACGAGTTCCGTTGGTAGTTTTTACACTACCCCGGTAGGCAGCTGAAAGGCACCACAAAACTTGTTCTACCTGCTTTCTGGGCTGAGATGGGGAATCGCTGAATTTTGGACTCGGCTGGTGACAAAATGTTCCAAACACACCCCATGCACAACTCCACCGGGGAAGGTGCCAGAAACGAGTTCTGTTGGTAGTTTTTACACTACCCCCGGTAGGCAGCTGAAAGGCACCACAAAACTTGTTCTACCTGCTTTCTGGGCTGAGATGGGGAATCGCTGAATTTTGGACTCGGCTGGTGACAAAATGTTCCAAACACACCCCATGCACAACTCCACCGGGGAAGGTGCCAGAAACGAGTTCTGTTGGTAGTTTTTACACTACCCCGGTAGGCAGCTGAAAGGCACCACAAAACTTGTTCTACCTGCTTTCTGGGCTGAGATGGGGAATCGCTGAATTTTGGACTCGGCTGGTGACAAAATGTTCCAAACACACCCCATGCACAACTCCACCGGGGAAGGTGCCAGAAACGAGTTCTGTTGGTAGTTTTTACACTACCCCGGTAGGCAGCTGAAAGGCACCACAAAACTTGTTCTACCTGCTTTCTGGGCTGAGATGGGGAATCGCTGAATTTTGGACTCGGCTGGTGACAAAATGTTCCAAACACACCCCATGCACAACTCCACCGGGGAAGGTGCCAGAAACGAGTTCTGTTGGTAGTTTTTACACTACCCCGGTAGGCAGCTGAAAGGCACCACAAAACTTGTTCTACCTGCTTTCTGGGCTGAGATGGGGAATCGCTGAATTTTGGACTCGGCTGCTGACAAAATGTTCCAAACACACCCCATGCACAACTCCACCGGGGAAGGTGCCAGAAACGAGTTCTGTTGGTAGTTTTTACACTACCCCCGGTAGGCAGCTGAAAGGCACCATTAAACCTTTTCTTATCTGCTTCCTGGGCTAGAGATGGGGAACAGCTGAATTTTGGACTCGGCTGGTGACAGAATGTTCCAAACACACCCCATGCACAACTCCACCGGGGAAGGTGCCAGAAACGAGTTCTGTTGGTAGTTTTTACACTACCCCCGGTAGGCAGCTGAAAGGCACCACAAAACTTGTTCTACCTGCTTTCTGGGCTGAGATGGGGAATCGCTGAATTTTGGACTCGGCTGGTGACAAAATGTTCCAAACACACCCCATGCACAACTCCACCGGGGAAGGTGCCAGAAACGAGTTCTGTTGGTAGTTTTTACACTACCCCGGTAGGCAAGAGAAAGGCACCACAAAACTTGTTGTACCTGCTTTCTGGGCTGAGATGGGGAACGGCTGAATTTTGGACTCGGCTGGTGACAAAATGTTCCAAACACACCCCATGCACAACTCCACCGGGGAAGGTGCCAGAAACGAGTTCTGTTGGTAGTTTTTACACTACCCCGGTAGGCAGCTGAAAGGCACCACAAAACTTGTTCTACCTGCTTTCTGGGCTGAGATGGGGAATCGCTGAATTTTGGACTTGGCTGGTGACAAAATGTTCCAAACACACCCCATGCACAACTCCACCGGGGAAGGTGCCAGAAACGAGTTCTGTTGGTAGTTTTTACACTACCCCGGTAGGCAAGAGAAAGGCACCACAAAACTTGTTCTACCTGCTTTCTGGGCTGAGATGGGGAATCGCTGAATTTTGGACTCGGCTGGTGACAAAATGTTCCAAACACACCCCATGCACAACTCCACCGGGGAAGGTGCCAGAAACGAGTTCTGTTGGTAGTTTTTACACTACCCCGGTAGGCAGCTGAAAGGCACCACAAAACTTGTTCTACCTGCTTTCTGGGCTGAGATGGGGAATCGCTGAATTTTGGACTCGGCTGGTGACAAAATGTTCCAAACACACCCCATGCACAACTCCACCGGGGAAGGTGCCAGAATCGAGTTCCGTTGGTAGTTTTTACACTACCCCGGTAGGCAGCTGAAAGGCACCACAAAACTTGTTCTACCTGCTTTCTGGGCTGAGATGGGGAATCGCTGAATTTTGGACTTGGCTGGTGACAAAATGTTCCAAACACACCCCATGCACAACTCCACCGGGGAAGGTGCCAGAAAGGAGTTCTGTTGGTAGTTTTTACACTACCCCCGGTAGGCAGCTGAAAGGCACCACAAAAGTTTTTCTACCTGCTTTCTGGGCTGAGATGGGGAATCGCTGAATTTTGGACTCGGCTGGTGACAAAATGTTCCAAACACACCCCATGCACAACTCCACCGGGGAAGGTGCCAGAAACGAGTTCTGTTGGTAGTTTTTACACTACCCCGGTAGGCAAGAGAAAGGCACCACAAAACTTGTTCTACCTGCTTACTGGGCTGAGATGGGGAATCGCTGAATTTTGGACTCGGCTGGTGACAAAATGTTCCAAACACACCCCATGCACAACTCCACCGGGGAAGGTGCCAGAAACGAGTTCTGTTGGTAGTTTTTACACTACCCCGGTAGGCAGCTGAAAGGCACCACAAAACTTGTTCTACCTGCTTTCTGGGCTGAGATGGGGAATCGCTGAATTTTGGACTCGGCTGGTGACAAAATGTTCCAAACACACCCCATGCACAACTCCACCGGGGAAGGTGCCAGAAACGAGTTCTGTTGGTAGTTTTTACACTACCCCGGTAGGCAGCTGAAAGGCACCACAAAACTTGTTCTACCTGCTTTCTGGGCTGAGATGGGGAATCGCTGAATTTTGGACTCGGCTGGTGACAAAATGTTCCAAACACACCCCATGCACAACTCCACCGGGGAAGGTGCCAGAAACGAGTTCTGTTGGTAGTTTTTACACTACCCCGGTAGGCAGCTGAAAGGCACCACAAAACTTGTTCTACCTGCTTTCTGGGCTGAGATGGGGAATCGCTGAATTTTGTCGGCTGGTGACAAAATGTTCCAAACACACCCCATGCACAACTCCACCGGGGAAGGTGCCAGAAACGAGTTCCGTTGGTAGTTTTTACACTACCCCGGTAGGCACCTGAAAGGCACCACAAAACTTGTTCTACCTGCTTTCTGGGCTGAGATGGGGAATCGCTGAATTTTGGACTCGGCTGGTGACAAAATGTTCCAAACACACCCCATGCACAACTCCACCGGGGAAGGTGCCAGAAACGAGTTCTGTTGGTAGTTTTTACACTACCCCGGTAGGCAGCTGAAAGGCACCACAAAACTTGTTCTACCTGCTTTCTGGGCTGAGATGGGGAATCGCTGAATTTTGGACTCGGCTGGTGACAAAATGTTCCAAACACACCCCATGCACAACTCCACCGGGGAAGGTGCCAGAAACGAGTTCTGTTGGTAGTTTTTACACTACCCCGGTAGGCAGCTGAAAGGCACCACAAAACTTGTTCTACCTGCTTTCTGGGCTGAGATGGGGAATCGCTGAATTTTGGACTCGGCTGGTGACAAAATGTTCCAAACACACCCCATGCACAACTCCACCGGGGAAGGTGCCAGAAACGAGTTCTGTTGGTAGTTTTTACACTACCCCGGTAGGCAGCTGAAAGGCACCACAAAACTTGTTCTACCTGCTTTCTGGGCTGAGATGGGGAATCGCTGAATTTTGGACTCGGCTGGTGACAAAATGTTCCAAACACACCCCATGCACAACTCCACCGGGGAAGGTGCCAGAAACGAGTTCCGTTGGTAGTTTTTACACTACCCCGGTAGGCAGCTGAAAGGCACCACAAAACTTGTTCTACCTGCTTTCTGGGCTGAGATGGGGAATCGCTGAATTTTGGACTCGGCTGGTAACAAAATGTTCCAAACACACCCCATGCACAACTCCACCGGGGAAGGTGCCAGAAACGAGTTCTGTTGGTAGTTTTTACACTACCCCGGTAGGCAGCTGAAAGGCACCACAAAACTTGTTCTACCTGCTTTCTGGGCTGAGATGGGGAATCGCTGAATTTTCGACTCGGCTGGTGACAAAATGTTCCAAACACACCCCATGCACAACTCCACCGGGGAAGGTGCCAGAAACGAGTTCTGTTGGTAGTTTTTACACTACCCCGGTAGGCAGCTGAAAGGCACCACAAAACTTGTTCTACCTGCTTTCTGGGCTGAGATGGGGAATCGCTGAATTTTGGACTCGGCTGGTGACAAAATGTTCCAAACACACCCCATGCACAACTCCACCGGGGAAGGTGCCAGAAACGAGTTCTGTTGGTAGTTTTTACAGTACCCCGGTAGGCAGCTGAAAGGCACCACAAAACTTGTTCTACCTGCTTTCTGGGCTGAGATGGGGAATCGCTGAATTTTGGACTCGGCTGGTGACAAAATGTTCCAAACACACCCCATGCACAACTCCACCGGGGAAGGTGCCAGAATCGAGTTCCGTTGGTAGTTTTTACACTACCCCGGTAGGCAGCTGAAAGGCACCACAAAACTTGTTGTACCTGCTTTCTGGGCTGAGATGGGGAATCGCTGAATTTTGGACTCGGCTGGTGACAAAATGTTCCAAACACACCCCATGCACAACTCCACCGGGGAAGGTGCCAGAAACGAGTTCTGTTGGTAGTTTTTACACTACCCCGGTAGGCAGCTGAAAGGCACCACAAAACTTGTTCTACCTGCTTTCTGGGCTGAGATGGGGAATCGCTGAATTTTGGACTCGGCTGGTGACAAAATGTTCCAAACACACCCCATGCACAACTCCACCGGGGAAGGTGCCAGAAACGAGTTCTGTTGGTAGTTTTTACACTACCCCGGTAGGCAGCTGAAAGGCACCACAAAACTTGTTCTACCTGCTTTCTGGGCTGAGATGGGGAATCGCTGAATTTTGGACTCGGCTGGTGACAAAATGTTCCAAACACACCCCATGCACAACTCCACCGGGGAAGGTGCCAGAAACGAGTTCTGTTGGTAGTTTTTACACTACCCCGGTAGGCAGCTGAAAGGCACCACAAAACTTGTTCTACCTGCTTTCTGGGCTGAGATGGGGAATCGCTGAATTTTGGACTCGGCTGGTGACAAAATGTTCCAAACACACCCCATGCACAACTCCACCGGGGAAGGTGCCAGAAACGAGTTCCGTTGGTAGTTTTTACACTACCCCGGTAGGCAGCTGAAAGGCACCACAAAACTTGTTCTACCTGCTTTCTGGGCTGAGATGGGGAATCGCTGAATTTTGGACTCGGCTGGTAACAAAATGTTCCAAACACACCCCATGCACAACTCCACCGGGGAAGGTGCCAGAAACGAGTTCTGTTGGTAGTTTTTACACTACCCCGGTAGGCAGCTGAAAGGCACCACAAAACTTGTTCTACCTGCTTTCTGGGCTGAGATGGGGAATCGCTGAATTTTCGACTCGGCTGGTGACAAAATGTTCCAAACACACCCCATGCACAACTCCACCGGGGAAGGTGCCAGAAACGAGTTCTGTTGGTAGTTTTTACACTACCCCGGTAGGCAGCTGAAAGGCACCACAAAACTTGTTCTACCTGCTTTCTGGGCTGAGATGGGGAATCGCTGAATTTTGGACTCGGCTGGTGACAAAATGTTCCAAACACACCCCATGCACAACTCCACCGGGGAAGGTGCCAGAAACGAGTTCTGTTGGTAGTTTTTACACTACCCCGGTAGGCAGCTGAAAGGCACCACAAAACTTGTTCTACCTGCTTTCTGGGCTGAGATGGGGAATCGCTGAATTTTGGACTCGGCTGGTGACAAAATGTTCCAAACACACCCCATGCACACCTCCACCGGGGAAGGTGCCAGAAACGAGTTCTGTTGGTAGTTTTTACACTACCCCGGTAGGCAGCTGAAAGGCACCACAAAACTTGTTCTACCTGCTTTCTGGGCTGAGATGGGGAATCGCTGAATTTTGGAGTCGGCTGGTGACAAAATGTTCCAAACACACCCCATGCACAACTCCACCGGGGAAGGTGCCAGAATCGAGTTCCGTTGGTAGTTTTTACACTACCCCGGTAGGCAAGAGAAAGGCACCACAAAACTTGTTGTACCTGCTTTCTGGGCTGAGATGGGGAACGGCTGAATTTTGGACTCGGCTGGTGACAAAATGTTCCAAACACACCCCATGCACAACTCCACCGGGGAAGGTGCCAGAAAGGAGTTCTGTTGGTAGTTTTTACACTACCCCGGTAGGCAGCTGAAAGGCACCACAAAACTTGTTCTACCTGCTTTCTGGGCTGAGATGGGGAATCGCTGAATTTTGGACTCGGCTGGTGACAAAATGTTCCAAACACACCCCATGCACAACTCCACCGGGGAAGGTGCCAGAAACGAGTTCTGTTGGTAGTTTTTACACTACCCCGGTAGGCAAGAGAAAGGCACCACAAAACTTGTTCTACCTGCTTTCTGGGCTGAGATGGGGAATCGCTGAATTTTGGACTCGGCTGGTGACAAAATGTTCCAAACACACCCCATGCACAACTCCACCGGGGAAGGTGCCAGAAACGAGTTCTGTTGGTAGTTTTTACACTACCCCGGTAGGCAAGAGAAAGGCACCACAAAACTTGTTCTACCTGCTTTCTGGGCTGAGATGGGGAATCGCTGAATTTTGGACTCGGCTGGTGACAAAATGTTCCAAACACACCCCATGCACAACTCCACCGGGGAAGGTGCCAGAAACGAGTTCTGTTGGTAGTTTTTACACTACCCCGGTAGGCAGCTGAAAGGCACCACAAAACTTGTTCTGCCTGCTTTCTGGGCTGAGATGGGGAATCGCTGAATTTTGGACTCGGCTGGTGACAAAATGTTCCAAACACACCCCATGCACAACTCCACCGGGGAAGGTGCCAGAAACGAGTTCTGTTGGTAGTTTTTACACTACCCCGGTAGGCAGCTGAAAGGCACCACAAAACTTGTTCTACCTGCTTTCTGGGCTGAGATGGGGAATCGCTGAATTTTGGACTCGGCTGGTGACAAAATGTTCCAAACACACCCCATGCACAACTCCACCGGGGAAGGTGCCAGAAACGAGTTCTGTTGGTAGTTTTTACACTACCCCGGTAGGCAGCTGAAAGGCACCACAAAACTTGTTCTACCTGCTTTCTGGGCTGAGATGGGGAATCGCTGAATTTTGGACTCGGCTGGTGACAAAATGTTCCAAACACACCCCATGCACACCTCCACCGGGGAAGGTGCCAGAAACGAGTTCTGTTGGTAGTTTTTACACTACCCCGGTAGGCAGCTGAAAGGCACCACAAAACTTGTTCTACCTGCTTTCTGGGCTGAGATGGGGAATCGCTGAATTTTGGACTCGGCTGGTGACAAAATGTTCCAAACACACCCCATGCACAACTCCACCGGGGAAGGTGCCAGAATCGAGTTCCGTTGGTAGTTTTTACACTACCCCGGTAGGCAAGAGAAAGGCACCACAAAACTTGTTGTACCTGCTTTCTGGGCTGAGATGGGGAACGGCTGAATTTTGGACTCGGCTGCTGACAAAATGTTCCAAACACACCCCATGCACAACTCCACCGGGGAAGGTGCCAGAAAGGAGTTCTGTTGGTAGTTTTTACACTACCCCGGTAGGCAGCTGAAAGGCACCACAAAACTTGTTCTACCTGCTTTCTGGGCTGAGATGGGGAATCGCTGAATTTTGGACTCGGCTGGTGACAAAATGTTCCAAACACACCCCATGCACAACTCCACCGGGGAAGGTGCCAGAAACGAGTTCTGTTGGTAGTTTTTACACTACCCCGGTAGGCAAGAGAAAGGCACCACAAAACTTGTTCTACCTGCTTTCTGGGCTGAGATGGGGAATCGCTGAATTTTGGACTCGGCTGGTGACAAAATGTTCCAAACACACCCCATGCACAACTCCACCGGGGAAGGTGCCAGAAACGAGTTCTGTTGGTAGTTTTTACACTACCCCGGTAGGCAAGAGAAAGGCACCACAAAACTTGTTCTACCTGCTTTCTGGGCTGAGATGGGGAATCGCTGAATTTTGGACTCGGCTGGTGACAAAATGTTCCAAACACACCCCATGCACAACTCCACCGGGGAAGGTGCCAGAAACGAGTTCTGTTGGTAGTTTTTACACTACCCCGGTAGGCAGCTGAAAGGCACCACAAAACTTGTTCTGCCTGCTTTCTGGGCTGAGATGGGGAATCGCTGAATTTTGGACTCGGCTGGTGACAAAATGTTCCAAACACACCCCATGCACAACTCCACCGGGGAAGGTGCCAGAAACGAGTTCTGTTGGTAGTTTTTACACTACCCCGGTAGGCAGCTGAAAGGCACCACAAAACTTGTTCTACCTGCTTTCTGGGCTGAGATGGGGAATCGCTGAATTTTGGACTCGGCTGGTGACAAAATGTTCCAAACACACCCCATGCACAACTCCACCGGGGAAGGTGCCAGAAACGAGTTCTGTTGGTAGTTTTTACACTACCCCGGTAGGCAGCTGAAAGGCACCACAAAACTTGTTGTACCTGCTTTCTGGGCTGAGATGGGGAACGGCTGAATTTTGGACTCGGCTGCTGACAAAATGTTCCAAACACACCCCATGCACAACTCCACCGGGGAAGGTGCCAGAAAGGAGTTCTGTTGGTAGTTTTTACACTACCCCGGTAGGCAGCTGAAAGGCACCACAAAACTTGTTCTACCTGCTTTCTGGGCTGAGATGGGGAATCGCTGAATTTTGGACTCGGCTGGTGACAAAATGTTCCAAACACACCCCATGCACAACTCCACCGGGGAAGGTGCCAGAAACGAGTTCTGTTGGTAGTTTTTACACTACCCCGGTAGGCAAGAGAAAGGCACCACAAAACTTGTTCTACCTGCTTTCTGGGCTGAGATGGGGAATCGCTGAATTTTGGACTCGGCTGGTGACAAAATGTTCCAAACACACCCCATGCACAACTCCACCGGGGAAGGTGCCAGAAACGAGTTCTGTTGGTAGTTTTTACACTACCCCGGTAGGCAGCTGAAAGGCACCACAAAACTTGTTCTACCTGCTTTCTGGGCTGAGATGGGGAATCGCTGAATTTTGGACTCGGCTGGTGACAAAATGTTCCAAACACACCCCATGCACAACTCCACCGGGGAAGGTGCCAGAAACGAGTTCTGTTGGTAGTTTTTACACTACCCCGGTAGGCAGCTGAAAGGCACCACAAAACTTGTTCTGCCTGCTTTCTGGGCTGAGATGGGGAATCGCTGAATTTTGGACTCGGCTGGTGACAAAATGTTCCAAACACACCCCATGCACAACTCCACCGGGGAAGGTGCCAGAAACGAGTTCTGTTGGTAGTTTTTACACTACCCCGGTAGGCAGCTGAAAGGCACCACAAAACTTGTTCTACCTGCTTTCTGGGCTGAGATGGGGAATCGCTGAATTTTGGACTCGGCTGGTGACAAAATGTTCCAAACACACCCCATGCACAACTCCACCGGGGAAGGTGCCAGAAACGAGTTCTGTTGGTAGTTTTTACACTACCCCGGTAGGCAGCTGAAAGGCACCACAAAACTTGTTCTACCTGCTTTCTGGGCTGAGATGGGGAATCGCTGAATTTTGGACTCGGCTGGTGACAAAATGTTCCAAACACACCCCATGCACAACTCCACCGGGGAAGGTGCCAGAAACGAGTTCTGTTGGTAGTTTTTACACTACCCCGGTAGGCAGCTGAAAGGCACCACAAAACTTGTTCTACCTGCTTTCTGGGCTGAGATGGGGAATCGCTGAATTTTGGACTCGGCTGGTGACAAAATGTTCCAAACACACCCCATGCACACCTCCACCGGGGAAGGTGCCAGAAACAAGTTCTGTTGGTAGTTTTTACACTACCCCGGTAGGCAGCTGAAAGGCACCACAAAACTTGTTCTACCTGCTTTCTGGGCTGAGATGGGGAATCGCTGAATTTTGGACTCGGCTGGTGACAAAATGTTCCAAACACACCCCATGCACAACTCCACCGGGGAAGGTGCCAGAAACGAGTTCTGTTGGTAGTTTTTACACTACCCCGGTAGGCAGCTGAAAGGCACCACAAAACTTGTTCTACCTGCTTTCTGGGCTGAGATGGGGAATCGCTGAATTTTGGACTCGGCTGGTGACAAAATGTTCCAAACACACCCCATGCACAACTCCACCGGGGAAGGTGCCAGAAACGAGTTCTGTTGGTAGTTTTTACACTACCCCGGTAGGCAGCTGAAAGGCACCACAAAACTTGTTCTACCTGCTTTCTGGGCTGAGATGGGGAATCGCTGAATTTTGGACTCGGCTGGTGACAAAATGTTCCAAACACACCCCATGCACAACTCCACCGGGGAAGGTGCCAGAAACGAGTTCTGTTGGTAGTTTTTACACTACCCCGGTAGGCAAGAGAAAGGCACCACAAAACTTGTTCTACCTGCTTTCTGGGCTGAGATGGGGAATCGCTGAATTTTGGACTCGGCTGGTGACAAAATGTTCCAAACACACCCCATGCACAACTCCACCGGGGAAGGTGCCAGAAACGAGTTCTGTTGGTACTTTTTACACTACCCCGGTAGGCAGCTGAAAGGCACCACAAAACTTGTTCTGCCTGCTTTCTGGGCTGAGATGGGGAATCGCTGAATTTTGGACTCGGCTGGTGACAAAATGTTCCAAACACACCCCATGCACAACTCCACCGGGGAAGGTGCCAGAAACGAGTTCTGTTGGTAGTTTTTACACTACCCCGGTAGGCAGCTGAAAGGCACCACAAAACTTGTTCTACCTGCTTTCTGGGCTGAGATGGGGAATCGCTGAATTTTGGACTCGGCTGGTGACAAAATGTTCCAAACACACCCCATGCACAACTCCACCGGGGAAGGTGCCAGAAACGAGTTCTGTTGGTAGTTTTTACACTACCCCGGTAGGCAGCTGAAAGGCACCACAAAACTTGTTCTACCTGCTTTCTGGGCTGAGATGGGGAATCGCTGAATTTTGGACTCGGCTGGTGACAAAATGTTCCAAACACACCCCATGCACAACTCCACCGGGGAAGGTGCCAGAAACGAGTTCTGTTGGTAGTTTTTACACTACCCCGGTAGGCAGCTGAAAGGCACCACAAAACTTGTTCTACCTGCTTTCTGGGCTGAGATGGGGAATCGCTGAATTTTGGACTCGGCTGGTGACAAAATGTTCCAAACACACCCCATGCACACCTCCACCGGGGAAGGTGCCAGAAACAAGTTCTGTTGGTAGTTTTTACACTACCCCGGTAGGCAGCTGAAAGGCACCACAAAACTTGTTCTACCTGCTTTCTGGGCTGAGATGGGGAATCGCTGAATTTTGGACTCGGCTGGTGACAAAATGTTCCAAACACACCCCATGCACAACTCCACCGGGGAAGGTGCCAGAAACGAGTTCTGTTGGTAGTTTTTACACTACCCCGGTAGGCAGCTGAAAGGCACCACAAAACTTGTTCTACCTGCTTTCTGGGCTGAGATGGGGAATCGCTGAATTTTGGACTCGGCTGGTGACAAAATGTTCCAAACACACCCCATGCACAACTCCACCGGGGAAGGTGCCAGAAACGAGTTCTGTTGGTAGTTTTTACACTACCCCGGTAGGCAGCTGAAAGGCACCACAAAACTTGTTCTACCTGCTTTCTGGGCTGAGATGGGGAATCGCTGAATTTTGGACTCGGCTGGTGACAAAATGTTCCAAACACACCCCATGCACAACTCCACCGGTGAAGGTGCCAGAAACGAGTTCTGTTGGTAGTTTTTACACTACCCCGGTAGGCAAGAGAAAGGCACCACAAAACTTGTTCTACCTGCTTTCTGGGCTGAGATGGGGAATCGCTGAATTTTGGACTCGGCTGGTGACAAAATGTTCCAAACACACCCCATGCACAACTCCACCGGGGAAGGTGCCAGAAACGAGTTCTGTTGGTACTTTTTACACTACCCCGGTAGGCAGCTGAAAGGCACCACAAAACTTGTTCTGCCTGCTTTCTGGGCTGAGATGGGGAATCGCTGAATTTTGGACTCGGCTGGTGACAAAATGTTCCAAACACACCCCATGCACAACTCCACCGGGGAAGGTGCCAGAAACGAGTTCTGTTGGTAGTTTTTACACTACCCCGGTAGGCAAGAGAAAGGCACCACAAAACTTGTTCTACCTGCTTTCTGGGCTGAGATGGGGAATCGCTGAATTTTGGACTCGGCTGGTGACAAAATGTTCCAAACACACCCCATGCACAACTCCACCGGGGAAGGTGCCAGAAACGAGTTCTGTTGGTAGTTTTTACACTACCCCGGTAGGCAGCTGAAAGGCACCACAAAACTTGTTCTACCTGCTTTCTGGGCTGAGATGGGGAATCGCTGAATTTTGGACTCGGCTGGTGACAAAATGTTCCAAACACACCCCATGCACACCTCCACCGGGGAAGGTGCCAGAAACGAGTTCTGTTGGTAGTTTTTACACTACCCCGGTAGGCAGCTGAAAGGCACCACAAAACTTGTTCTACCTGCTTTCTGGGCTGAGATGGGGAAGAGCTGAATTTTGGACTCGGCTGGTGACAAAATGTTCCAAACACACCCCATGCACAACTCCACCGGGGAAGGTGCCAGAAACGAGTTCTGTTGGTAGTTTTTACACTACCCCGGTAGGCAGCTGAAAGGCACCACAAAACTTGTTCTACCTGCTTTCTGGGCTGAAATGGGGAATCGCTGAATTTTGGACTCGGCTGGTGACAAAATGTTCCAAACACACCCCATGCACAACTCCACCGGGGAAGGTGCCAGAAACGAGTTCTGTTGGTAGTTTTTACACTACCCTGGTAGGCAGCTGAAAGGCACCACAAAACTTGTTCTACCTGCTTTCTGGGCTGAGATGGGGAATCGCTGAATTTTGGACTCGGCTGGTGACAAAATGTTCCAAACACACCCCATGCACAACTCCACCGGGGAAGGTGCCAGAAACGAGTTCTGTTGGTAGTTTTTACACTACCCCGGTAGGCACCTGAAAGGCACCACAAAACTTGTTCTACCTGCTTTCTGGGCTGAGATGGGGAATCGCTGAATTTTGGACTCGGCTGGTGACAAAATGTTCCAAACACACCCCATGCACAACTCCACCGGGGAAGGTGCCAGAAACGAGTTCCGTTGGTAGTTTTTACACTACCCCGGTAGGCAGCTGAAAGGCACCATTAAACCTTTTCTTATCTGCTTCCTGGGCTAGAGATGGGGAACAGCTGAATTTTGGACTCGGCTGGTGACAGAATGTTCCAAACACACCCCATGCACAACTCCACCGGGGAAGGTGCCAGAAACGAGTTCTGTTGGTAGTTTTTACACTACCCCGGCAGGCAGCTGAAAGGCACCACAAAACTTGTTCTACCTGCTTTCTGGGCTGAGATGGGGAATCGCTGAATTTTGGACTCGGCTGGTGACAAAATGTTCCAAACACACCCCATGCACAACTCCACCGGGGAAGGTGCCAGAAACGAGTTCTGTTGGTAGTTTTTACACTACCCCGGTAGGCAGCTGAAAGGCACCACAAAACTTGTTCTACCTGCTTTCTGGGCTGAGATGGGGAATCGCTGAATTTTGGACTCGGCTGCTGACAAAATGTTCCAAACACACCCCATGCACAACTCCACCAGGGAAGGTGCCAGAAACGAGTTCTGTTGGTAGTTTTTACACTACCCCGGTAGGCAGCTGAAAGGCACCACAAAACTTGTTCTACCTGCTTTCTGGGCTGAGATGGGGAATCGCTGAATTTTGGACTCGGCTGGTGACAAAATGTTCCAAACACACCCCATGCACACCTCCACCGGGGAAGGTGCCAGAAACGAGTTCTGTTGGTAGTTTTTACACTACCCCGGTAGGCAGCTGAAAGGCACCACAAAACTTGTTCTACCTGCTTTCTGGGCTGAGATGGGGAATCGCTGAATTTTGGACTCGGCTGGTGACAAAATGTTCCAAACACACCCCATGCACAACTCCACCGGGGAAGGTGCCAGAAACGAGTTCTGTTGGTAGTTTTTACACTACCCCGGTAGGCAGCTGAAAGGCACCACAAAACTTGTTCTACCTGCTTTCTGGGCTGAGATGGGGAATCGCTGAATTTTGGACTCGGCTGGTGACAAAATGTTCCAAACACACCCCATGCACACCTCCACCGGGGAAGGTGCCAGAAACGAGTTCTGTTGGTAGTTTTTACACTACCCCGGTAGGCAGCTGAAAGGCACCACAAAACTTGTTCTACCTGCTTTCTGGGCTGAGATGGGGAATCGCTGAATTTTGGACTCGGCTGGTGACAAAATGTTCCAAACACACCCCATGCACAACTCCACCGGGGAAGGTGCCAGAAACGAGTTCTGTTGGTAGTTTTTACACTACCCCGGTAGGCAGCTGAAAGGCACCACAAAACTTGTTCTACCTGCTTTCTGGGCTGAGATGGGGAATCGCTGAATTTTGGACTCGGCTGGTGACAAAATGTTCCAAACACACCCCATGCACAACTCCACCGGGGAAGGTGCCAGAAACGAGTTCCGTTGGTAGTTTTTACACTACCCCGGTAGGCAGCTGAAAGGCACCACAAAACTTGTTCTACCTGCTTTCTGGGCTGAGATGGGGAATCGCTGAATTTTGGACTCGGCTGGTGACAAAATGTTCCAAACACACCCCATGCACAACTCCACCGGGGAAGGTGCCAGAAACGAGTTCTGTTGGTAGTTTTTACACTACCCCGGTAGGCAAGAGAAAGGCACCACAAAACTTGTTCTACCTGCTTTCTGGGCTGAGATGGGGAATCGCTGAATTTTGGACTCGGCTGGTGACAAAATGTTCCAAACACACCCCATGCACAACTCCACCGGGGAAGGTGCCAGAAACGAGTTCTGTTGGTAGTTTTTACACTACCCCGGTAGGCAGCTGAAAGGCACCACAAAACTTGTTCTGCCTGCTTTCTGGGCTGAGATGGGGAATCGCTGAATTTTGGACTCGGCTGGTGACAAAATGTTCCAAACACACCCCATGCACAACTCCACCGGGGAAGGTGCCAGAAACGAGTTCTGTTGGTAGTTTTTACACTACCCCGGTAGGCAGCTGAAAGGCACCACAAAACTTGTTCTACCTGCTTTCTGGGCTGAGATGGGGAATCGCTGAATTTTGGACTCGGCTGGTGACAAAATGTTCCAAACACACCCCATGCACAACTCCACCGGGGAAGGTGCCAGAAACGAGTTCTGTTGGTAGTTTTTACACTACCCCGGTAGGCAGCTGAAAGGCACCACAAAACTTGTTCTACCTGCTTTCTGGGCTGAGATGGGGAATCGCTGAATTTTGGACTCGGCTGGTGACAAAATGTTCCAAACACACCCCATGCACAACTCCACCGGGGAAGGTGCCAGAAACGAGTTCTGTTGGTAGTTTTTACACTACCCCGGTAGGCAGCTGAAAGGCACCACAAAACTTGTTCTACCTGCTTTCTGGGCTGAGATGGGGAATCGCTGAATTTTGGACTCGGCTGGTGACAAAATGTTCCAAACACACCCCATGCACACCTCCACCGGGGAAGGTGCCAGAAACAAGTTCTGTTGGTAGTTTTTACACTACCCCGGTAGGCAGCTGAAAGGCACCACAAAACTTGTTCTACCTGCTTTCTGGGCTGAGATGGGGAATCGCTGAATTTTGGACTCGGCTGGTGACAAAATGTTCCAAACACACCCCATGCACAACTCCACCGGGGAAGGTGCCAGAAACGAGTTCTGTTGGTAGTTTTTACACTACCCCGGTAGGCAGCTGAAAGGCACCACAAAACTTGTTCTACCTGCTTTCTCGGCTGAGATGGGGAAGAGCTGAATTTTGGACTCGGCTGGTGACAAAATGTTCCAAACACACCCCATGCACAACTCCACCGGGGAAGGTGCCAGAAACGAGTTCTGTTGGTAGTTTTTACACTACCCCGGTAGGCAGCTGAAAGGCACCACAAAACTTGTTCTACCTGCTTTCTGGGCTGAGATGGGGAATCGCTGAATTTTGGACTCGGCTGGTGACAAAATGTTCCAAACACACCCCATGCACAACTCCACCGGGGAAGGTGCCAGAAACGAGTTCTGTTGGTAGTTTTTACACTACCCCGGTAGGCAAGAGAAAGGCACCACAAAACTTGTTCTACCTGCTTTCTGGGCTGAGATGGGGAATCGCTGAATTTTGGACTCGGCTGGTGACAAAATGTTCCAAACACACCCCATGCACAACTCCACCGGGGAAGGTGCCAGAAACGAGTTCTGTTGGTACTTTTTACACTACCCCGGTAGGCAGCTGAAAGGCACCACAAAACTTGTTCTGCCTGCTTTCTGGGCTGAGATGGGGAACCGCTGAATTTTGGACTCGGCTGGTGACAAAATGTTCCAAACACACCCCATGCACAACTCCACCGGGGAAGGTGCCAGAAACGAGTTCTGTTGGTAGTTTTTACACTACCCCGGTAGGCAAGAGAAAGGCACCACAAAACTTGTTCTACCTGCTTTCTGGGCTGAGATGGGGAATCGCTGAATTTTGGACTCGGCTGGTGACAAAATGTTCCAAACACACCCCATGCACAACTCCACCGGGGAAGGTGCCAGAAACGAGTTCTGTTGGTAGTTTTTACACTACCCCGGTAGGCAGCTGAAAGGCACCACAAAACTTGTTCTACCTGCTTTCTGGGCTGAGATGGGGAATCGCTGAATTTTGGACTCGGCTGGTGACAAAATGTTCCAAACACACCCCATGCACAACTCCACCGGGGAAGGTGCCAGAAACGAGTTCTGTTGGTAGTTTTTACACTACCCCGGTAGGCAGCTGAAAGGCACCACAAAACTTGTTCTACCTGCTTTCTGGGCTGAGATGGGGAATCGCTGAATTTTGGACTCGGCTGGTGACAAAATGTTCCAAACACACCCCATGCACACCTCCACCGGGGAAGGTGCCAGAAACGAGTTCTGTTGGTAGTTTTTACACTACCCCGGTAGGCAGCTGAAAGGCACCACAAAACTTGTTCTACCTGCTTTCTGGGCTGAGATGGGGAAGAGCTGAATTTTGGACTCGGCTGGTGACAAAATGTTCCAAACACACCCCATGCACAACTCCACCGGGGAAGGTGCCAGAAACGAGTTCTGTTGGTAGTTTTTACACTACCCCGGTAGGCAGCTGAAAGGCACCACAAAACTTGTTCTACCTGCTTTCTGGGCTGAAATGGGGAATCGCTGAATTTTGGACTCGGCTGGTGACAAAATGTTCCAAACACACCCCATGCACAACTCCACCGGGGAAGGTGCCAGAAACGAGTTCTGTTGGTAGTTTTTACACTACCCTGGTAGGCAGCTGAAAGGCACCACAAAACTTGTTCTACCTGCTTTCTGGGCTGAGATGGGGAATCGCTGAATTTTGGACTCGGCTGGTGACAAAATGTTCCAAACACACCCCATGCACAACTCCACCGGGGGAAGGTGCCAGAAACGAGTTCTGTTGGTAGTTTTTACACTACCCCGGTAGGCAGCTGAAAGGCACCACAAAACTTGTTCTACCTGCTTTCTGGGCTGAGATGGGGAATCGCTGAATTTTGGACTCGGCTGCTGACAAAATGTTCCAAACACACCCCATGCACACCTCCACCGGGGAAGGTGCCAGAAACGAGTTCCGTTGGTAGTTTTTACACTACCCCGGTAGGCAAGAGAAAGGCACCACAAAACTTGTTGTACCTGCTTTCTGGGCTGAGATGGGGAACGGCTGAATTTTGGACTCGGCTGGTGACAAAATGTTCCAAACACACCCCATGCACAACTCCACCGGGGAAGGTGCCAGAAACGAGTTCTGTTGGTAGTTTTTACACTACCCCGGTAGGCAGCTGAAAGGCACCACAAAACTTGTTCTACCTGCTTTCTGGGCTGAGATGGGGAATCGCTGAATTTTGGACTCGGCTGGTGACAAAATGTTCCAAACACACCCCATGCACAACTCCACCGGGGAAGGTGCCAGAAACGAGTTCTGTTGGTAGTTTTTACACTACCCCGGTAGGCAAGAGAAAGGCACCACAAAACTTGTTCTACCTGCTTTCTGGGCTGAGATGGGGAATCGCTGAATTTTGGACTCGGCTGGTGACAAAATGTTCCAAACACACCCCATGCACAACTCCACCGGGGAAGGTGCCAGAAACGAGTTCTGTTGGTAGTTTTTACACTACCCCGGTAGGCAGCTGAAAGGCACCACAAAACTTGTTCTACCTGCTTTCTGGGCTGAGATGGGGAATCGCTGAATTTTGGACTCGGCTGGTGACAAAATGTTCCAAACACACCCCATGCACAACTCCACCGGGGAAGGTGCCAGAAACGAGTTCTGTTGGTAGTTTTTACACTACCCCGGTAGGCAGCTGAAAGGCACCACAAAACTTGTTCTACCTGCTTTCTGGGCTGAGATGGGGAATCGCTGAATTTTGGACTCGGCTGGTGACAAAATGTTCCAAACACACCCCATGCACAACTCC
This sequence comes from Falco cherrug, assembly GCF_023634085.1. Classification (NCBI taxonomy): domain Eukaryota; kingdom Metazoa; phylum Chordata; class Aves; order Falconiformes; family Falconidae; genus Falco; species Falco cherrug. The sequence continues at coordinate 126,239 of NW_026599295.1, read as the reverse complement.
ACCGGGGAAGGTGCCAGAAAGGAGTTCTGTTGGTAGTTTTTACACTACCCCGGTAGGCAGCTGAAAGGCACCACAAAACTTGTTCTACCTGCTTTCTGGGCTGAGATGGGGAATCGCTGAATTTTGGACTCGGCTGGTGACAAAATGTTCCAAACACACCCCATGCACAACTCCACCGGGGAAGGTGCCAGAAACGAGTTCCGTTGGTAGTTTTTACACTACCCCGGTAGGCAGCTGAAAGGCACCACAAAACTTGTTCTACCTGCTTTCTGGGCTGAGATGGGGAATCGCTGAATTTTGGACTCGGCTGGTAACAAAATGTTCCAAACACACCCCATGCACAACTCCACCGGGGAAGGTGCCAGAAACGAGTTCTGTTGGTAGTTTTTACACTACCCCGGTAGGCAGCTGAAAGGCACCACAAAACTTGTTCTACCTGCTTTCTGGGCTGAGATGGGGAATCGCTGAATTTTCGACTCGGCTGGTGACAAAATGTTCCAAACACACCCCATGCACAACTCCACCGGGGAAGGTGCCAGAAACGAGTTCTGTTGGTAGTTTTTACACTACCCCGGTAGGCAGCTGAAAGGCACCACAAAACTTGTTCTACCTGCTTTCTGGGCTGAGATGGGGAATCGCTGAATTTTGGACTCGGCTGGTGACAAAATGTTCCAAACACACCCCATGCACAACTCCACCGGGGAAGGTGCCAGAAACGAGTTCCGTTGGTAGTTTTTACACTACCCCGGTAGGCAGCTGAAAGGCACCACAAAACTTGTTCTACCTGCTTTCTGGGCTGAGATGGGGAATCGCTGAATTTTGGACTCGGCTGGTAACAAAATGTTCCAAACACACCCCATGCACAACTCCACCGGGGAAGGTGCCAGAAACGAGTTCTGTTGGTAGTTTTTACACTACCCCGGTAGGCAGCTGAAAGGCACCACAAAACTTGTTCTACCTGCTTTCTGGGCTGAGATGGGGAATCGCTGAATTTTCGACTCGGCTGGTGACAAAATGTTCCAAACACACCCCATGCACAACTCCACCGGGGAAGGTGCCAGAAACGAGTTCTGTTGGTAGTTTTTACACTACCCCGGTAGGCAGCTGAAAGGCACCACAAAACTTGTTCTACCTGCTTTCTGGGCTGAGATGGGGAATCGCTGAATTTTGGACTCGGCTGGTGACAAAATGTTCCAAACACACCCCATGCACAACTCCACCGGGGAAGGTGCCAGAAACGAGTTCTGTTGGTAGTTTTTACACTACCCCGGTAGGCAAGAGAAAGGCACCACAAAACTTGTTCTACCTGCTTTCTGGGCTGAGATGGGGAATCGCTGAATTTTGGACTCGGCTGCTGACAAAATGTTCCAAACACACCCCATGCACACCTCCACCGGGGAAGGTGCCAGAAACGAGTTCTGTTGGTAGTTTTTACACTACCCCGGTAGGCAGCTGAAAGGCACCACAAAACTTGTTCTACCTGCTTTCTGGGCTGAGATGGGGAATCGCTGAATTTTGGACTCGGCTGGTGACAAAATGTTCCAAACACACCCCATGCACAACTCCACCGGGGAAGGTGCCAGAATCGAGTTCCGTTGGTAGTTTTTACACTACCCCGGTAGGCAAGAGAAAGGCACCACAAAACTTGTTGTACCTGCTTTCTGGGCTGAGATGGGGAATCGCTGAATTTTGGACTCGGCTGGTGACAAAATGTTCCAAACACACCCCATGCACAACTCCACCGGGGAAGGTGCCAGAAACGAGTTCTGTTGGTAGTTTTTACACTACCCCGGTAGGCAGCTGAAAGGCACCACAAAACTTGTTCTACCTGCTTTCTGGGCTGAGATGGGGAATCGCTGAATTTTGGACTCGGCTGGTGACAAAATGTTCCAAACACACCCCATGCACAACTCCACCGGGGAAGGTGCCAGAAACGAGTTCTGTTGGTAGTTTTTACACTACCCCGGTAGGCAAGAGAAAGGCACCACAAAACTTGTTCTACCTGCTTTCTGGGCTGAGATGGGGAATCGCTGAATTTTGGACTCGGCTGCTGACAAAATGTTCCAAACACACCCCATGCACACCTCCACCGGGGAAGGTGCCAGAAACGAGTTCTGTTGGTAGTTTTTACACTACCCCGGTAGGCAAGAGAAAGGCACCACAAAACTTGTTCTACCTGCTTTCTGGGCTGAGATGGGGAATCGCTGAATTTTGGACTCGGCTGGTGACAAAATGTTCCAAACACACCCCATGCACAACTCCACCGGGGAAGGTGCCAGAAACGAGTTCTGTTGGTAGTTTTTACACTACCCCGGTAGGCAAGAGAAAGGCACCACAAAACTTGTTCTACCTGCTTTCTGGGCTGAGATGGGGAATCGCTGAATTTTGGACTCGGCTGGTGACAAAATGTTCCAAACACACCCCATGCACAACTCCACCGGGGAAGGTGCCAGAAACGAGTTCTGTTGGTAGTTTTTACACTACCCCGGTAGGCAGCTGAAAGGCACCACAAAACTTGTTCTGCCTGCTTTCTGGGCTGAGATGGGGAATCGCTGAATTTTGGACTCGGCTGGTGACAAAATGTTCCAAACACACCCCATGCACAACTCCACCGGGGAAGGTGCCAGAAACGAGTTCTGTTGGTAGTTTTTACACTACCCCGGTAGGCAGCTGAAAGGCACCACAAAACTTGTTCTACCTGCTTTCTGGGCTGAGATGGGGAATCGCTGAATTTTGGACTCGGCTGGTGACAAAATGTTCCAAACACACCCCATGCACAACTCCACCGGGGAAGGTGCCAGAAACGAGTTCTGTTGGTAGTTTTTACACTACCCCGGTAGGCAGCTGAAAGGCACCACAAAACTTGTTCTACCTGCTTTCTGGGCTGAGATGGGGAATCGCTGAATTTTGGACTCGGCTGGTGACAAAATGTTCCAAACACACCCCATGCACAACTCCACCGGGGAAGGTGCCAGAAACGAGTTCTGTTGGTAGTTTTTACACTACCCCGGTAGGCAGCTGAAAGGCACCACAAAACTTGTTCTACCTGCTTTCTGGGCTGAGATGGGGAATCGCTGAATTTTGGACTCGGCTGGTGACAAAATGTTCCAAACACACCCCATGCACAACTCCACCGGGGAAGGTGCCAGAAACGAGTTCTGTTGGTAGTTTTTACACTACCCCGGTAGGCAAGAGAAAGGCACCACAAAACTTGTTCTACCTGCTTTCTGGGCTGAGATGGGGAATCGCTGAATTTTGGACTCGGCTGGTGACAAAATGTTCCAAACACACCCCATGCACAACTCCACCGGGGAAGGTGCCAGAAACGAGTTCTCTTGGTACTTTTTACACTACCCCGGTAGGCAGCTGAAAGGCACCACAAAACTTGTTCTGCCTGCTTTCTGGGCTGAGATGGGGAATCGCTGAATTTTGGACTCGGCTGGTGACAAAATGTTCCAAACACACCCCATGCACAACTCCACCGGGGAAGGTGCCAGAAACGAGTTCTGTTGGTAGTTTTTACACTACCCCGGTAGGCAGCTGAAAGGCACCACAAAACTTGTTCTACCTGCTTTCTGGGCTGAGATGGGGAATCGCTGAATTTTGGACTCGGCTGGTGACAAAATGTTCCAAACACACCCCATGCACAACTCCACCGGGGAAGGTGCCAGAAACGAGTTCTGTTGGTAGTTTTTACACTACCCCGGTAGGCAAGAGAAAGGCACCACAAAACTTGTTCTACCTGCTTTCTGGGCTGAGATGGGGAATCGCTGAATTTTGGACTCGGCTGGTGACAAAATGTTCCAAACACACCCCATGCACAACTCCACCGGGGAAGGTGCCAGAAACGAGTTCTGTTGGTAGTTTTTACACTACCCCGGTAGGCAGCTGAAAGGCACCACAAAACTTGTTCTACCTGCTTTCTGGGCTGAGATGGGGAATCGCTGAATTTTGGACTCGGCTGGTGACAAAATGTTCCAAACACACCCCATGCACACCTCCACCGGGGAAGGTGCCAGAAACAAGTTCTGTTGGTAGTTTTTACACTACCCCGGTAGGCAGCTGAAAGGCACCACAAAACTTGTTCTACCTGCTTTCTGGGCTGAGATGGGGAATCGCTGAATTTTCGACTCGGCTGGTGACAAAATGTTCCAAACACACCCCATGCACAACTCCACCGGGGAAGGTGCCAGAAACGAGTTCTGTTGGTAGTTTTTACACTACCCCGGTAGGCAGCTGAAAGGCACCACAAAACTTGTTCTACCTGCTTTCTGGGCTGAGATGGGGAATCGCTGAATTTTGGACTCGGCTGGTGACAAAATGTTCCAAACACACCCCATGCACAACTCCACCGGGGAAGGTGCCAGAAACGAGTTCTGTTGGTAGTTTTTACACTACCCCGGTAGGCAGCTGAAAGGCACCACAAAACTTGTTCTACCTGCTTTCTGGGCTGAGATGGGGAATCGCTGAATTTTGGACTCGGCTGGTGACAAAATGTTCCAAACACACCCCATGCACAACTCCACCGGGGAAGGTGCCAGAAACGAGTTCTGTTGGTAGTTTTTACACTACCCCGGTAGGCAGCTGAAAGGCACCACAAAACTTGTTCTACCTGCTTTCTGGGCTGAGATGGGGAATCGCTGAATTTTGGACTCGGCTGGTGACAAAATGTTCCAAACACACCCCATGCACAACTCCACCGGGGAAGGTGCCAGAAACGAGTTCTCTTGGTACTTTTTACACTACCCCGGTAGGCAGCTGAAAGGCACCACAAAACTTGTTCTGCCTGCTTTCTGGGCTGAGATGGGGAATCGCTGAATTTTGGACTCGGCTGGTGACAAAATGTTCCAAACACACCCCATGCACAACTCCACCGGGGAAGGTGCCAGAAACGAGTTCTGTTGGTAGTTTTTACACTACCCCGGTAGGCAGCTGAAAGGCACCACAAAACTTGTTCTACCTGCTTTCTGGGCTGAGATGGGGAATCGCTGAATTTTGGACTCGGCTGGTGACAAAATGTTCCAAACACACCCCATGCACAACTCCACCGGGGAAGGTGCCAGAAACGAGTTCTGTTGGTAGTTTTTACACTACCCCGGTAGGCAAGAGAAAGGCACCACAAAACTTGTTCTACCTGCTTTCTGGGCTGAGATGGGGAATCGCTGAATTTTGGACTCGGCTGCTGACAAAATGTTCCAAACACACCCCATGCACACCTCCACCGGGGAAGGTGCCAGAAACGAGTTCTGTTGGTAGTTTTTACACTACCCCGGTAGGCAGCTGAAAGGCACCACAAAACTTGTTCTACCTGCTTTCTGGGCTGAGATGGGGAATCGCTGAATTTTGGACTCGGCTGGTGACAAAATGTTCCAAACACACCCCATGCACAACTCCACCGGGGAAGGTGCCAGAATCGAGTTCCGTTGGTAGTTTTTACACTACCCCGGTAGGCAAGAGAAAGGCACCACAAAACTTGTTGTACCTGCTTTCTGGGCTGAGATGGGGAATCGCTGAATTTTGGACTCGGCTGGTGACAAAATGTTCCAAACACACCCCATGCACAACTCCACCGGGGAAGGTGCCAGAAACGAGTTCTGTTGGTAGTTTTTACACTACCCCGGTAGGCAGCTGAAAGGCACCACAAAACTTGTTCTACCTGCTTTCTGGGCTGAGATGGGGAATCGCTGAATTTTGGACTCGGCTGGTGACAAAATGTTCCAAACACACCCCATGCACAACTCCACCGGGGAAGGTGCCAGAAACGAGTTCTGTTGGTAGTTTTTACACTACCCCGGTAGGCAAGAGAAAGGCACCACAAAACTTGTTCTACCTGCTTTCTGGGCTGAGATGGGGAATCGCTGAATTTTGGACTCGGCTGCTGACAAAATGTTCCAAACACACCCCATGCACACCTCCACCGGGGAAGGTGCCAGAAACGAGTTCTGTTGGTAGTTTTTACACTACCCCGGTAGGCAAGAGAAAGGCACCACAAAACTTGTTCTACCTGCTTTCTGGGCTGAGATGGGGAATCGCTGAATTTTGGACTCGGCTGGTGACAAAATGTTCCAAACACACCCCATGCACAACTCCACCGGGGAAGGTGCCAGAAACGAGTTCTGTTGGTAGTTTTTACACTACCCCGGTAGGCAAGAGAAAGGCACCACAAAACTTGTTCTACCTGCTTTCTGGGCTGAGATGGGGAATCGCTGAATTTTGGACTCGGCTGGTGACAAAATGTTCCAAACACACCCCATGCACAACTCCACCGGGGAAGGTGCCAGAAACGAGTTCTGTTGGTAGTTTTTACACTACCCCGGTAGGCAGCTGAAAGGCACCACAAAACTTGTTCTGCCTGCTTTCTGGGCTGAGATGGGGAATCGCTGAATTTTGGACTCGGCTGGTGACAAAATGTTCCAAACACACCCCATGCACAACTCCACCGGGGAAGGTGCCAGAAACGAGTTCTGTTGGTAGTTTTTACACTACCCCGGTAGGCAGCTGAAAGGCACCACAAAACTTGTTCTACCTGCTTTCTGGGCTGAGATGGGGAATCGCTGAATTTTGGACTCGGCTGGTGACAAAATGTTCCAAACACACCCCATGCACAACTCCACCGGGGAAGGTGCCAGAAACGAGTTCTGTTGGTAGTTTTTACACTACCCCGGTAGGCAGCTGAAAGGCACCACAAAACTTGTTCTACCTGCTTTCTGGGCTGAGATGGGGAATCGCTGAATTTTGGACTCGGCTGGTGACAAAATGTTCCAAACACACCCCATGCACAACTCCACCGGGGAAGGTGCCAGAAACGAGTTCTGTTGGTAGTTTTTACACTACCCCGGTAGGCAGCTGAAAGGCACCACAAAACTTGTTCTACCTGCTTTCTGGGCTGAGATGGGGAATCGCTGAATTTTGGACTCGGCTGGTGACAAAATGTTCCAAACACACCCCATGCACAACTCCACCGGGGAAGGTGCCAGAAACGAGTTCTGTTGGTAGTTTTTACACTACCCCGGTAGGCAAGAGAAAGGCACCACAAAACTTGTTCTACCTGCTTTCTGGGCTGAGATGGGGAATCGCTGAATTTTGGACTCGGCTGGTGACAAAATGTTCCAAACACACCCCATGCACAACTCCACCGGGGAAGGTGCCAGAAACGAGTTCTCTTGGTACTTTTTACACTACCCCGGTAGGCAGCTGAAAGGCACCACAAAACTTGTTCTGCCTGCTTTCTGGGCTGAGATGGGGAATCGCTGAATTTTGGACTCGGCTGGTGACAAAATGTTCCAAACACACCCCATGCACAACTCCACCGGGGAAGGTGCCAGAAACGAGTTCTGTTGGTAGTTTTTACACTACCCCGGTAGGCAGCTGAAAGGCACCACAAAACTTGTTCTACCTGCTTTCTGGGCTGAGATGGGGAATCGCTGAATTTTGGACTCGGCTGGTGACAAAATGTTCCAAACACACCCCATGCACAACTCCACCGGGGAAGGTGCCAGAAACGAGTTCTGTTGGTAGTTTTTACACTACCCCGGTAGGCAAGAGAAAGGCACCACAAAACTTGTTCTACCTGCTTTCTGGGCTGAGATGGGGAATCGCTGAATTTTGGACTCGGCTGGTGACAAAATGTTCCAAACACACCCCATGCACAACTCCACCGGGGAAGGTGCCAGAAACGAGTTCTGTTGGTAGTTTTTACACTACCCCGGTAGGCAGCTGAAAGGCACCACAAAACTTGTTCTACCTGCTTTCTGGGCTGAGATGGGGAATCGCTGAATTTTGGACTCGGCTGGTGACAAAATGTTCCAAACACACCCCATGCACACCTCCACCGGGGAAGGTGCCAGAAACAAGTTCTGTTGGTAGTTTTTACACTACCCCGGTAGGCAGCTGAAAGGCACCACAAAACTTGTTCTACCTGCTTTCTGGGCTGAGATGGGGAATCGCTGAATTTTCGACTCGGCTGGTGACAAAATGTTCCAAACACACCCCATGCACAACTCCACCGGGGAAGGTGCCAGAAACGAGTTCTGTTGGTAGTTTTTACACTACCCCGGTAGGCAGCTGAAAGGCACCACAAAACTTGTTCTACCTGCTTTCTGGGCTGAGATGGGGAATCGCTGAATTTTGGACTCGGCTGGTGACAAAATGTTCCAAACACACCCCATGCACAACTCCACCGGGGAAGGTGCCAGAAACGAGTTCTGTTGGTAGTTTTTACACTACCCCGGTAGGCAGCTGAAAGGCACCACAAAACTTGTTCTACCTGCTTTCTGGGCTGAGATGGGGAATCGCTGAATTTTGGACTCGGCTGGTGACAAAATGTTCCAAACACACCCCATGCACAACTCCACCGGGGAAGGTGCCAGAAACGAGTTCTGTTGGTAGTTTTTACACTACCCCGGTAGGCAGCTGAAAGGCACCACAAAACTTGTTCTACCTGCTTTCTGGGCTGAGATGGGGAATCGCTGAATTTTGGACTCGGCTGGTGACAAAATGTTCCAAACACACCCCATGCACAACTCCACCGGGGAAGGTGCCAGAAACGAGTTCTGTTGGTAGTTTTTACACTACCCCGGTAGGCAGCTGAAAGGCACCACAAAACTTGTTCTACCTGCTTTCTGGGCTGAGATGGGGAATCGCTGAATTTTGGACTCGGCTGGTGACAAAATGTTCCAAACACACCCCATGCACAACTCCACCGGGGAAGGTGCCAGAAACGAGTTCTGTTGGTAGTTTTTACACTACCCCGGGTAGGCAGCTGAAAGGCACCACAAAACTTGTTCTACCTGCTTTCTGGGCTGAGATGGGGAATCGCTGAATTTTGGACTCGGCTGGTGACAAAATGTTCCAAACACACCCCATGCACAACTCCACCGGGGAAGGTGCCAGAAACGAGTTCTCTTGGTACTTTTTACACTACCCCGGTAGGCAGCTGAAAGGCACCACAAAACTTGTTCTGCCTGCTTTCTGGGCTGAGATGGGGAATCGCTGAATTTTGGACTCGGCTGGTGACAAAATGTTCCAAACACACCCCATGCACAACTCCACCGGGGAAGGTGCCAGAAACGAGTTCTGTTGGTAGTTTTTACACTACCCCGGTAGGCAGCTGAAAGGCACCACAAAACTTGTTCTACCTGCTTTCTGGGCTGAGATGGGGAATCGCTGAATTTTGGACTCGGCTGGTGACAAAATGTTCCAAACACACCCCATGCACAACTCCACCGGGGAAGGTGCCAGAAACGAGTTCTGTTGGTAGTTTTTACACTACCCCGGTAGGCAAGAGAAAGGCACCACAAAACTTGTTCTACCTGCTTTCTGGGCTGAGATGGGGAATCGCTGAATTTTGGACTCGGCTGGTGACAAAATGTTCCAAACACACCCCATGCACAACTCCACCGGGGAAGGTGCCAGAAACGAGTTCTGTTGGTAGTTTTTACACTACCCCGGTAGGCAGCTGAAAGGCACCACAAAACTTGTTCTACCTGCTTTCTGGGCTGAGATGGGGAATCGCTGAATTTTGGACTCGGCTGGTGACAAAATGTTCCAAACACACCCCATGCACACCTCCACCGGGGAAGGTGCCAGAAACAAGTTCTGTTGGTAGTTTTTACACTACCCCGGTAGGCAGCTGAAAGGCACCACAAAACTTGTTCTACCTGCTTTCTGGGCTGAGATGGGGAATCGCTGAATTTTGGACTCGGCTGGTGACAAAATGTTCCAAACACACCCCATGCACAACTCCACCGGGGAAGGTGCCAGAAACGAGTTCTGTTGGTAGTTTTTACACTACCCCGGTAGGCAGCTGAAAGGCACCACAAAACTTGTTCTACCTGCTTTCTGGGCTGAGATGGGGAATCGCTGAATTTTGGACTCGGCTGGTGACAAAATGTTCCAAACACACCCCATGCACAACTCCACCGGGGAAGGTGCCAGAAACGAGTTCTGTTGGTAGTTTTTACACTACCCCGGTAGGCAGCTGAAAGGCACCACAAAACTTGTTCTACCTGCTTTCTGGGCTGAGATGGGGAATCGCTGAATTTTGGACTCGGCTGGTGACAAAATGTTCCAAACACACCCCATGCACAACTCCACCGGGGAAGGTGCCAGAAACGAGTTCTGTTGGTAGTTTTTACACTACCCCGGTAGGCAGCTGAAAGGCACCACAAAACTTGTTCTACCTGCTTTCTGGGCTGAGATGGGGAATCGCTGAATTTTGGACTCGGCTGGTGACAAAATGTTCCAAACACACCCCATGCACAACTCCACCGGGGAAGGTGCCAGAAACGAGTTCCGTTGGTAGTTTTTACACTACCCCGGTAGGCAGCTGAAAGGCACCATTAAACCTTTTCTTATCTGCTTCCTGGGCTAGAGATGGGGAACAGCTGAATTTTGGACTCGGCTGGTGACAGAATGTTCCAAACACACCCCATGCACAACTCCACCGGGGAAGGTGCCAGAAACGAGTTCTGTTGGTAGTTTTTACACTACCCCGGTAGGCAGCTGAAAGGCACCACAAAACTTGTTCTACCTGCTTTCTGGGCTGAGATGGGGAATCGCTGAATTTTGGACTCGGCTGGTGACAAAATGTTCCAAACACACCCCATGCACAACTCCACCGGGGAAGGTGCCAGAAACGAGTTCTGTTGGTAGTTTTTACACTACCCCGGTAGGCAGCTGAAAGGCACCACAAAACTTGTTCTACCTGCTTTCTGGGCTGAGATGGGGAATCGCTGAATTTTGGACTCGGCTGCTGACAAAATGTTCCAAACACACCCCATGCACAACTCCACCGGGGAAGGTGCCAGAAACGAGTTCTGTTGGTAGTTTTTACACTACCCCGGTAGGCAGCTGAAAGGCACCACAAAACTTGTTCTACCTGCTTTCTGGGCTGAGATGGGGAATCGCTGAATTTTGGACTCGGCTGGTGACAAAATGTTCCAAACACACCCCATGCACACCTCCACCGGGGAAGGTGCCAGAAACGAGTTCTGTTGGTAGTTTTTACACTACCCCGGTAGGCAGCTGAAAGGCACCACAAAACTTGTTCTACCTGCTTTCTGGGCTGAGATGGGGAATCGCTGAATTTTGGACTCGGCTGGTGACAAAATGTTCCAAACACACCCCATGCACAACTCCACCGGGGAAGGTGCCAGAAACGAGTTCTGTTGGTAGTTTTTACACTACCCTGGTAGGCAGCTGAAAGGCACCACAAAACTTGTTCTACCTGCTTTCTGGGCTGAGATGGGGAATCGCTGAATTTTGGACTCGGCTGGTGACAAAATGTTCCAAACACACCCCATGCACACCTCCACCGGGGAAGGTGCCAGAAACGAGTTCTGTTGGTAGTTTTTACACTACCCCGGTAGGCAGCTGAAAGGCACCACAAAACTTGTTCTACCTGCTTTCTGGGCTGAGATGGGGAATCGCTGAATTTTGGACTCGGCTGGTGACAAAATGTTCCAAACACACCCCATGCACACCTCCACCGGGGAAGGTGCCAGAAACGAGTTCTGTTGGTAGTTTTTACACTACCCCGGTAGGCAGCTGAAAGGCACCACAAAACTTGTTCTACCTGCTTTCTGGGCTGAGATGGGGAATCGCTGAATTTTGGACTCGGCTGGTGACAAAATGTTCCAAACACACCCCATGCACAACTCCACCGGGGAAGGTGCCAGAAACGAGTTCCGTTGGTAGTTTTTACACTACCCCGGTAGGCAGCTGAAAGGCACCACAAAACTTGTTCTACCTGCTTTCTGGGCTGAGATGGGGAACGGCTGAATTTTGGACTCTGCTGGTGACAAAATGTTCCAAACACACCCCATGCACAACTCCACCGGGGAAGGTGCCAGAAACGAGTTCTGTTGGTAGTTTTTACACTACCCCGGTAGGCAGCTGAAAGGCACCACAAAACTTGTTCTACCTGCTTTCTGGGCTGAGATGGGGAATCGCTGAATTTTGGACTCGGCTGGTGACAAAATGTTCCAAACACACCCCATGCACAACTCCACCGGGGAAGGTGCCAGAAACGAGTTCTGTTGGTAGTTTTTACACTACCCCGGTAGGCAGCTGAAAGGCACCACAAAACTTGTTCTACCTGCTTTCTGGGCTGAGATGGGGAATCGCTGAATTTTGGACTCGGCTGGTGACAAAATGTTCCAAACACACCCCATGCACAACTCCACCGGGGAAGGTGCCAGAAACGAGTTCTGTTGGTAGTTTTTACACTACCCCGGTAGGCAGCTGAAAGGCACCACAAAACTTGTTCTACCTGCTTTCTGGGCTGAGATGGGGAATCGCTGAATTTTGGACTCGGCTGGTGACAAAATGTTCCAAACACACCCCATGCACAACTCCACCGGGGAAGGTGCCAGAAACGAGTTCTGTTGGTAGTTTTTACACTACCCCGGTAGGCAGCTGAAAGGCACCACAAAACTTGTTCTACCTGCTTTCTGGGCTGAGATGGGGAATCGCTGAATTTTGGACTCGGCTGGTGACAAAATGTTCCAAACACACCCCATGCACAACTCCACCGGGGAAGGTGCCAGAAACGAGTTCTGTTGGTAGTTTTTACACTACCCCGGTAGGCAGCTGAAAGGCACCACAAAACTTGTTCTACCTGCTTTCTGGGCTGAGATGGGGAATCGCTGAATTTTGGACTCGGCTGGTGACAAAATGTTCCAAACACACCCCATGCACAACTCCACCGGGGAAGGTGCCAGAAACGAGTTCTGTTGGTAGTTTTTACACTACCCCGGTAGGCAGCTGAAAGGCACCACAAAACTTGTTCTACCTGCTTACTGGGCTGAGATGGGGAATCGCTGAATTTTGGACTCGGCTGGTGACAAAATGTTCCAAACACACCCCATGCACAACTCCACCGGGGAAGGTGCCAGAAACGAGTTCTGTTGGTAGTTTTTACACTACCCCGGTAGGCAGCTGAAAGGCACCACAAAACTTGTTCTACCTGCTTTCTGGGCTGAGATGGGGAATCGCTGAATTTTGGACTCGGCTGGTGACAAAATGTTCCAAACACACCCCATGCACAACTCCACCGGGGAAGGTGCCAGAAACGAGTTCTGTTGGTAGTTTTTACACTACCCCGGTAGGCAGCTGAAAGGCACCACAAAACTTGTTCTACCTGCTTTCTGGGCTGAGATGGGGAATCGCTGAATTTTGGACTCGGCTGGTGACAAAATGTTCCAAACACACCCCATGCACAACTCCACCGGGGAAGGTGCCAGAAACGAGTTCCGTTGGTAGTTTTTACACTACCCCGGTAGGCAGCTGAAAGGCACCACAAAACTTGTTCTACCTGCTTTCTGGGCTGAGATGGGGAATCGCTGAATTTTGGACTCGGCTGGTAACAAAATGTTCCAAACACACCCCATGCACAACTCCACCGGGGAAGGTGCCAGAAACGAGTTCTGTTGGTAGTTTTTACACTACCCCGGTAGGCAGCTGAAAGGCACCACAAAACTTGTTCTACCTGCTTTCTGGGCTGAGATGGGGAATCGCTGAATTTTGGACTCGGCTGGTGACAAAATGTTCCAAACACACCCCATGCACACCTCCACCGGGGAAGGTGCCAGAAACGAGTTCTGTTGGTAGTTTTTACACTACCCCGGTAGGCACCTGAAAGGCACCACAAAACTTGTTCTACCTGCTTTCTGGGCTGAGATGGGGAATCGCTGAATTTTGGACTCGGCTGGTGACAAAATGTTCCAAACACACCCCATGCACAACTCCACCGGGGAAGGTGCCAGAAACGAGTTCTGTTGGTAGTTTTTACACTACCCTGGTAGGCAGCTGAAAGGCACCACAAAACTTGTTCTACCTGCTTTCTGGGCTGAGATGGGGAATCGCTGAATTTTGGACTCGGCTGGTGACAAAATGTTCCAAACACACCCCATGCACACCTCCACCGGGGAAGGTGCCAGAAACGAGTTCTGTTGGTAGTTTTTACACTACCCCGGTAGGCAGCTGAAAGGCACCACAAAACTTGTTCTACCTGCTTTCTGGGCTGAGATGGGGAATCGCTGAATTTTGGACTCGGCTGGTGACAAAATGTTCCAAACACACCCCATGCACACCTCCACCGGGGAAGGTGCCAGAAACGAGTTCTGTTGGTAGTTTTTACACTACCCCGGTAGGCAGCTGAAAGGCACCACAAAACTTGTTCTACCTGCTTTCTGGGCTGAGATGGGGAATCGCTGAATTTTGGACTCGGCTGGTGACAAAATGTTCCAAACACACCCCATGCACAACTCCACCGGGGAAGGTGCCAGAAACGAGTTCCGTTGGTAGTTTTTACACTACCCCGGTAGGCAGCTGAAAGGCACCACAAAACTTGTTCTACCTGCTTTCTGGGCTGAGATGGGGAACGGCTGAATTTTGGACTCGGCTGGTGACAAAATGTTCCAAACACACCCCATGCACAACTCCACCGGGGAAGGTGCCAGAAACGAGTTCTGTTGGTAGTTTTTACACTACCCCGGTAGGCAGCTGAAAGGCACCACAAAACTTGTTCTACCTGCTTTCTGGGCTGAGATGGGGAATCGCTGAATTTTGGACTCGGCTGGTGACAAAATGTTCCAAACACACCCCATGCACAACTCCACCGGGGAAGGTGCCAGAAAGGAGTTCTGTTGGTAGTTTTTACACTACCCCGGTAGGCAGCTGAAAGGCACCACAAAACTTGTTCTACCTGCTTTCTGGGCTGAGATGGGGAAGAGCTGAATTTTGGACTCGGCTGGTGACAAAATGTTCCAAACACACCCCATGCACAACTCCACCGGGGAAGGTGCCAGAAACGAGTTCTGTTGGTAGTTTTTACACTACCCCGGTAGGCAGCTGAAAGGCACCACAAAACTTGTTCTACCTGCTTTCTGGGCTGAGATGGGGAATCGCTGAATTTTGGACTCGGCTGGTGACAAAATGTTCCAAACACACCCCATGCACAACTCCACCGGGGAAGGTGCCAGAAACGAGTTCTGTTGGTAGTTTTTACACTACCCCGGTAGGCAGCTGAAAGGCACCACAAAACTTGTTCTACCTGCTTTCTGGGCTGAGATGGGGAATCGCTGAATTTTGGACTCGGCTGGTGACAAAATGTTCCAAACACACCCCATGCACAACTCCACCGGGGAAGGTGCCAGAAACGAGTTCTGTTGGTAGTTTTTACACTACCCCGGTAGGCAGCTGAAAGGCACCACAAAACTTGTTCTACCTGCTTTCTGGGCTGAGATGGGGAATCGCTGAATTTTGGACTCGGCTGGTGACAAAATGTTCCAAACACACCCCATGCACAACTCCACCGGGGAAGGTGCCAGAAACGAGTTCTGTTGGTAGTTTTTACACTACCCCGATAGGCAGCTGAAAGGCACCACAAAACTTGTTCTACCTGCTTTCTGGGCTGAGATGGGGAATCGCTGAATTTTGGACTCGGCTGCTGACAAAATGTTCCAAACACACCCCATGCACAACTCCACCGGGGAAGGTGCCAGAAACGAGTTCTGTTGGTAGTTTTTACACTACCCCGATAGGCAGCTGAAAGGCACCACAAAACTTGTTCTACCTGCTTTCTGGGCTGAGATGGGGAATCGCTGAATTTTGGACTCGGCTGGTGACAAAATGTTCCAAACACACCCCATGCACAACTCCACCGGGGAAGGTGCCAGAAACGAGTTCTGTTGGTAGTTTTTACACTACCCCGGTAGGCAGCTGAAAGGCACCACAAAACTTGTTCTACCTGCTTTCTGGGCTGAGATGGGGAATCGCTGAATTTTCGACTCGGCTGGTGACAAAATGTTCCAAACACACCCCATGCACAACTCCACTGGGGAAGGTGCCAGAATCGAGTTCCGTTGGTAGTTTTTACACTACCCCGGTAGGCAAGAGAAAGGCACCACAAAACTTGTTCTACCTGCTTTCTGGGCTGAGATGGGGAACGGCTGAATTTTGGACTCGGCTGGTAAAAAAATGTTCCAAACACACCCCATGCACAACTCCACCGGGGAAGGTGCCAGAAAGGAGTTCTGTTGGTAGTTTTTACACTACCCCGGTAGGCAGCTGAAAGGCACCACAAAACTTGTTCTACCTGCTTTCTCGGCTGAGATGGGGAATCGCTGAATTTTGGACTCGGCTGGTGACAAAATGTTCCAAACACACCCCATGCACAACTCCACCGGGGAAGGTGCCAGAAACGAGTTCTGTTGGTAGTTTTTACACTACCCCGGTAGGCAAGAGAAAGGCACCACAAAACTTGTTCTACCTGCTTACTGGGCTGAGATGGGGAATCGCTGAATTTTGGACTCGGCTGGTGACAAAATGTTCCAAACACACCCCATGCACAACTCCACCGGGGAAGGTGCCAGAAACGAGTTCTGTTGGTAGTTTTTACACTACCCCGGTAGGCAGCTGAAAGGCACCACAAAACTTGTTCTACCTGCTTTCTGGGCTGAGATGGGGAATCGCTGAATTTTCGACTCGGCTGGTGACAAAATGTTCCAAACACACCCCATGCACAACTCCACCGGGGAAGGTGCCAGAAACGAGTTCTGTTGGTAGTTTTTACACTACCCCGGTAGGCAGCTGAAAGGCACCACAAAACTTGTTCTACCTGCTTTCTGGGCTGAGATGGGGAATCGCTGAATTTTGGACTCGGCTGGTGACAAAATGTTCCAAACACACCCCATGCACAACTCCACCGGGGAAGGTGCCAGAAACGAGTTCTGTTGGTAGTTTTTACACTACCCCGGTAGGCAGCTGAAAGGCACCACAAAACTTGTTCTACCTGCTTTCTGGGCTGAGATGGGGAATCGCTGAATTTTGGACTCGGCTGGTGACAAAATGTTCCAAACACACCCCATGCACAACTCCACCGGGGAAGGTGCCAGAAACGAGTTCTGTTGGTAGTTTTTACACTACCCCGGTAGGCAGCTGAAAGGCACCACAAAACTTGTTCTACCTGCTTTCTGGGCTGAGATGGGGAATCGCTGAATTTTGGACTCGGCTGGTGACAAAATGTTCCAAACACACCCCATGCACAACTCCACCGGGGAAGGTGCCAGAAACGAGTTCTGTTGGTAGTTTTTACACTACCCCGGTAGGCAGCTGAAAGGCACCACAAAACTTGTTCTACCTGCTTTCTGGGCTGAGATGGGGAACGGCTGAATTTTGGACTCGGCTGGTGACAAAATGTTCCAAACACACCCCATGCACACCTCCACCGGGGAAGGTGCCAGAAACGAGTTCTGTTGGTAGTTTTTACACTACCCCGGTAGGCAGCTGAAAGGCACCACAAAACTTGTTCTACCTGCTTTCTGGGCTGAGATGGGGAATCGCTGAATTTTGGACTCGGCTGGTGACAAAATGTTCCAAACACACCCCATGCACAACTCCACCGGGGAAGGTGCCAGAAACGAGTTCCGTTGGTAGTTTTTACACTACCCCGGTAGGCAGCTGAAAGGCACCACAAAACTTGTTCTACCTGCTTTCTGGGCTGAGATGGGGAATCGCTGAATTTTGGACTCGGCTGGTAACAAAATATTCCAAACACACCCCATGCACAACTCCACCGGGGAAGGTGCCAGAAACGAGTTCTGTTGGTAGTTTTTACACTACCCCGGTAGGCAGCTGAAAGGCACCAAAAAACTTGTTCTACCTGCTTTCTGGGCTGAGATGGGGAATCGCTGAATTTTCGACTCGGCTGGTGACAAAATGTTCCAAACACACCCCATGCACAACTCCACCGGGGAAGGTGCCAGAAACGAGTTCTGTTGGTAGTTTTTACACTACCCCGGTAGGCAGCTGAAAGGCACCACAAAACTTGTTCTACCTGCTTTCTGGGCTGAGATGGGGAATCGCTGAATTTTGGACTCGGCTGGTGACAAAATGTTCCAAACACACCCCATGCACAACTCCACCGGGGAAGGTGCCAGAAACGAGTTCTGTTGGTAGTTTTTACACTACCCCGGTAGGCAAGAGAAAGGCACCACAAAACTTGTTGTACCTGCTTTCTGGGTTGAGATGGAGAATCGCTGAATTTTGGACTCGGCTGGTGACAAAATGTTCCAAACACACCCCATGCACACCTCCACCGGGGAAGGTGCCAGAAACGAGTTCTGTTCGTAGTTTTTACACTACCCCGGTAGGCAGCTGAAAGGCACCACAAAACTTGTTCTACCTGCTTTCTGGGCTGAGATGGGGAATCGCTGAATTTTGGACTCGGCTGGTGACAAAATGTTCCAAACACACCCCATGCACAACTCCACCGGGGAAGGTGCCAGAATCGAGTTCCGTTGGTAGTTTTTACACTACCCCGGTAGGCAAGAGAAAGGCACCACAAAACTTGTTCTACCTGCTTTCTGGGCTGAGATGGGGAATCGCTGAATTTTGGACTCGGCTGGTGACAAAATGTTCCAAACACACCCCATGCACAACTCCACCGGGGAAGGTGCCAGAAACGAGTTCCGTTGGTAGTTTTTACACTACCCCGGTAGGCAGCTGAAAGGCACCACAAAACTTGTTCTACCTGCTTTCTGGGCTGAGATGGGGAATCGCTGAATTTTGGACTCGGCTGGTAACAAAATGTTCCAAACACACCCCATGCACAACTCCACCGGGGAAGGTGCCAGAAACGAGTTCTGTTGGTAGTTTTTACACTACCCCGGTAGGCAGCTGAAAGGCACCAAAAAACTTGTTCTACCTGCTTTCTGGGCTGAGATGGGGAATCGCTGAATTTTCGACTCGGCTGGTGACAAAATGTTCCAAACACACCCCATGCACAACTCCACCGGGGAAGGTGCCAGAAACGAGTTCTGTTGGTAGTTTTTACACTACCCCGGTAGGCAAGAGAAAGGCACCACAAAACTTGTTCTACCTGCTTACTGGGCTGAGATGGGGAATCGCTGAATTTTGGACTCGGCTGGTGACAAAATGTTCCAAACACACCCCATGCACAACTCCACCGGGGAAGGTGCCAGAAACGAGTTCTGTTGGTAGTTTTTACACTACCCCGGTAGGCAGCTGAAAGGCACCACAAAACTTGTTCTACCTGCTTTCTGGGCTGAGATGGGGAATCGCTGAATTTTGGACTCGGCTGGTGACAAAATGATCCAAACACACCCCATGCACAACTCCACCGGGGAAGGTGCCAGAAACGAGTTCTGTTGGTAGTTTTTACACTACCCCGGTAGGCAGCTGAAAGGCACCACAAAACTTGTTCTACCTGCTTTCTGGGCTGAGATGGGGAATCGCTGAATTTTGGACTCGGCTGGTGACAAAATGTTCCAAACACACCCCATGCACAACTCCACCGGGGAAGGTGCCAGAAACGAGTTCTGTTGGTAGTTTTTACACTACCCCGGTAGGCAGCTGAAAGGCACCACAAAACTTGTTCTACCTGCTTTCTGGGCTGAGATGGGGAATCGCTGAATTTTGGACTCGGCTGGTGACAAAATGTTCCAAACACACCCCATGCACAACTCCACCGGGGAAGGTGCCAGAAACGAGTTCTGTTGGTAGTTTTTACACTACCCCGGTAGGCAGCTGAAAGGCACCACAAAACTTGTTCTACCTGCTTTCTGGGCTGAGATGGGGAATCGCTGAATTTTGGACTCGGCTGGTGACAAAATGTTCCAAACACACCCCATGCACAACTCCACCGGGGAAGGTGCCAGAAACGAGTTCTGTTGGTAGTTTTTACACTACCCCGGTAGGCAGCTGAAAGGCACCACAAAACTTGTTCTACCTGCTTTCTGGGCTGAGATGGGGAACGGCTGAATTTTGGACTCGGCTGGTGACAAAATGTTCCAAACACACCCCATGCACAACTCCACCGGGGAAGGTGCCAGAAACGAGTTCTGTTGGTAGTTTTTACACTACCCCGGTAGGCACCTGAAAGGCACCACAAAACTTGTTCTACCTGCTTTCTGGGCTGAGATGGGGAATCGCTGAATTTTGGACTCGGCTGGTGACAAAATGTTCCAAACACACCCCATGCACAACTCCACCGGGGAAGGTGCCAGAAACGAGTTCCGTTGGTAGTTTTTACACTACCCCGGTAGGCAGCTGAAAGGCACCACAAAACTTGTTCTACCTGCTTTCTGGGCTGAGATGGGGAATCGCTGAATTTTGGACTCGGCTGGTGACAAAATGTTCCAAACACACCCCATGCACAACTCCACCGGGGAAGGTGCCAGAAACGAGTTCTGTTGGTAGTTTTTACACTACCCCGGTAGGCAAGAGAAAGGCACCACAAAACTTGTTGTACCTGCTTTCTGGGTTGAGATGGAGAATCGCTGAATTTTGGACTCGGCTGGTGACAAAATGTTCCAAACACACCCCATGCACACCTCCACCGGGGAAGGTGCCAGAAACGAGTTCTGTTGGTAGTTTTTACACTACCCCGGTAGGCAGCTGAAAGGCACCACAAAACTTGTTCTACCTGCTTTCTGGGCTGAGATGGGGAATCGCTGAATTTTGGACTCGGCTGGTGACAAAATGTTCCAAACACACCCCATGCACAACTCCACCGGGGAAGGTGCCAGAATCGAGTTCCGTTGGTAGTTTTTACACTACCCCGGTAGGCAAGAGAAAGGCACCACAAAACTTGTTGTACCTGCTTTCTGGGCTGAGATGGGGAACGGCTGAATTTTGGACTCGGCTGGTGACAAAATGTTCCAAACACACCCCATGCACAACTCCACCGGGGAAGGTGCCAGAAAGGAGTTCTGTTGGTAGTTTTTACACTACCCCGGTAGGCAGCTGAAAGGCACCACAAAACTTGTTCTACCTGCTTTCTGGGCTGAGATGGGGAATCGCTGAATTTTGGACTCGGCTGGTGACAAAATGTTCCAAACACACCCCATGCACAACTCCACCGGGGAAGGTGCCAGAAACGAGTTCTGTTGGTAGTTTTTACACTACCCCGGTAGGCAGCTGAAAGGCACCACAAAACTTGTTCTACCTGCTTTCTGGGCTGAGATGGGGAATCGCTGAATTTTGGACTCGGCTGGTGACAAAATGTTCCAAACACACCCCATGCACAACTCCACCGGGGAAGGTGCCAGAAACGAGTTCTGTTGGTAGTTTTTACACTACCCCGGTAGGCAAGAGAAAGGCACCACAAAACTTGTTCTACCTGCTTACTGGGCTGAGATGGGGAATCGCTGAATTTTGGACTCGGCTGGTGACAAAATGTTCCAAACACACCCCATGCACAACTCCACCGGGGAAGGTGCCAGAAACGAGTTCTGTTGGTAGTTTTTACACTACCCCGGTAGGCACCTGAAAGGCACCACAAAACTTGTTCTACCTGCTTTCTGGGCTGAGATGGGGAATCGCTGAATTTTGGACTCGGCTGGTGACAAAATGTTCCAAACACACCCCATGCACAACTCCACCGGGGAAGGTGCCAGAAACGAGTTCCGTTGGTAGTTTTTACACTACCCCGGTAGGCAGCTGAAAGGCACCACAAAACTTGTTCTACCTGCTTTCTGGGCTGAGATGGGGAATCGCTGAATTTTGGACTCGGCTGGTAACAAAATGTTCCAAACACACCCCATGCACAACTCCACCGGGGAAGGTGCCAGAAACGAGTTCTGTTGGTAGTTTTTACACTACCCCGGTAGGCAGCTGAAAGGCACCAAAAAACTTGTTCTACCTGCTTTCTGGGCTGAGATGGGGAATCGCTGAATTTTGGACTCGGCTGGTGACAAAATGTTCCAAACACACCCCATGCACAACTCCACCGGGGAAGGTGCCAGAAACGAGTTCTGTTGCTAGTTTTTACACTACCCCGGTAGGCAGCTGAAAGGCACCACAAAACTTGTTCTACCTGCTTTCTGGGCTGAGATGGGGAATCGCTGAATTTTGGACTCGGCTGGTGACAAAATGTTCCAAACACACCCCATGCACAACTCCACCGGGGAAGGTGCCAGAAACGAGTTCTGTTGGTAGTTTTTACACTACCCCGGTAGGCAAGAGAAAGGCACCACAAAACTTGTTGTACCTGCTTTCTGGGCTGAGATGGAGAATCGCTGAATTTTGGACTCGGCTGGTGACAAAATGTTCCAAACACACCCCATGCACACCTCCACCGGGGAAGGTGCCAGAAACGAGTTCTGTTGGTAGTTTTTACACTACCCCGGTAGGCAGCTGAAAGGCACCACAAAACTTGTTCTACCTGCTTTCTGGGCTGAGATGGGGAATCGCTGAATTTTGGACTCGGCTGGTGACAAAATGTTCCAAACACACCCCATGCACAACTCCACCGGGGAAGGTGCCAGAATCGAGTTCCGTTGGTAGTTTTTACACTACCCCGGTAGGCAAGAGAAAGGCACCACAAAACTTGTTGTACCTGCTTTCTGGGCTGAGATGGGGAACGGCTGAATTTTGGACTCGGCTGGTGACAAAATGTTCCAAACACACCCCATGCACAACTCCACCGGGGAAGGTGCCAGAAAGGAGTTCTGTTGGTAGTTTTTACACTACCCCGGTAGGCAGCTGAAAGGCACCACAAAACTTGTTCTACCTGCTTTCTGGGCTGAGATGGGGAAGAGCTGAATTTTGGACTCGGCTGGTGACAAAATGTTCCAAACACACCCCATGCACAACTCCACCGGGGAAGGTGCCAGAAAGGAGTTCTGTTGGTAGTTTTTACACTACCCCGGTAGGCAGCTGAAAGGCACCACAAAACTTGTTCTACCTGCTTTCTGGGCTGAGATGGGGAATCGCTGAATTTTGGACTCGGCTGGTGACAAAATGTTCCAAACACACCCCATGCACAACTCCACCGGGGAAGGTGCCAGAAACGAGTTCTGTTGGTAGTTTTTACACTACCCCGGTAGGCAGCTGAAAGGCACCACAAAACTTGTTCTACCTGCTTTCTGGGCTGAGATGGGGAATCGCTGAATTTTGGACTCGGCTGGTGACAAAATGTTCCAAACACACCCCATGCACAACTCCACCGGGGAAGGTGCCAGAAACGAGTTCTGTTGGTAGTTTTTACACTACCCCGGTAGGCAGCTGAAAGGCACCACAAAACTTGTTCTACCTGCTTTCTGGGCTGAGATGGGGAATCGCTGAATTTTGGACTCGGCTGCTGACAAAATGTTCCAAACACACCCCATGCACAACTCCACCGGGGAAGGTGCCAGAAACGAGTTCTGTTGGTAGTTTTTACACTACCCCGGTAGGCAGCTGAAAGGCACCACAAAACTTGTTCTACCTGCTTTCTGGGCTGAGATGGGGAATCGCTGAATTTTGGACTCGGCTGGTGACAAAATGTTCCAAACACACCCCATGCACAACTCCACCGGGGAAGGTGCCAGAAACGAGTTCTGTTGGTAGTTTTTACACTACCCCGGTAGGCAGCTGAAAGGCACCACAAAACTTGTTCTACCTGCTTTCTGGGCTGAGATGGGGAATCGCTGAATTTTGGACTCGGCTGGTGACAAAATGTTCCAAACACACCCCATGCACAACTCCACCGGGGAAGGTGCCAGAAACGAGTTCTGTTGGTAGTTTTTACACTACCCCGGTAGGCAGCTGAAAGGCACCACAAAACTTGTTCTACCTGCTTTCTGGGCTGAGATGGGGAATCGCTGAATTTTGGACTCGGCTGGTGACAAAATGTTCCAAACACACCCCATGCACAACTCCACCGGGGAAGGTGCCAGAAACGAGTTCTGTTGGTAGTTTTTACACTACCCCGGTAGGCAGCTGAAAGGCACCACAAAACTTGTTCTACCTGCTTTCTGGGCTGAGATGGGGAATCGCTGAATTTTGGACTCGGCTGGTGACAAAATGTTCCAAACACACCCCATGCACAACTCCACCGGGGAAGGTGCCAGAAACGAGTTCTGTTGGTAGTTTTTACACTACCCCGGTAGGCAGCTGAAAGGCACCACAAAACTTGTTCTACCTGCTTTCTGGGCTGAGATGGGGAATCGCTGAATTTTGGACTCGGCTGCTGACAAAATGTTCCAAACACACCCCATGCACAACTCCACCGGGGAAGGTGCCAGAAACGAGTTCTGTTGGTAGTTTTTACACTACCCCGGTAGGCAGCTGAAAGGCACCACAAAACTTGTTCTACCTGCTTTCTGGGCTGAGATGGGGAATCGCTGAATTTTGGACTCGGCTGGTGACAAAATGTTCCAAACACACCCCATGCACAACTCCACCGGGGAAGGTGCCAGAAACGAGTTCTGTTGGTAGTTTTTACACTACCCCGGTAGGCAGCTGAAAGGCACCACAAAACTTGTTCTACCTGCTTTCTGGGCTGAGATGGGGAATCGCTGAATTTTGGACTCGGCTGGTGACAAAATGTTCCAAACACATCCCATGCACAACTCCACCGGGGAAGGTGCCAGAAACGAGTTCTGTTGGTAGTTTTTACACTACCCCGGTAGGCACCTGAAAGGCACCACAAAACTTGTTCTACCTGCTTTCTGGGCTGAGATGGGGAATCGCTGAATTTTGGACTCGGCTGGTGACAAAATGTTCCAAACACACCCCATGCACAACTCCACCGGGGAAGGTGCCAGAAACGAGTTCCGTTGGTAGTTTTTACACTACCCCGGTAGGCAGCTGAAAGGCACCACAAAACTTGTTCTACCTGCTTTCTGGGCTGAGATGGGGAATCGCTGAATTTTGGACTCGGCTGGTGACAAAATGTTCCAAACACACCCCATGCACAACTCCACCGGGGAAGGTGCCAGAAACGAGTTCCGTTGGTAGTTTTTACACTACCCCGGTAGGCAGCTGAAAGGCACCACAAAACTTGTTCTACCTGCTTTCTGGGCTGAGATGGGGAATCGCTGAATTTTGGACTCGGCTGGTGACAAAATGTTCCAAACACACCCCATGCACAACTCCACCGGGGAAGGTGCCAGAAACGAGTTCTGTTGGTAGTTTTTACACTACCCCGGTAGGCAGCTGAAAGGCACCACAAAACTTGTTCTACCTGCTTTCTGGGCTGAGATGGGGAATCGCTGAATTTTGGACTCGGCTGGTGACAAAATGTTCCAAACACACCCCATGCACAACTCCACCGGGGAAGGTGCCAGAAACGAGTTCTGTTGGTAGTTTTTACACTACCCCGGTAGGCAGCTGAAAGGCACCACAAAACTTGTTCTACCTGCTTTCTGGGCTGAGATGGGGAATCGCTGAATTTTGGACTCGGCTGGTGACAAAATGTTCCAAACACACCCCATGCACAACTCCACCGGGGAAGGTGCCAGAAACGAGTTCTGTTGGTAGTTTTTACACTACCCCGGTAGGCAGCTGAAAGGCACCACAAAACTTGTTCTACCTGCTTTCTGGGCTGAGATGGGGAATCGCTGAATTTTGGACTCGGCTGGTGACAAAATGTTCCAAACACACCCCATGCACAACTCCACCGGGGAAGGTGCCAGAAACGAGTTCTGTTGGTAGTTTTTACACTACCCCGGTAGGCAGCTGAAAGGCACCACAAAACTTGTTCTACCTGCTTTCTGGGCTGAGATGGGGAATCGCTGAATTTTGGACTCGGCTGCTGACAAAATGTTCCAAACACACCCCATGCACAACTCCACCGGGGAAGGTGCCAGAAACGAGTTCTGTTGGTAGTTTTTACACTACCCCGGTAGGCAGCTGAAAGGCACCACAAAACTTGTTCTACCTGCTTTCTGGGCTGAGATGGGGAATCGCTGAATTTTGGACTCGGCTGGTGACAAAATGTTCCAAACACACCCCATGCACAACTCCACCGGGGAAGGTGCCAGAAACGAGTTCTGTTGGTAGTTTTTACACTACCCCGGTAGGCAGCTGAAAGGCACCACAAAACTTGTTCTACCTGCTTTCTGGGCTGAGATGGGGAATCGCTGAATTTTGGACTCGGCTGGTGACAAAATGTTCCAAACACACCCCATGCACAACTCCACCGGGGAAGGTGCCAGAAACGAGTTCTGTTGGTAGTTTTTACACTACCCCGGTAGGCACCTGAAAGGCACCACAAAACTTGTTCTACCTGCTTTCTGGGCTGAGATGGGGAATCGCTGAATTTTGGACTCGGCTGGTGACAAAATGTTCCAAACACACCCCATGCACAACTCCACCGGGGAAGGTGCCAGAAACGAGTTCTGTTGGTAGTTTTTACACTACCCCGGTAGGCAGCTGAAAGGCACCACAAAACTTGTTCTACCTGCTTTCTGGGCTGAGATGGGGAATCGCTGAATTTTGGACTCGGCTGGTGACAAAATGTTCCAAACACACCCCATGCACAACTCCACCGGGGAAGGTGCCAGAAACGAGTTCTGTTGGTAGTTTTTACACTACCCCGGTAGGCAGCTGAAAGGCACCACAAAACTTGTTCTACCTGCTTTCTGGGCTGAGATGGGGAATCGCTGAATTTTGGACTCGGCTGCTGACAAAATGTTCCAAACACACCCCATGCACAACTCCACCGGGGAAGGTGCCAGAAACGAGTTCTGTTGGTAGTTTTTACACTACCCCGGTAGGCAGCTGAAAGGCACCACAAAACTTGTTCTACCTGCTTTCTGGGCTGAGATGGGGAATCGCTGAATTTTGGACTCGGCTGGTGACAAAATGTTCCAAACACACCCCATGCACAACTCCACCGGGGAAGGTGCCAGAAACGAGTTCTGTTGGTAGTTTTTACACTACCCCGGTAGGCAGCTGAAAGGCACCACAAAACTTGTTCTACCTGCTTTCTGGGCTGAGATGGGGAATCGCTGAATTTTGGACTCGGCTGGTGACAAAATGTTCCAAACACATCCCATGCACAACTCCACCGGGGAAGGTGCCAGAAACGAGTTCCGTTGGTAGTTTTTACACTACCCCGGTAGGCAGCTGAAAGGCACCACAAAACTTGTTCTACCTGCTTTCTGGGCTGAGATGGGGAATCGCTGAATTTTGGACTCGGCTGGTGACAAAATGTTCCAAACACACCCCATGCACAACTCCACCGGGGAAGGTGCCAGAAAGGAGTTCTGTTGGTAGTTTTTACACTACCCCGGTAGGCAGCTGAAAGGCACCACAAAACTTGTTCTACCTGCTTTCTGGGCTGAGATGGGGAATCGCTGAATTTTGGACTCGGCTGGTGACAAAATGTTCCAAACACACCCCATGCACAACTCCACCGGGGAAGGTGCCAGAAACGAGTTCTGTTGGTAGTTTTTACACTACCCCGGTAGGCAGCTGAAAGGCACCACAAAACTTGTTCTACCTGCTTTCTGGGCTGAGATGGGGAATCGCTGAATTTTGGACTCGGCTGGTGACAAAATGTTCCAAACACACCCCATGCACAACTCCACCGGGGAAGGTGCCAGAAACGAGTTCTGTTGGTAGTTTTTACACTACCCCGGTAGGCAGCTGAAAGGCACCACAAAACTTGTTCTACCTGCTTTCTGGGCTGAGATGGGGAATCGCTGAATTTTGGACTCGGCTGGTGACAAAATGTTCCAAACACACCCCATGCACAACTCCACCGGGGAAGGTGCCAGAAACGAGTTCCGTTGGTAGTTTTTACACTACCCCGGTAGGCAGCTGAAAGGCACCACAAAACTTGTTCTACCTGCTTTCTGGGCTGAGATGGGGAATCGCTGAATTTTGGACTCGGCTGGTAACAAAATGTTCCAAACACACCCCATGCACAACTCCACCGGGGAAGGTGCCAGAAACGAGTTCTGTTGGTAGTTTTTACACTACCCCGGTAGGCAGCTGAAAGGCACCACAAAACTTGTTCTACCTGCTTTCTGGGCTGAGATGGGGAATCGCTGAATTTTGGACTCGGCTGGTGACAAAATGTTCCAAACACACCCCATGCACAACTCCACCGGGGAAGGTGCCAGAAACGAGTTCTGTTGGTAGTTTTTACACTACCCCGGTAGGCAGCTGAAAGGCACCACAAAACTTGTTCTACCTGCTTTCTGGGCTGAGATGGGGAATCGCTGAATTTTGGACTCGGCTGGTGACAAAATGTTCCAAACACACCCCATGCACAACTCCACCGGGGAAGGTGCCAGAATCGAGTTCCGTTGGTAGTTTTTACACTACCCCGGTAGGCAAGAGAAAGGCACCACAAAACTTGTTGTACCTGCTTTCTGGGCTGAGATGGGGAACGGCTGAATTTTGGACTCGGCTGGTGACAAAATGTTCCAAACACACCCCATGCACAACTCCACCGGGGAAGGTGCCAGAAACGAGTTCTGTTGGTAGTTTTTACAGTACCCCGGTAGGCAGCTGAAAGGCACCACAAAACTTGTTCTACCTGCTTTCTGGGCTGAGATGGGGAATCGCTGAATTTTGGACTCGGCTGGTGACAAAATGTTCCAAACACACCCCATGCACAACTCCACCGGGGAAGGTGCCAGAAACGAGTTCTGTTGGTAGTTTTTACACTACCCCGGTAGGCAAGAGAAAGGCACCACAAAACTTGTTCTACCTGCTTTCTGGGCTGAGATGGGGAATCGCTGAATTTTCGACTCGGCTGGTGACAAAATGTTCCAAACACACCCCATGCACAACTCCACCGGGGAAGGTGCCAGAAACGAGTTCTGTTGGTAGTTTTTACACTACCCCGGTAGGCAGCTGAAAGGCACCACAAAACTTGTTCTACCTGCTTTCTGGGCTGAGATGGGGAATCGCTGAATTTTGGACTCGGCTGGTGACAAAATGTTCCAAACACACCCCATGCACAACTCCACCGGGGAAGGTGCCAGAAACGAGTTCTGTTGGTAGTTTTTACACTACCCCGGTAGGCAGCTGAAAGGCACCACAAAACTTGTTCTACCTGCTTTCTGGGCTGAGATGGGGAATCGCTGAATTTTGGACTCGGCTGGTGACAAAATGTTCCAAACACACCCCATGCACAACTCCACCGGGGAAGGTGCCAGAAACGAGTTCTGTTGGTAGTTTTTACACTACCCCGGTAGGCACCTGAAAGGCACCACAAAACTTGTTCTACCTGCTTTCTGGGCTGAGATGGGGAATCGCTGAATTTTGGACTCGGCTGGTGACAAAATGTTCCAAACACACCCCATGCACAACTCCACCGGGGAAGGTGCCAGAAACGAGTTCTGTTGGTAGTTTTTACACTACCCCGGTAGGCACCTGAAAGGCACCACAAAACTTGTTCTACCTGCTTTCTGGGCTGAGATGGGGAATCGCTGAATTTTGGACTCGGCTGGTGACAAAATGTTCCAAACACACCCCATGCACAACTCCACCGGGGAAGGTGCCAGAAACGAGTTCCGTTGGTAGTTTTTACACTACCCCGGTAGGCAGCTGAAAGGCACCACAAAACTTGTTCTACCTGCTTTCTGGGCTGAGATGGGGAATCGCTGAATTTTGGACTCGGCTGGTGACAAAATGTTCCAAACACACCCCATGCACAACTCCACCGGGGAAGGTGCCAGAAACGAGTTCTGTTGGTAGTTTTTACACTACCCCGGTAGGCAGCTGAAAGGCACCACAAAACTTGTTCTACCTGCTTTCTGGGCTGAGATGGGGAATCGCTGAATTTTCGACTCGGCTGGTGACAAAATGTTCCAAACACACCCCATGCACAACTCCACCGGGGAAGGTGCCAGAAACGAGTTCTGTTGGTAGTTTTTACCGTACCCCGGTAGGCAGCTGAAAGGCACCACAAAACTTGTTCTACCTGCTTTCTGGGCTGAGATGGGGAATCGCTGAATTTTGGACTCGGCTGGTGACAAAATGTTCCAAACACACCCCATGCACACCTCCACCGGGGAAGGTGCCAGAAACGAGTTCTGTTGGTAGTTTTTACACTACCCCGGTAGGCAGCTGAAAGGCACCACAAAACTTGTTCTACCTGCTTTCTGGGCTGAGATGGGGAATCGCTGAATTTTGGACTCGGCTGGTGACAAAATGTTCCAAACACACCCCATGCACAACTCCACCGGGGAAGGTGCCAGAAACGAGTTCTGTTGGTAGTTTTTACACTACCCCGGTAGGCAGCTGAAAGGCACCACAAAACTTGTTCTACCTGCTTTCTGGGCTGAGATGGGGAATCGCTGAATTTTGGACTCGGCTGGTGACAAAATGTTCCAAACACACCCCATGCACAACTCCACCGGGGAAGGTGCCAGAAACGAGTTCTGTTGGTAGTTTTTACACTACCCCGGTAGGCAGCTGAAAGGCACCACAAAACTTGTTCTACCTGCTTTCTGGGCTGAGACGGAGAATCGCTGAATTTTGGACTCGGCTGGTGACAAAATGTTCCAAACACACCCCATGCACACCTCCACCGGCAAAGGTGCCAGAAACGAGTTCTGTTGGTAGTTTTTACACTACCCCGGTAGGCAGCTGAAAGGCACCACAAAACTTGTTCTACCTGCTTTCTGGGCTGAGATGGGGAATCGCTGAATTTTGGACTCGGCTGGTGACAAAATGTTCCAAACACACCCCATGCACAACTCCACCGGGGAAGGTGCCAGAAACGAGTTCTGTTGGTAGTTTTTACACTACCCCGGTAGGCAGCTGAAAGGCACCACAAAACTTGTTCTACCTGCTTTCTGGGCTGAGATGGGGAATCGCTGAATTTTGGACTCGGCTGGTGACAAAATGTTCCAAACACACCCCATGCACAACTCCACCGGGGAAGGTGCCAGAAACGAGTTCTGTTGGTAGTTTTTACACTACCCCGGTAGGCAAGAGAAAGGCACCACAAAACTTGTTCTACCTGCTTTCTGGGCTGAGATGGGGAATCGCTGAATTTTGGACTCGGCTGGTGACAAAATGTTCCAAACACACCCCATGCACAACTCCACCGGGGAAGGTGCCAGAAACGAGTTCCGTTGGTAGTTTTTACACTACCCCGGTAGGCAGCTGAAAGGCACCATTAAACCTTTTCTTATCTGCTTCCTGGGCTAGAGATGGGGAACAGCTGAATTTTGGACTCGGCTGGTGACAGAATGTTCCAAACACACCCCATGCACAACTCCACCGGGGAAGGTGCCAGAAACGAGTTCTGTTGGTAGTTTTTACACTACCCCGGTAGGCAGCTGAAAGGCACCACAAAACTTGTTCTACCTGCTTTCTGGGCTGAGATGGGGAATCGCTGAATTTTGGACTCGGCTGGTGACAAAATGTTCCAAACACACCCCATGCACAACTCCACCGGGGAAGGTGCCAGAAAGGAGTTCTGTTGGTAGTTTTTACACTACCCCGGTAGGCAGCTGAAAGGCACCACAAAACTTGTTCTACCTGCTTTCTGGGCTGAGATGGGGAATCGCTGAATTTTGGACTCGGCTGGTGACAAAATGTTCCAAACACACCCCATGCACAACTCCACCGGGGAAGGTGCCAGAAACGAGTTCTGTTGGTAGTTTTTACACTACCCCGGTAGGCAGCTGAAAGGCACCACAAAACTTGTTCTACCTGCTTTCTGGGCTGAGATGGGGAATCGCTGAATTTTCGACTCGGCTGGTGACAAAATGTTCCAAACACACCCCATGCACAACTCCACCGGGGAAGGTGCCAGAAACGAGTTCTGTTGGTAGTTTTTACCGTACCCCGGTAGGCAGCTGAAAGGCACCACAAAACTTGTTCTACCTGCTTTCTGGGCTGAGATGGGGAATCGCTGAATTTTGGACTCGGCTGGTGACAAAATGTTCCAAACACACCCCATGCACACCTCCACCGGGGAAGGTGCCAGAAACGAGTTCTGTTGGTAGTTTTTACACTACCCCGGTAGGCAGCTGAAAGGCACCACAAAACTTGTTCTACCTGCTTTCTGGGCTGAGATGGGGAATCGCTGAATTTTGGACTCGGCTGGTGACAAAATGTTCCAAACACACCCCATGCACAACTCCACCGGGGAAGGTGCCAGAAACGAGTTCTGTTGGTAGTTTTTACACTACCCCGGTAGGCAGCTGAAAGGCACCACAAAACTTGTTCTACCTGCTTTCTGGGCTGAGATGGGGAATCGCTGAATTTTGGACTCGGCTGCTGACAAAATGTTCCAAACACACCCCATGCACAACTCCACCGGGGAAGGTGCCAGAAAGGAGTTCTGTTGGTAGTTTTTACACTACCCCGGTAGGCAGCTGAAAGGCACCACAAAACTTGTTCTACCTGCTTTCTGGGCTGAGATGGGGAATCGCTGAATTTTGGACTCGGCTGGTGACAAAATGTTCCAAACACACCCCATGCACAACTCCACCGGGGAAGGTGCCAGAAACGAGTTCTGTTGGTAGTTTTTACACTACCCCGGTAGGCAGCTGAAAGGCACCACAAAACTTGTTCTACCTGCTTTCTGGGCTGAGATGGGGAATCGCTGAATTTTGGACTCGGCTGGTGACAAAATGTTCCAAACACACCCCATGCACAACTCCACCGGGGAAGGTGCCAGAAACGAGTTCTGTTGGTAGTTTTTACACTACCCCGGTAGGCAGCTGAAAGGCACCACAAAACTTGTTCTACCTGCTTTCTGGGCTGAGATGGGGAATCGCTGAATTTTGGACTCGGCTGGTGACAAAATGTTCCAAACACACCCCATGCACAACTCCACCGGGGAAGGTGCCAGAAACGAGTTCTGTTGGTAGTTTTTACACTACCCCGGTAGGCAAGAGAAAGGCACCACAAAACTTGTTCTACCTGCTTTCTGGGCTGAGATGGGGAATCGCTGAATTTTGGACTCGGCTGGTGACAAAATGTTCCAAACACACCCCATGCACAACTCCACCGGGGAAGGTGCCAGAAACGAGTTCCGTTGGTAGTTTTTACACTACCCCGGTAGGCAGCTGAAAGGCACCATTAAACCTTTTCTTATCTGCTTCCTGGGCTAGAGATGGGGAACAGCTGAATTTTGGACTCGGCTGGTGACAGAATGTTCCAAACACACCCCATGCACAACTCCACCGGGGAAGGTGCCAGAAACGAGTTCTGTTGGTAGTTTTTACACTACCCCGGTAGGCAGCTGAAAGGCACCACAAAACTTGTTCTACCTGCTTTCTGGGCTGAGATGGGGAATCGCTGAATTTTGGACTCGGCTGCTGACAAAATGTTCCAAACACACCCCATGCACAACTCCACCGGGGAAGGTGCCAGAAAGGAGTTCTGTTGGTAGTTTTTACACTACCCCGGTAGGCAGCTGAAAGGCACCACAAAACTTGTTCTACCTGCTTTCTGGGCTGAGATGGGGAATCGCTGAATTTTGGACTCGGCTGGTGACAAAATGTTCCAAACACACCCCATGCACAACTCCACCGGGGAAGGTGCCAGAAACGAGTTCTGTTGGTAGTTTTTACACTACCCCGGTAGGCAGCTGAAAGGCACCACAAAACTTGTTCTACCTGCTTTCTGGGCTGAGATGGGGAATCGCTGAATTTTCGACTCGGCTGGTGACAAAATGTTCCAAACACACCCCATGCACAACTCCACCGGGGAAGGTGCCAGAAACGAGTTCTGTTGGTAGTTTTTACCGTACCCCGGTAGGCAGCTGAAAGGCACCACAAAACTTGTTCTACCTGCTTTCTGGGCTGAGATGGGGAATCGCTGAATTTTGGACTCGGCTGGTGACAAAATGTTCCAAACACACCCCATGCACACCTCCACCGGGGAAGGTGCCAGAAACGAGTTCTGTTGGTAGTTTTTACACTACCCCGGTAGGCAGCTGAAAGGCACCACAAAACTTGTTCTACCTGCTTTCTGGGCTGAGATGGGGAATCGCTGAATTTTGGACTCGGCTGGTGACAAAATGTTCCAAACACACCCCATGCACAACTCCACCGGGGAAGGTGCCAGAAACGAGTTCTGTTGGTAGTTTTTACACTACCCCGGTAGGCAGCTGAAAGGCACCACAAAACTTGTTCTACCTGCTTTCTGGGCTGAGATGGGGAATCGCTGAATTTTGGACTCGGCTGGTGACAAAATGTTCCAAACACACCCCATGCACAACTCCACCGGGGAAGGTGCCAGAAAGGAGTTCTGTTGGTAGTTTTTACACTACCCCGGTAGGCAGCTGAAAGGCACCACAAAACTTGTTCTACCTGCTTTCTGGGCTGAGATGGGGAATCGCTGAATTTTGGACTCGGCTGGTGACAAAATGTTCGAAACACACCCCATGCACAACTCCACCGGGGAAGGTGCCAGAAACGAGTTCTGTTGGTAGTTTTTACACTACCCCGGTAGGCAGCTGAAAGGCACCACAAAACTTGTTCTACCTGCTTTCTGGGCTGAGATGGGGAATCGCTGAATTTTGGACTCGGCTGCTGACAAAATGTTCCAAACACACCCCATGCACAACTCCACCGGGGAAGGTGCCAGAAACGAGTTCTGTTGGTAGTTTTTACACTACCCCGGTAGGCAGCTGAAAGGCACCACAAAACTTGTTCTACCTGCTTTCTGGGCTGAGATGGGGAATCGCTGAATTTTGGACTCGGCTGGTGACAAAATGTTCCAAACACACCCCATGCACAACTCCACCGGGGAAGGTGCCAGAAACGAGTTCTGTTGGTAGTTTTTACACTACCCCGGTAGGCAAGAGAAAGGCACCACAAAACTTGTTCTACCTGCTTTCTGGGCTGAGATGGGGAATCGCTGAATTTTGGACTCGGCTGGTGACAAAATGTTCCAAACACACCCCATGCACAACTCCACCGGGGAAGGTGCCAGAAACGAGTTCTGTTGGTAGTTTTTACACTACCCCGGTAGGCAGCTGAAAGGCACCATTAAACCTTTTCTTATCTGCTTCCTGGGCTAGAGATGGGGAACAGCTGAATTTTGGACTCGGCTGGTGACAGAATGTTCCAAACACACCCCATGCACAACTCCACCGGGGAAGGTGCCAGAAACGAGTTCTGTTGGTAGTTTTTACACTACCCCGGTAGGCAGCTGAAAGGCACCACAAAACTTGTTCTACCTGCTTTCTGGGCTGAGATGGGGAATCGCTGAATTTTGGACTCGGCTGCTGACAAAATGTTCCAAACACACCCCATGCACAACTCCACCGGGGAAGGTGCCAGAAAGGAGTTCTGTTGGTAGTTTTTACACTACCCCGGTAGGCAGCTGAAAGGCACCACAAAACTTGTTCTACCTGCTTTCTGGGCTGAGATGGGGAATCGCTGAATTTTGGACTCGGCTGGTGACAAAATGTTCCAAACACACCCCATGCACAACTCCACCGGGGAAGGTGCCAGAAACGAGTTCTGTTGGTACTTTTTTACACTACCCCGGTAGGCAGCTGAAAGGCACCACAAAACTTGTTCTACCTGCTTTCTGGGCTGAGATGGGGAATCGCTGAATTTTGGACTCGGCTGGTGACAAAATGTTCCAAACACACCCCATGCACAACTCCACCGGGGAAGGTGCCAGAAACGAGTTCTGTTGGTAGTTTTTACACTACCCCGGTAGGCAGCTGAAAGGCACCACAAAACTTGTTCTACCTGCTTTCTGGGCTGAGATGGGGAATCGCTGAATTTTCGACTCGGCTGGTGACAAAATGTTCCAAACACACCCCATGCACAACTCCACCGGGGAAGGTGCCAGAAACGAGTTCTGTTGGTAGTTTTTACACTACCCCGGTAGGCAGCTGAAAGGCACCACAAAACTTGTTCTACCTGCTTTCTGGGCTGAGATGGGGAATCGCTGAATTTTGGACTCGGCTGCTGACAAAATGTTCCAAACACACCCCATGCACACCTCCACCGGGGAAGGTGCCAGAAACGAGTTCTGTTGGTAGTTTTTACACTACCCCGGTAGGCAGCTGAAAGGCACCACAAAACTTGTTCTACCTGCTTTCTGGGCTGAGATGGGGAATCGCTGAATTTTCGACTCGGCTGGTGACAAAATGTTCCAAACACACCCCATGCACAACTCCACCGGGGAAGGTGCCAGAAACGAGTTCTGTTGGTAGTTTTTACACTACCCCGGTAGGCAAGAGAAAGGCACCACAAAACTTGTTGTACCTGCTTTCTGGGCTGAGATGGAGAATCGCTGAATTTTGGACTCGGCTGGTGACAAAATGTTCCAAACACACCCCATGCACAACTCCACCGGGGAAGGTGCCAGAAACGAGTTCTGTTGGTAGTTTTTACAGTACCCCGGTAGGCAGCTGAAAGGCACCACAAAACTTGTTCTACCGGCTTTCTGGGCTGAGATGGGGAATCGCTGAATTTTGGACTCGGCTGGTGACAAAATGTTCCAAACACACCCCATGCACAACTCCACCGGGGAAGGTGCCAGAAACGAGTTCTGTTGGTAGTTTTTACAGTACCCCGGTAGGCAGCTGAAAGGCACCACAAAACTTGTTCTACCTGCTTTCTGGGCTGAGATGGGGAATCGCTGAATTTTGGACTCGGCTGGTGACAAAATGTTCCAAACACACCCCATGCACAACTCCACCGGGGAAGGTGCCAGAAACGAGTTCTGTTGGTAGTTTTTACACTACCCCGGTAGGCAGCTGAAAGGCACCACAAAACTTGTTCTACCTGCTTTCTGGGCTGAGATGGGGAATCGCTGAATTTTGGACTCGGCTGGTGACAAAATGTTCCAAACACACCCCATGCACAACTCCACCGGGGAAGGTGCCAGAAAGGAGTTCTGTTGGTAGTTTTTACACTACCCCGGTAGGCAGCTGAAAGGCACCACAAAACTTGTTCTACCTGCTTTCTGGGCTGAGATGGGGAATCGCTGAATTTTGGACTCGGCTGGTGACAAAATGTTCCAAACACACCCCATGCACAACTCCACCGGGGAAGGTGCCAGAAACGAGTTCTGTTGGTAGTTTTTACAGTACCCCGGTAGGCAGCTGAAAGGCACCACAAAACTTGTTCTACCTGCTTTCTGGGCTGAGATGGGGAATCGCTGAATTTTGGACTCGGCTGGTGACAAAATGTTCCAAACACACCCCATGCACACCTCCACCGGGGAAGGTGCCAGAAACGAGTTCTGTTGGTAGTTTTTACACTACCCCGGTAGGCAGCTGAAAGGCACCACAAAACTTGTTCTACCTGCTTTCTGGGCTGAGATGGGGAATCGCTGAATTTTGGACTCGGCTGGTGACAAAATGTTCCAAACACACCCCATGCACAACTCCACCGGGGAAGGTGCCAGAAACGAGTTCTGTTGGTAGTTTTTACACTACCCCGGTAGGCAAGAGAAAGGCACCACAAAACTTGTTGTACCTGCTTTCTGGGCTGAGATGGGGAACGGCTGAATTTTGGACTCGGCTCCTGACAAAATGTTCCAAACACACCCCATGCACAACTCCACCGGGGAAGGTGCCAGAAAGGAGTTCTGTTGGTAGTTTTTACACTACCCCGGTAGGCAAGAGAAAGGCACCACAAAACTTGTTCTACCTGCTTTCTGGGCTGAGATGGGGAATTGCTGAATTTTGGACACGGCTGGTGACAAAATGTTCCAAACACACCCCATGCACAACTCCACCGGGGAAGGTGCCAGAAACGAGTTCTGTTGGTAGTTTTTACACTACCCCGGTAGGCAAGAGAAAGGCACCACAAAACTTGTTCTACCTGCTTTCTGGGCTGAGATGGGGAATCGCTGAATTTTGGACTCGGCTGGTGACAAAATGTTCCAAACACACCCCATGCACAACTCCACCGGGGAAGGTGCCAGAAACGAGTTCTGTTGGTAGTTTTTACACTACCCCGGTAGGCAAGAGAAAGGCACCACAAAACTTGTTCTACCTGCTTTCTGGGCTGAGATGGGGAATCGCTGAATTTTGGACTCGGCTGGTGACAAAATGTTCCAAACACACCCCATGCACAACTCCACCGGGGAAGGTGCCAGAAAGGAGTTCTGTTGG
Source organism: Falco cherrug (assembly GCF_023634085.1). NCBI lineage: Eukaryota > Metazoa > Chordata > Aves > Falconiformes > Falconidae > Falco > Falco cherrug. Next base: position 88,438 of record NW_026599295.1, on the reverse strand, counting down.
TAGTTTTTACACTACCCCGGTAGGCAGCTGAAAGGCACCACAAAACTTGTTCTACCTGCTTTCTGGGCTGAGATGGGGAATCGCTGAATTTTGGACTCGGCTGGTGACAAAATGTTCCAAACACACCCCATGCACAACTCCACCGGGGAAGGTGCCAGAAACGAGTTCTGTTGGTAGTTTTTACACTACCCTGGTAGGCAGCTGAAAGGCACCACAAAACTTGTTCTACCTGCTTTCTGGGCTGAGATGGGGAATCGCTGAATTTTGGACTCGGCTGGTGACAAAATGATCCAAACACACCCCATGCACAACTCCACCGGGGAAGGTGCCAGAAACGAGTTCTGTTGGTAGTTTTTACACTACCCCGGTAGGCAGCTGAAAGGCACCACAAAACTTGTTCTACCTGCTTTCTGGGCTGAGATGGGGAACGGCTGAATTTTGGACTCGGCTGGTGACAAAATGTTCCAAACACACCCCATGCACAACTCCACCGGGGAAGGTGCCAGAAACGAGTTCTGTTGGTAGTTTTTACACTACCCCGGTAGGCAGCTGAAAGGCACCACAAAACTTGTTCTACCTGCTTTCTGGGCTGAGATGGGGAATCGCTGAATTTTGGACTCGGCTGGTGACAAAATGTTCCAAACACACCCCATGCACAACTCCACCGGGGAAGGTGCCAGAAACGAGTTCTGTTGGTAGTTTTTACACTACCCCGGTAGGCAGCTGAAAGGCACCACAAAACTTGTTCTACCTGCTTTCTGGGCTGAGATGGGGAATCGCTGAATTTTGGACTCGGCTGGTGACAAAATGTTCCAAACACACCCCATGCACAACTCCACCGGGGAAGGTGCCAGAAACGAGTTCTGTTGGTAGTTTTTACACTACCCCGGTAGGCAGCTGAAAGGCACCACAAAACTTGTTCTACCTGCTTTCTGGGCTGAGATGGGGAATCGCTGAATTTTGGACTCGGCTGGTGACAAAATGTTCCAAACACACCCCATGCACAACTCCACCGGGGAAGGTGCCAGAAACGAGTTCCGTTGGTAGTTTTTACACTACCCCGGTAGGCAGCTGAAAGGCACCACAAAACTTGTTCTACCTGCTTTCTGGGCTGAGATGGGGAATCGCTGAATTTTGGACTCGGCTGGTAACAAAATGTTCCAAACACACCCCATGCACAACTCCACCGGGGAAGGTGCCAGAAACGAGTTCTGTTGGTAGTTTTTACACTACCCCGGTAGGCAGCTGAAAGGCACCACAAAACTTGTTCTACCTGCTTTCTGGGCTGAGATGGGGAATCGCTGAATTTTCGACTCGGCTGGTGACAAAATGTTCCAAACACACCCCATGCACAACTCCACCGGGGAAGGTGCCAGAAACGAGTTCTGTTGGTAGTTTTTACACTACCCCGGTAGGCAGCTGAAAGGCACCACAAAACTTGTTCTACCTGCTTTCTGGGCTGAGATGGGGAATCGCTGAATTTTGGACTCGGCTGGTGACAAAATGTTCCAAACACACCCCATGCACAACTCCACCGGGGAAGGTGCCAGAAACGAGTTCTGTTGGTAGTTTTTACACTACCCCGGTAGGCAGCTGAAAGGCACCACAAAACTTGTTCTACCTGCTTTCTGGGCTGAGATGGGGAATCGCTGAATTTTGGACTCGGCTGGTGACAAAATGTTCCAAACACACCCCATGCACAACTCCACCGGGGAAGGTGCCAGAAACGAGTTCTGTTGGTAGTTTTTACACTACCCCGGTAGGCAGCTGAAAGGCACCACAAAACTTGTTCTACCTGCTTTCTGGGCTGAGATGGGGAATCGCTGAATTTTGGACTCGGCTGGTGACAAAATGTTCCAAACACACCCCATGCACAACTCCACCGGGGAAGGTGCCAGAAACGAGTTCCGTTGGTAGTTTTTACACTACCCCGGTAGGCAGCTGAAAGGCACCACAAAACTTGTTCTACCTGCTTTCTGGGCTGAGATGGGGAATCGCTGAATTTTGGACTCGGCTGGTGACAAAATGTTCCAAACACACCCCATGCACAACTCCACCGGGGAAGGTGCCAGAAACGAGTTCTGTTGGTAGTTTTTACACTACCCCGGTAGGCAAGAGAAAGGCACCACAAAACTTGTTCTACCTGCTTTCTGGGCTGAGATGGGGAATCGCTGAATTTTCGACTCGGCTGGTAACAAAATGTTCCAAACACACCCCATGCACAACTCCACCGGGGAAGGTGCCAGAAACGAGTTCTGTTGGTAGTTTTTACACTACCCCGGTAGGCAGCTGAAAGGCACCACAAAACTTGTTCTACCTGCTTTCTGGGCTGAGATGGGGAATCGCTGAATTTTGGACTCGGCTGGTGACAAAATGTTCCAAACACACCCCATGCACAACTCCACCGGGGAAGGTGCCAGAAACGAGTTCTGTTGGTAGTTTTTACACTACCCCGGTAGGCAGCTGAAAGGCACCACAAAACTTGTTCTACCTGCTTTCTGGGCTGAGATGGGGAATCGCTGAATTTTGGACTCGGCTGGTGACAAAATGTTCCAAACACACCCCATGCACAACTCCACCGGGGAAGGTGCCAGAAACGAGTTCTGTTGGTAGTTTTTACACTACCCCGGTAGGCAGCTGAAAGGCACCACAAAACTTGTTCTACCTGCTTTCTGGGCTGAGATGGGGAATCGCTGAATTTTGGACTCGGCTGGTGACAAAATGTTCCAAACACACCCCATGCACAACTCCACCGGGGAAGGTGCCAGAAACGAGTTCTGTTGGTAGTTTTTACACTACCCCGGTAGGCAGCTGAAAGGCACCACAAAACTTGTTCTACCTGCTTTCTGGGCTGAGATGGGGAATCGCTGAATTTTGGACTCGGCTGGTGACAAAATGTTCCAAACACACCCCATGCACAACTCCACCGGGGAAGGTGCCAGAAACGAGTTCCGTTGGTAGTTTTTACACTACCCCGGTAGGCAGCTGAAAGGCACCACAAAACTTGTTCTACCTGCTTTCTCGGCTGAGATGGGGAATCGCTGAATTTTGGACTCGGCTGGTGACAAAATGTTCCAAACACACCCCATGCACAACTCCACCGGGGAAGGTGCCAGAAACGAGTTCTGTTGGTAGTTTTTACACTACCCCGGTAGGCAAGAGAAAGGCACCACAAAACTTGTTCTACCTGCTTTCTGGGCTGAGATGGGGAATCGCTGAATTTTGGACTCGGCTGGTGACAAAATGTTCCAAACACACCCCATGCACAACTCCACCGGGGAAGGTGCCAGAAACGAGTTCTGTTGGTAGTTTTTACACTACCCCGGTAGGCAGCTGAAAGGCACCACAAAACTTGTTCTACCTGCTTTCTGGGCTGAGATGGGGAATCGCTGAATTTTGGACTCGGCTGGTGACAAAATGTTCGAAACACACCCCATGCACACCTCCACCGGGGAAGGTGCCAGAAACGAGTTCTGTTGGTAGTTTTTACACTACCCCGGTAGGCAGCTGAAAGGCACCACAAAACTTGTTCTACCTGCTTTCTGGGCTGAGATGGGGAATCGCTGAATTTTGGACTCGGCTGGTGACAAAATGTTCCAAACACACCCCATGCACAACTCCACCGGGGAAGGTGCCAGAAACGAGTTCTGTTGGTAGTTTTTACACTACCCCGGTAGGCAGCTGAAAGGCACCACAAAACTTGTTCTACCTGCTTTCTGGGCTGAGATGGGGAATCGCTGAATTTTCGACTCGGCTGGTGACAAAATGTTCCAAACACACCCCATGCACAACTCCACCGGGGAAGGTGCCAGAAACGAGTTCTGTTGGTAGTTTTTACACTACCCCGGTAGGCAAGAGAAAGGCACCACAAAACTTGTTCTACCTGCTTTCTGGGCTGAGATGGGGAATCGCTGAATTTTGGACTCGGCTGGTGACAAAATGTTCCAAACACACCCCATGCACAACTCCACCGGGGAAGGTGCCAGAAACGAGTTCTGTTGGTAGTTTTTACACTACCCCGGTAGGCAAGAGAAAGGCACCACAAAACTTGTTCTACCTGCTTTCTGGGCTGAGATGGGGAATCGCTGAATTTTGGACTCGGCTGGTGACAAAATGTTCCAAACACACCCCATGCACAACTCCACCGGGGAAGGTGCCAGAAACGAGTTCTGTTGGTAGTTTTTACACTACCCCGGTAGGCAGCTGAAAGGCACCACAAAACTTGTTCTACCTGCTTTCTGGGCTGAGATGGGGAATCGCTGAATTTTGGACTCGGCTGGTGACAAAATGTTCCAAACACACCCCATGCACAACTCCACCGGGGAAGGTGCCAGAAACGAGTTCTGTTGGTAGTTTTTACACTACCCTGGTAGGCAGCTGAAAGGCACCACAAAACTTGTTCTACCTGCTTTCTGGGCTGAGATGGGGAATCGCTGAATTTTGGACTCGGCTGGTGACAAAATGATCCAAACACACCCCATGCACAACTCCACCGGGGAAGGTGCCAGAAACGAGTTCTGTTGGTAGTTTTTACACTACCCCGGTAGGCAGCTGAAAGGCACCACAAAACTTGTTCTACCTGCTTTCTGGGCTGAGATGGGGAATCGCTGAATTTTGGACTCGGCTGGTGACAAAATGTTCCAAACACACCCCATGCACAACTCCACCGGGGAAGGTGCCAGAAACGAGTTCTGTTGGTAGTTTTTACACTACCCCGGTAGGCAGCTGAAAGGCACCACAAAACTTGTTCTACCTGCTTTCTGGGCTGAGATGGGGAATCGCTGAATTTTGGACTCGGCTGGTGACAAAATGTTCCAAACACACCCCATGCACAACTCCACCGGGGAAGGTGCCAGAAACGAGTTCCGTTGGTAGTTTTTACACTACCCCGGTAGGCAGCTGAAAGGCACCACAAAACTTGTTCTACCTGCTTTCTGGGCTGAGATGGGGAATCGCTGAATTTTGGACTCGGCTGGTGACAAAATGTTCCAAACACACCCCATGCACAACTCCACCGGGGAAGGTGCCAGAAACGAGTTCTGTTGGTAGTTTTTACACTACCCCGGTAGGCAGCTGAAAGGCACCACAAAACTTGTTCTACCTGCTTTCTGGGCTGAGACGGAGAATCGCTGAATTTTGGACTCGGCTGGTGACAAAATGTTCCAAACACACCCCATGCACACCTCCACCGGCAAAGGTGCCAGAAACGAGTTCTGTTGGTAGTTTTTACACTACCCCGGTAGGCAGCTGAAAGGCACCACAAAACTTGTTCTACCTGCTTTCTGGGCTGAGATGGGGAATCGCTGAATTTTGGACTCGGCTGGTGACAAAATGTTCCAAACACACCCCATGCACAACTCCACCGGGGAAGGTGCCAGAAACGAGTTCTGTTGGTAGTTTTTACACTACCCCGGTAGGCAGCTGAAAGGCACCACAAAACTTGTTCTACCTGCTTTCTGGGCTGAGATGGGGAATCGCTGAATTTTGGACTCGGCTGGTGACAAAATGTTCCAAACACACCCCATGCACACCTCCACCGGGGAAGGTGCCAGAAACGAGTTCTGTTGGTAGTTTTTACACTACCCCGGTAGGCAGCTGAAAGGCACCATTAAACCTTTTCTTATCTGCTTCCTGGGCTAGAGATGGGGAACAGCTGAATTTTGGACTCGGCTGGTGACAGAATGTTCCAAACACACCCCATGCACAACTCCACCGGGTAAGGTGCCAGAAACGAGTTCTGTTGGTAGTTTTTACACTACCCCGGTAGGCACCTGAAAGGCACCACAAAACTTGTTCTACCTGCTTTCTGGGCTGAGATGGGGAATCGCTGAATTTTGGACTCGGCTGGTGACAAAATGTTCCAAACACACCCCATGCACAACTCCACCGGGGAAGGTGCCAGAAACGAGTTCTGTTGGTAGTTTTTACACTACCCCGGTAGGCAGCTGAAAGGCACCACAAAACTTGTTCTACCTGCTTTCTGGGCTGAGATGGGGAATCGCTGAATTTTGGACTCGGCTGGTGACAAAATGTTCCAAACACACCCCATGCACAACTCCACCGGGGAAGGTGCCAGAAACGAGTTCCGTTGGTAGTTTTTACACTACCCCGGTAGGCAGCTGAAAGGCACCACAAAACTTGTTCTACCTGCTTTCTGGGCTGAGATGGGGAATCGCTGAATTTTCGACTCGGCTGGTGACAAAATGTTCCAAACACACCCCATGCACAACTCCACCGGGGAAGGTGCCAGAAACGAGTTCTGTTGGTAGTTTTTACACTACCCCGGTAGGCAGCTGAAAGGCACCACAAAACTTGTTCTACCTGCTTTCTGGGCTGAGATGGGGAATCGCTGAATTTTGGACTCGGCTGGTGACAAAATGTTCCAAACACACCCCATGCACAACTCCACCGGGGAAGGTGCCAGAAACGAGTTCTGTTGGTAGTTTTTACACTACCCCGGTAGGCAGCTGAAAGGCACCACAAAACTTGTTCTACCTGCTTTCTGGGCTGAGATGGGGAATCGCTGAATTTTGGACTCGGCTGGTGACAAAATGTTCCAAACACACCCCATGCACACCTCCACCGGGGAAGGTGCCAGAAACGAGTTCTGTTGGTAGTTTTTACACTACCCCGGTAGGCAGCTGAAAGGCACCACAAAACTTGTTCTACCTGCTTTCTGGGCTGAGATGGGGAATCGCTGAATTTTGGACTCGGCTGGTGACAAAATGTTCCAAACACACCCCATGCACACCTCCACCGGGGAAGGTGCCAGAAACGAGTTCTGTTGGTAGTTTTTACACTACCCCGGTAGGCAGCTGAAAGGCACCACAAAACTTGTTCTACCTGCTTTCTGGGCTGAGATGGGGAATCGCTGAATTTTGGACTCGGCTGGTGACAAAATGTTCCAAACACACCCCATGCACAACTCCACCGGGGAAGGTGCCAGAAACGAGTTCTGTTGGTAGTTTTTACACTACCCCGGTAGGCAGCTGAAAGGCACCACAAAACTTGTTCTACCTGCTTTCTGGGCTGAGATGGGGAATCGCTGAATTTTGGACTCGGCTGGTGACAAAATGTTCCAAACACACCCCATGCACAACTCCACCGGGGAAGGTGCCAGAAACGAGTTCTGTTGGTAGTTTTTACACTACCCCGGTAGGCAGCTGAAAGGCACCACAAAACTTGTTCTACCTGCTTTCTGGGCTGAGATGGGGAATCGCTGAATTTTGGACTCGGCTGGTGACAAAATGTTCCAAACACACCCCATGCACAACTCCACCGGGGAAGGTGCCAGAAACGAGTTCCGTTGGTAGTTTTTACACTACCCCGGTAGGCAGCTGAAAGGCACCACAAAACTTGTTCTACCTGCTTTCTGGGCTGAGATGGGGAACGGCTGAATTTTGGACTCGGCTGGTAACAAAATGTTCCAAACACACCCCATGCACAACTCCACCGGGGAAGGTGCCAGAAACGAGTTCTGTTGGTAGTTTTTACACTACCCCGGTAGGCAGCTGAAAGGCACCACAAAACTTGTTCTACCTGCTTTCTGGGCTGAGATGGGGAATCGCTGAATTTTCGACTCGGCTGGTGACAAAATGTTCCAAACACACCCCATGCACAACTCCACCGGGGAAGGTGCCAGAAACGAGTTCTGTTGGTAGTTTTTACGCTACCCCGGTAGGCAGCTGAAAGGCACCATAAAACCGGTTCTACCTGCTTTCTGGGCTGAGATGGGGAATCGCTGAATTTTGGACTCGGCTGGTGACAAAATGTTCCAAACACACCCCATGCACACCTCCACCGGGGAAGGTGCCAGAAACGAGTTCTGTTGGTAGTTTTTACACTACCCCGGTAGGCAGCTGAAAGGCACCACAAAACTTGTTCTACCTGCTTTCTGGGCTGAGATGGGGAATCGCTGAATTTTGGACTCGGCTGGTGACAAAATGTTCCAAACACACCCCATGCACAACTCCACCGGGGAAGGTGCCAGAAACGAGTTCTGTTGGTAGTTTTTACACTACCCCGGTAGGCAAGAGAAAGGCACCACAAAACTTGTTCTACCTGCTTTCTGGGCTGAGATGGAGAATCGCTGAATTTTGGACTCGGCTGGTGACAAAATGTTCCAAACACACCCCATGCACAACTCCACCGGGGAAGGTGCCAGAAACGAGTTCTGTTGGTAGTTTTTACAGTACCCCGGTAGGCAGCTGAAAGGCACCACAAAACTTGTTCTACCTGCTTTCTGGGCTGAGATGGGGAATCGCTGAATTTTGGACTCGGCTGGTGACAAAATGTTCCAAACACACCCCATGCACAACTCCACCGGGGAAGGTGCCAGAAACGAGTTCTGTTGGTAGTTTTTACACTACCCCGGTAGGCAGCTGAAAGGCACCACAAAACTTGTTCTACCTGCTTTCTGGGCTGAGATGGGGAATCGCTGAATTTTGGACTCGGCTGGTGACAAAATGTTCCAAACACACCCCATGCACAACTCCACCGGGGAAGGTGCCAGAAACGAGTTCTGTTGGTAGTTTTTACACTACCCCGGTAGGCAGCTGAAAGGCACCACAAAACTTGTTCTACCTGCTTTCTGGGCTGAGATGGGGAATCGCTGAATTTTCGACTCGGCTGGTGACAAAATGTTCCAAACACACCCCATGCACAACTCCACCGGGGAAGGTGCCAGAAACGAGTTCTGTTGGTAGTTTTTACACTACCCCGGTAGGCAGCTGAAAGGCACCACAAAACTTGTTCTACCTGCTTTCTGGGCGGAGTTGGGGAATCGCTGAATTTTGGACTCGGCTGGTGACAAAATGTTCCAAACACACCCCATGCACAACTCCACCGGGGAAGGTGCCAGAAACGAGTTCTGTTGGTAGTTTTTACACTACCCCGGTAGGCAAGAGAAAGGCACCACAAAACTTGTTCTACCTGCTTTCTGGGCTGAGATGGGGAATCGCTGAATTTTGGACTCGGCTGGTGACAAAATGTTCCAAACACACCCCATGCACAACTCCACCGGGGAAGGTGCCAGAAACGAGTTCTGTTGGTAGTTTTTACACTACCCCGGTAGGCAGCTGAAAGGCACCACAAAACTTGTTCTACCTGCTTTCTGGGCTGAGATGGGGAATCGCTGAATTTTGGACTCGGCTGGTGACAAAATGTTCCAAACACACCCCATGCACAACTCCACCGGGGAAGGTGCCAGAAACGAGTTCTGTTGGTAGTTTTTACACTACCCCGGTAGGCAGCTGAAAGGCACCACAAAACTTGTTCTACCTGCTTTCTGGGCTGAGATGGGGAATCGCTGAATTTTGGACTCGGCTGCTGACAAAATGTTCCAAACACACCCCATGCACAACTCCACCGGGGAAGGTGCCAGAAACGAGTTCTGTTGGTAGTTTTTACACTACCCCGGTAGGCAGCTGAAAGGCACCATAAAACCGGTTCTACCTGCTTTCTGGGCTGAGATGGGGAATCGCTGAATTTTGGACTCGGCTGGTGACAAAATGTTCCAAACACACCCCATGCACACCTCCACCGGGGAAGGTGCCAGAAACGAGTTCTGTTGGTAGTTTTTACACTACCCCGGTAGGCAGCTGAAAGGCACCACAAAACTTGTTCTACCTGCTTTCTGGGCTGAGATGGGGAATCGCTGAATTTTGGACTCGGCTGGTGACAAAATGTTCCAAACACACCCCATGCACAACTCCACCGGGGAAGGTGCCAGAAACGAGTTCTGTTGGTAGTTTTTACACTACCCCGGTAGGCAAGAGAAAGGCACCACAAAACTTGTTCTACCTGCTTTCTGGGCTGAGATGGAGAATCGCTGAATTTTGGACTCGGCTGGTGACAAAATGTTCCAAACACACCCCATGCACAACTCCACCGGGGAAGGTGCCAGAAACGAGTTCTGTTGGTAGTTTTTACACTACCCCGGTAGGCAGCTGAAAGGCACCACAAAACTTGTTCTACCTGCTTTCTGGGCTGAGATGGGGAATCGCTGAATTTTGGACTCGGCTGGTGACAAAATGTTCCAAACACACCCCATGCACAACTCCACCGGGGAAGGTGCCAGAAACGAGTTCTGTTGGTAGTTTTTACACTACCCCGGTAGGCAGCTGAAAGGCACCACAAAACTTGTTCTACCTGCTTTCTGGGCTGAGATGGGGAATCGCTGAATTTTGGACTCGGCTGGTGACAAAATGTTCCAAACACACCCCATGCACAACTCCACCGGGGAAGGTGCCAGAAACGAGTTCTGTTGGTAGTTTTTACACTACCCCGGTAGGCAGCTGAAAGGCACCACAAAACTTGTTCTACCTGCTTTCTGGGCTGAGATGGGGAATCGCTGAATTTTGGACTCGGCTGGTGACAAAATGTTCCAAACACACCCCATGCACAACTCCACCGGGGAAGGTGCCAGAAACGAGTTCTGTTGGTAGTTTTTACACTACCCCGGTAGGCAGCTGAAAGGCACCACAAAACTTGTTCTACCTGCTTTCTGGGCTGAGATGGGGAATCGCTGAATTTTGGACTCGGCTGGTGACAAAATGTTCCAAACACACCCCATGCACAACTCCACCGGGGAAGGTGCCAGAAACGAGTTCTGTTGGTAGTTTTTACACTACCCCGGTAGGCAGCTGAAAGGCACCACAAAACTTGTTCTACCTGCTTTCTGGGCGGAGTTGGGGAATCGCTGAATTTTGGACTCGGCTGGTGACAAAATGTTCCAAACACACCCCATGCACAACTCCACCGGGGAAGGTGCCAGAAACGAGTTCTGTTGGTAGTTTTTACACTACCCCGGTAGGCAGCTGAAAGGCACCACAAAACTTGTTCTACCTGCTTTCTGGGCTGAGATGGGGAATCGCTGAATTTTGGACTCGGCTGGTGACAAAATGTTCCAAACACACCCCATGCACAACTCCACCGGGGAAGGTGCCAGAAACGAGTTCTGTTGGTAGTTTTTACACTACCCCGGTAGGCAGCTGAAAGGCACCACAAAACTTGTTCTACCTGCTTTCTGGGCTGAGATGGGGAATCGCTGAATTTTGGATTCGGCTGCTGACAAAATGTTCCAAACACACCCCATGCACAACTCCACCGGGGAAGGTGCCAGAAACGAGTTCTGTTGGTAGTTTTTACACTACCCCGGTAGGCAGCTGAAAGGCACCACAAAACTTGTTCTACCTGCTTTCTGGGCTGAGATGGGGAATCGCTGAATTTTGGACTCGGCTGGTGACAAAATGTTCCAAACACACCCCATGCACACCTCCACCGGGGAAGGTGCCAGAAACGAGTTCTGTTGGTAGTTTTTACACTACCCCGGTAGGCAGCTGAAAGGCACCACAAAACTTGTTCTACCTGCTTTCTGGGCTGAGATGGGGAATCGCTGAATTTTGGACTCGGCTGGTGACAAAATGTTCCAAACACACCCCATGCACAACTCCACCGGGGAAGGTGCCAGAAACGAGTTCTGTTGGTAGTTTTTACACTACCCCGGTAGGCAGCTGAAAGGCACCACAAAACTTGTTCTACCTGCTTTCTGGGCTGAGATGGGGAATCGCTGAATTTTGGACTCGGCTGGTGACAAAATGTTCCAAACACACCCCATGCACAACTCCACCGGGGAAGGTGCCAGAAACGAGTTCTGTTGGTAGTTTTTACACTACCCCGGTAGGCAGCTGAAAGGCACCACAAAACTTGTTCTACCTGCTTTCTGGGCGGAGTTGGGGAATCGCTGAATTTTGGACTCGGCTGGTGACAAAATGTTCCAAACACACCCCATGCACAACTCCACCGGGGAAGGTGCCAGAAACGAGTTCTGTTGGTAGTTTTTACACTACCCCGGTAGGCAGCTGAAAGGCACCACAAAACTTGTTCTACCTGCTTTCTGGGCTGAGATGGGGAATCGCTGAATTTTGGACTCGGCTGGTGACAAAATGTTCCAAACACACCCCATGCACAACTCCACCGGGGAAGGTGCCAGAAACGAGTTCTGTTGGTAGTTTTTACACTACCCCGGTAGGCAGCTGAAAGGCACCACAAAACTTGTTCTACCTGCTTTCTGGGCTGAGATGGGGAATCGCTGAATTTTGGATTCGGCTGCTGACAAAATGTTCCAAACACACCCCATGCACAACTCCACCGGGGAAGGTGCCAGAAACGAGTTCTGTTGGTAGTTTTTACACTACCCCGGTAGGCAGCTGAAAGGCACCACAAAACTTGTTCTACCTGCTTTCTGGGCTGAGATGGGGAATCGCTGAATTTTGGACTCGGCTGGTGACAAAATGTTCCAAACACACCCCATGCACACCTCCACCGGGGAAGGTGCCAGAAACGAGTTCTGTTGGTAGTTTTTACACTACCCCGGTAGGCAGCTGAAAGGCACCACAAAACTTGTTCTACCTGCTTTCTGGGCTGAGATGGGGAATCGCTGAATTTTGGACTCGGCTGGTGACAAAATGTTCCAAACACACCCCATGCACAACTCCACCGGGGAAGGTGCCAGAAACGAGTTCTGTTGGTAGTTTTTACACTACCCCGGTAGGCAGCTGAAAGGCACCACAAAACTTGTTCTACCTGCTTTCTGGGCTGAGATGGGGAATCGCTGAATTTTGGACTCGGCTGGTGACAAAATGTTCCAAACACACCCCATGCACAACTCCACCGGGGAAGGTGCCAGAAACGAGTTCTGTTGGTAGTTTTTACACTACCCCGGTAGGCAAGAGAAAGGCACCACAAAACTTGTTCTACCTGCTTTCTGGGCTGAGATGGGGAATCGCTGAATTTTGGACTTGGCTGGTGACAAAATGTTCCAAACACACCCCATGCACAACTCCACCGGGGAAGGTGCCAGAAACGAGTTCTTTTGGTAGTTTTTACACTACCCCGGTAGGCAGCTGAAAGGCACCACAAAAGTTTTTCTACCTGCTTTCTCGGCTGAGATGGGGAATCGCTGAATTTTGGACTCGGCTGGTGACAAAATGTTCCAAACACACCCCATGCACAACTCCACCGGGGAAGGTGCCAGAAACGAGTTCTGTTGGTAGTTTTTACACTACCCCGGTAGGCAGCTGAAAGGCACCACAAAACTTGTTCTACCTGCTTTCTGGGCTGAGATGGGGAATCACTGAATTTTGGACTCGGCTGGTGACAAAATGTTCCAAACACACCCCATGCACAACTCCACCGGGGAAGGTGCCAGAATCGAGTTCCGTTGGTAGTTTTTACACTACCCCGGTAGGCAAGAGAAAGGCACCACAAAACTTGTTCTACCTGCTTTCTGGGCTGAGATGGGGAATCGCTGAATTTTGGACTCGGCTGGTAACAAAATGTTCCAAACACACCCCATGCACAACTCCACCGGGGAAGGTGCCAGAAACGAGTTCTGTTGGTAGTTTTTACACTACCCCGGTAGGCAGCTGAAAGGCACCACAAAACTTGTTCTACCTGCTTTCTGGGCTGAGATGGGGAATCGCTGAATTTTGGACTCGGCTGGTGACAAAATGTTCCAAACACACCCCATGCACAACTCCACCGGGGAAGGTGCCAGAAACGAGTTCTGTTGGTAGTTTTTACACTACCCCGGTAGGCAGCTGAAAGGCACCACAAAACTTGTTCTACCTGCTTTCTGGGCTGAGATGGGGAATCACTGAATTTTGGACTCGGCTGGTGACAAAATGTTCCAAACACACCCCATGCACAACTCCACCGGGGAAGGTGCCAGAATCGAGTTCCGTTGGTAGTTTTTACACTACCCCGGTAGGCAAGAGAAAGGCACCACAAAACTTGTTCTACCTGCTTTCTGGGCTGAGATGGGGAATCGCTGAATTTTGGACTCGGCTGGTGACAAAATGTTCCAAACACACCCCATGCACAACTCCACCGGGGAAGGTGCCAGAAACGAGTTCTGTTGGTAGTTTTTACACTACCCCGGTAGGCAGCTGAAAGGCACCACAAAACTTGTTCTACCTGCTTTCTGGGCTGAGATGGGGAATCGCTGAATTTTGGACTCGGCTGGTGACAAAATGTTCCAAACACACCCCATGCACAACTCCACCGGGGAAGGTGCCAGAATCGAGTTCCGTTGGTAGTTTTTACACTACCCCGGTAGGCAAGAGAAAGGCACCACAAAACTTGTTGTACCTGCTTTCTGGGCTGAGATGGGGAACGGCTGAATTTTGGACTCGGCTGGTAACAAAATGTTCCAAACACACCCCATGCACAACTCCACCGGGGAAGGTGCCAGAAACGAGTTCTGTTGGTAGTTTTTACACTACCCCGGTAGGCAGCTGAAAGGCACCACAAAACTTGTTCTACCTGCTTTCTGGGCTGAGATGGGGAATCGCTGAATTTTGGACTCGGCTGGTGACAAAATGTTCCAAACACACCCCATGCACAACTCCACCGGGGAAGGTGCCAGAAACGAGTTCTGTTGGTAGTTTTTACACTACCCCGGTAGGCAGCTGAAAGGCACCACAAAACTTGTTCTACCTGCTTTCTGGGCTGAGATGGGGAATCGCTGAATTTTGGACTCGGCTGCTGACAAAATGTTCCAAACACACCCCATGCACACCTCCACCGGGGAAGGTGCCAGAAACGAGTTCTGTTGGTAGTTTTTACACTACCCCGGTAGGCAAGAGAAAGGCACCACAAAACTTGTTCTACCTGCTTTCTGGGCTGAGATGGGGAATCACTGAATTTTGGACTCGGCTGGTGACAAAATGTTCCAAACACACCCCATGCACAACTCCACCGGGGAAGGTGCCAGAATCGAGTTCCGTTGGTAGTTTTTACACTACCCCGGTAGGCAGCTGAAAGGCACCACAAAACTTGTTCTACCTGCTTTCTGGGCTGAGATGGGGAATCGCTGAATTTTGGACTCGGCTGGTGACAAAATGTTCCAAACACACCCCATGCACAACTCCACCGGGGAAGGTGCCAGAAAGGAGTTCTGTTGGTAGTTTTTACACTACCCCGGTAGGCAGCTGAAAGGCACCACAAAACTTGTTCTACCTGCTTTCTGGGCTGAGATGGGGAATCGCTGAATTTTGGACTCGGCTGGTGACAAAATGTTCCAAACACACCCCATGCACACCTCCACCGGGGAAGGTGCCAGAAACGAGTTCTGTTGGTAGTTTTTACACTACCCCGGTAGGCAGCTGAAAGGCACCACAAAACTTGTTCTACCTGCTTTCTGGGCTGAGATGGGGAATCGCTGAATTTTGGACTCGGCTGGTGACAAAATGTTCCAAACACACCCCATGCACACCTCCACCGGGGAAGGTGCCAGAAACGAGTTCTGTTGGTAGTTTTTACACTACCCCGGTAGGCAGCTGAAAGGCACCACAAAACTTGTTCTACCTGCTTTCTGGGCTGAGATGGGGAATCGCTGAATTTTGGACTCGGCTGGTGACAAAATGTTCCAAACACACCCCATGCACAACTCCACCGGGGAAGGTGCCAGAAACGAGTTCTGTTGGTAGTTTTTACACTACCCCGGTAGGCAGCTGAAAGGCACCACAAAACTTGTTCTACCTGCTTTCTGGGCTGAGATGGGGAATCGCTGAATTTTGGACTCGGCTGGTGACAAAATGTTCCAAACACACCCCATGCACAACTCCACCGGGGAAGGTGCCAGAAACGAGTTCTGTTGGTAGTTTTTACACTACCCCGGTAGGCAGCTGAAAGGCACCACAAAACTTGTTCTACCTGCTTTCTGGGCTGAGATGGGGAATCGCTGAATTTTGGACTCGGCTGGTGACAAAATGTTCCAAACACACCCCATGCACAACTCCACCGGGGAAGGTGCCAGAAACGAGTTCTGTTGGTAGTTTTTACACTACCCCGGTAGGCAAGAGAAAGGCACCACAAAACTTGTTGTACCTGCTTTCTGGGCTGAGATGGGGAATCGCTGAATTTTGGACTCGGCTGGTGACAAAATGTTCCAAACACACCCCATGCACAACTCCACCGGGGAAGGTGCCAGAAACGAGTTCTGTTGGTAGTTTTTACACTACCCCGGTAGGCAGCTGAAAGGCACCACAAAACTTGTTCTACCTGCTTTCTGGGCTGAGATGGGGAATCTCTGAATTTTGGACTCGGCTGGTGACAAAATGTTCCAAACACACCCCATGCACACCTCCACCGGGGAAGGTGCCAGAAACGAGTTCTGTTGGTAGTTTTTACACTACCCCGGTAGGCAGCTGAAAGGCACCACAAAACTTGTTCTACCTGCTTTCTGGGCTGAGATGGGGAATCGCTGAATTTTCGACTCGGCTGGTGACAAAATGTTCCAAACACACCCCATGCACAACTCCACCGGGGAAGGTGCCAGAAACGAGTTCTGTTGGTAGTTTTTACACTACCCCGGTAGGCAGCTGAAAGGCACCACAAAACTTGTTCTACCTGCTTTCTGGGCTGAGATGGGGAATCGCTGAATTTTGGACTCGGCTGGTGACAAAATGTTCCAAACACACCCCATGCACAACTCCACCGGGGAAGGTGCCAGAAACGAGTTCTGTTGGTAGTTTTTACACTACCCCGGTAGGCAGCTGAAAGGCACCACAAAACTTGTTCTACCTGCTTTCTGGGCTGAGATGGGGAATCGCTGAATTTTGGACTCGGCTGGTGACAAAATGTTCCAAACACACCCCATGCACACCTCCACCGGGGAAGGTGCCAGAAACGAGTTCTGTTGGTAGTTTTTACACTACCCCGGTAGGCAGCTGAAAGGCACCACAAAACTTGTTCTACCTGCTTTCTGGGCTGAGATGGGGAATCGCTGAATTTTGGACTCGGCTGGTGACAAAATGTTCCAAACACACCCCATGCACAACTCCACCGGGGAAGGTGCCAGAATCGAGTTCCGTTGGTAGTTTTTACACTACCCCGGTAGGCAAGAGAAAGGCACCACAAAACTTGTTCTACCTGCTTTCTGGGCTGAGATGGGGAATCGCTGAATTTTGGACTCGGCTGGTGACAAAATGTTCCAAACACACCCCATGCACAACTCCACCGGGGAAGGTGCCAGAAAGGAGTTCTGTTGGTAGTTTTTACACTACCCCGGTAGGCAGCTGAAAGGCACCACAAAACTTGTTCTACCTGCTTTCTGGGCTGAGATGGGGAATCGCTGAATTTTGGACTCGGCTGGTGACAAAATGTTCCAAACACACCCCATGCACACCTCCACCGGGGAAGGTGCCAGAAACGAGTTCTGTTGGTAGTTTTTACACTACCCCGGTAGGCAAGAGAAAGGCACCACAAAACTTGTTCTACCTGCTTTCTGGGCTGAGATGGGGAATCGCTGAATTTTGGACTCGGCTGGTGACAAAATGTTCCAAACACACCCCATGCACACCTCCACCGGGGAAGGTGCCAGAAACGAGTTCTGTTGGTAGTTTTTACACTACCCCGGTAGGCAGCTGAAAGGCACCACAAAACTTGTTCTACCTGCTTTCTGGGCTGAGATGGGGAATCGCTGAATTTTGGACTCGGCTGGTGACAAAATGTTCCAAACACACCCCATGCACAACTCCACCGGGGAAGGTGCCAGAAACGAGTTCTGTTGGTAGTTTTTACACTACCCCGGTAGGCAGCTGAAAGGCACCACAAAACTTGTTCTACCTGCTTTCTGGGCTGAGATGGGGAATCGCTGAATTTTGGACTCGGCTGGTGACAAAATGTTCCAAACACACCCCATGCACAACTCCACCGGGGAAGGTGCCAGAAACGAGTTCTGTTGGTAGTTTTTACACTACCCCGGTAGGCAGCTGAAAGGCACCACAAAACTTGTTCTACCTGCTTTCTGGGCTGAGATGGGGAATCACTGAATTTTGGACTCGGCTGGTGACAAAATGTTCCAAACACACCCCATGCACAACTCCACCGGGGGAAGGTGCCAGAATCGAGTTCCGTTGGTAGTTTTTACACTACCCCGGTAGGCAGCTGAAAGGCACCACAAAACTTGTTCTACCTGCTTTCTGGGCTGAGATGGGGAATCGCTGAATTTTGGACTCGGCTGGTGACAAAATGTTCCAAACACACCCCATGCACACCTCCACCGGGGAAGGTGCCAGAAACGAGTTCTGTTGGTAGTTTTTACACTACCCCGGTAGGCAGCTGAAAGGCACCACAAAACTTGTTCTACCTGCTTTCTGGGCTGAGATGGGGAATCGCTGAATTTTGGACTCGGCTGGTGACAAAATGTTCCAAACACACCCCATGCACACCTCCACCGGGGAAGGTGCCAGAAAACGAGTTCTGTTGGTAGTTTTTACACTACCCCGGTAGGCAGCTGAAAGGCACCACAAAACTTGTTCTACCTGCTTTCTGGGCTGAGATGGGGAATCGCTGAGTTTTTGGACTCGGCTGGTAACAAAATGTTCCAAACACACCCCATGCACAACTCCACCGGGGAAGGTGCCAGAAACGAGTTCTGTTGGTAGTTTTTACACTACCCCGGTAGGCAGCTGAAAGGCACCACAAAACTTGTTCTACCTGCTTTCTGGGCTGAGATGGGGAATCGCTGAATTTTGGACTCGGCTGGTGACAAAATGTTCCAAACACACCCCATGCACAACTCCACCGGGGAAGGTGCCAGAAACGAGTTCCGTTGGTAGTTTTTACACTACCCCGGTAGGCAAGAGAAAGGCACCACAAAACTTGTTGTACCTGCTTTCTGGGCTGAGATGGGGAATCGCTGAATTTTGGACTCGGCTGGTGACAAAATGTTCCAAACACACCCCATGCACAACTCCACCGGGGAAGGTGCCAGAAAGGAGTTCTGTTGGTAGTTTTTACACTACCCCGGTAGGCAGCTGAAAGGCACCACAAAACTTGTTCTACCTGCTTTCTGGGCTGAGATGGGGAATCTCTGAATTTTGGACTCGGCTGGTGACAAAATGTTCCAAACACACCCCATGCACACCTCCACCGGGGAAGGTGCCAGAAACGAGTTCTGTTGGTAGTTTTTACACTACCCCGGTAGGCAGCTGAAAGGCACCACAAAACTTGTTCTACCTGCTTTCTGGGCTGAGATGGGGAATCGCTGAATTTTGGACTCGGCTGGTGACAAAATGTTCCAAACACACCCCATGCACAACTCCACCGGGGAAGGTGCCAGAAACGAGTTCTGTTGGTAGTTTTTACACTACCCCGGTAGGCAGCTGAAAGGCACCACAAAACTTGTTCTACCTGCTTTCTGGGCTGAGATGGGGAATCGCTGAATTTTGGACTCGGCTGGTGACAAAATGTTCCAAACACACCCCATGCACAACTCCACCGGGGAAGGTGCCAGAAACGAGTTCTGTTGGTAGTTTTTACACTACCCCGGTAGGCAAGAGAAAGGCACCACAAAACTTGTTCTACCTGCTTTCTGGGCTGAGATGGGGAATCGCTGAATTTTGGACTTGGCTGGTGACAAAATGTTCCAAACACACCCCATGCACAACTCCACCGGGGAAGGTGCCAGAAACGAGTTCTTTTGGTAGTTTCTACCCCGGTAGGCAGCTGAAAGGCACCACAAAAGTTTTTCTACCTGCTTTCTCGGCTGAGATGGGGAATCGCTGAATTTTGGACTCGGCTGGTGACAAAATGTTCCAAACACACCCCATGCACAACTCCACCGGGGAAGGTGCCAGAAACGAGTTCTGTTGGTAGTTTTTACACTACCCCGGTAGGCAGCTGAAAGACACCACAAAACTTGTTCTACCTGCTTTCTGGGCTGAGATGGGGAATCACTGAATTTTGGACTCGGCTGGTGACAAAATGTTCCAAACACACCCCATGCACAACTCCACCGGGGAAGGTGCCAGAATCGAGTTCCGTTGGTAGTTTTTACACTACCCCGGTAGGCAGCTGAAAGGCACCACAAAACTTGTTCTACCTGCTTTCTGGGCTGAGATGGGGAATCGCTGAATTTTGGACTCGGCTGGTAACAAAATGTTCCAAACACACCCCATGCACAACTCCACCGGGGAAGGTGCCAGAAACGAGTTCTGTTGGTAGTTTTTACACTACCCCGGTAGGCAGCTGAAAGGCACCACAAAACTTGTTCTACCTGCTTTCTGGGCTGAGATGGGGAATCGCTGAATTTTGGACTCGGCTGGTGACAAAATGTTCCAAACACACCCCATGCACAACTCCACCGGGGAAGGTGCCAGAAACGAGTTCTGTTGGTAGTTTTTACACTACCCCGGTAGGCAGCTGAAAGGCACCACAAAACTTGTTCTACCTGCTTTCTGGGCTGAGATGGGGAATCACTGAATTTTGGACTCGGCTGGTGACAAAATGTTCCAAACACACCCCATGCACAACTCCACCGGGGAAGGTGCCAGAATCGAGTTCCGTTGGTAGTTTTTACACTACCCCGGTAGGCAAGAGAAAGGCACCACAAAACTTGTTCTACCTGCTTTCTGGGCTGAGATGGGGAATCGCTGAATTTTGGACTTGGCTGGTGACAAAATGTTCCAAACACACCCCATGCACACCTCCACCGGGGAAGGTGCCAGAAACGAGTTCTGTTGGTAGTTTTTACACTACCCCGGTAGGCAGCTGAAAGGCACCACAAAACTTGTTCTACCTGCTTTCTGGGCTGAGATGGGGAATCGCTGAATTTTGGACTCGGCTGGTGACAAAATGTTCCAAACACACCCCATGCACAACTCCACCGGGGAAGGTGCCAGAATCGAGTTCCGTTGGTAGTTTTTACACTACCCCGGTAGGCAAGAGAAAGGCACCACAAAACTTGTTCTACCTGCTTTCTGGGCTGAGATGGGGAACGGCTGAATTTTGGACTCGGCTGGTAACAAAATGTTCCAAACACACCCCATGCACAACTCCACCGGGGAAGGTGCCAGAAACGAGTTCTGTTGGTAGTTTTTACACTACCCCGGTAGGCAGCTGAAAGGCACCACAAAACTTGTTCTACCTGCTTTCTGGGCTGAGATGGGGAATCGCTGAATTTTGGACTCGGCTGGTGACAAAATGTTCCAAACACACCCCATGCACAACTCCACCGGGGAAGGTGCCAGAAACGAGTTCTGTTGGTAGTTTTTACACTACCCCGGTAGGCAGCTGAAAGGCACCACAAAACTTGTTCTACCTGCTTTCTGGGCTGAGATGGGGAATCGCTGAATTTTGGACTCGGCTGCTGACAAAATGTTCCAAACACACCCCATGCACACCTCCACCGGGGAAGGTGCCAGAAACGAGTTCTGTTGGTAGTTTTTACACTACCCCGGTAGGCAGCTGAAAGGCACCACAAAACTTGTTCTACCTGCTTTCTGGGCTGAGATGGGGAATCACTGAATTTTGGACTCGGCTGGTGACAAAATGTTCCAAACACACCCCATGCACAACTCCACCGGGGAAGGTGCCAGAATCGAGTTCCGTTGGTAGTTTTTACACTACCCCGGTAGGCAAGAGAAAGGCACCACAAAACTTGTTCTACCTGCTTTCTGGGCTGAGATGGGGAATCGCTGAATTTTGGACTCGGCTGGTGACAAAATGTTCCAAACACACCCCATGCACAACTCCACCGGGGAAGGTGCCAGAAACGAGTTCTGTTGGTAGTTTTTACACTACCCCGGTAGGCAGCTGAAAGGCACCACAAAACTTGTTCTACCTGCTTTCTGGGCTGAGATGGGGAATCACTGAATTTTGGACTCGGCTGGTGACAAAATGTTCCAAACACACCCCATGCACAACTCCACCGGGGAAGGTGCCAGAAAGGAGTTCTGTTGGTAGTTTTTACACTACCCCGGTAGGCAGCTGAAAGGCACCACAAAACTTGTTCTACCTGCTTTCTGGGCTGAGATGGGGAATCGCTGAATTTTGGACTCGGCTGGTGACAAAATGTTCCAAACACACCCCATGCACACCTCCACCGGGGAAGGTGCCAGAAACGAGTTCTGTTGGTAGTTTTTACACTACCCCGGTAGGCAGCTGAAAGGCACCACAAAACTTGTTCTACCTGCTTTCTGGGCTGAGATGGGGAATCGCTGAATTTTGGACTCGGCTGGTGACAAAATGTTCCAAACACACCCCATGCACACCTCCACCGGGGAAGGTGCCAGAAACGAGTTCTGTTGGTAGTTTTTACACTACCCCGGTAGGCAGCTGAAAGGCACCACAAAACTTGTTCTACCTGCTTTCTGGGCTGAGATGGGGAATCGCTGAATTTTGGACTCGGCTGGTGACAAAATGTTCCAAACACACCCCATGCACAACTCCACCGGGGAAGGTGCCAGAAACGAGTTCTGTTGGTAGTTTTTACACTACCCCGGTAGGCAAGAGAAAGGCACCACAAAACTTGTTCTACCTGCTTTCTGGGCTGAGATGGGGAATCGCTGAATTTTGGACTTGGCTGGTGACAAAATGTTCCAAACACACCCCATGCACAACTCCACCGGGGAAGGTGCCAGAAACGAGTTCTTTTGGTAGTTTTTACACTACCCCGGTAGGCAGCTGAAAGGCACCACAAAAGTTTTTCTACCTGCTTTCTCGGCTGAGATGGGGAATCGCTGAATTTTGGACTCGGCTGGTGACAAAATGTTCCAAACACACCCCATGCACAACTCCACCGGGGAAGGTGCCAGAAACGAGTTCTGTTGGTAGTTTTTACACTACCCCGGTAGGCAGCTGAAAGACACCACAAAACTTGTTCTACCTGCTTTCTGGGCTGAGATGGGGAATCACTGAATTTTGGACTCGGCTGGTGACAAAATGTTCCAAACACACCCCATGCACAACTCCACCGGGGAAGGTGCCAGAATCGAGTTCCGTTGGTAGTTTTTACACTACCCCGGTAGGCAGCTGAAAGGCACCACAAAACTTGTTCTACCTGCTTTCTGGGCTGAGATGGGGAATCGCTGAATTTTGGACTCGGGCTGGTAACAAAATGTTCCAAACACACCCCATGCACAACTCCACCGGGGAAGGTGCCAGAAACGAGTTCTGTTGGTAGTTTTTACACTACCCCGGTAGGCAGCTGAAAGGCACCACAAAACTTGTTCTACCTGCTTTCTGGGCTGAGATGGGGAATCGCTGAATTTTGGACTCGGCTGGTGACAAAATGTTCCAAACACACCCCATGCACAACTCCACCGGGGAAGGTGCCAGAAACGAGTTCTGTTGGTAGTTTTTACACTACCCCGGTAGGCAGCTGAAAGGCACCACAAAACTTGTTCTACCTGCTTTCTGGGCTGAGATGGGGAATCACTGAATTTTGGACTCGGCTGGTGACAAAATGTTCCAAACACACCCCATGCACAACTCCACCGGGGAAGGTGCCAGAATCGAGTTCCGTTGGTAGTTTTTACACTACCCCGGTAGGCAAGAGAAAGGCACCACAAAACTTGTTCTACCTGCTTTCTGGGCTGAGATGGGGAATCGCTGAATTTTGGACTTGGCTGGTGACAAAATGTTCCAAACACACCCCATGCACACCTCCACCGGGGAAGGTGCCAGAAACGAGTTCTGTTGGTAGTTTTTACACTACCCCGGTAGGCAGCTGAAAGGCACCACAAAACTTGTTCTACCTGCTTTCTGGGCTGAGATGGGGAATCGCTGAATTTTGGACTCGGCTGGTGACAAAATGTTCCAAACACACCCCATGCACAACTCCACCGGGGAAGGTGCCAGAATCGAGTTCCGTTGGTAGTTTTTACACTACCCCGGTAGGCAAGAGAAAGGCACCACAAAACTTGTTCTACCTGCTTTCTGGGCTGAGATGGGGAACGGCTGAATTTTGGACTCGGCTGGTAACAAAATGTTCCAAACACACCCCATGCACAACTCCACCGGGGAAGGTGCCAGAAACGAGTTCTGTTGGTAGTTTTTACACTACCCCGGTAGGCAGCTGAAAGGCACCACAAAACTTGTTCTACCTGCTTTCTGGGCTGAGATGGGGAATCGCTGAATTTTGGACTCGGCTGGTGACAAAATGTTCCAAACACACCCCATGCACAACTCCACCGGGGAAGGTGCCAGAAACGAGTTCTGTTGGTAGTTTTTACACTACCCCAGTAGGCAGCTGAAAGGCACCACAAAACTTGTTCTACCTGCTTTCTGGGCTGAGATGGGGAATCGCTGAATTTTGGACTCGGCTGCTGACAAAATGTTCCAAACACACCCCATGCACACCTCCACCGGGGAAGGTGCCAGAAACGAGTTCTGTTGGTAGTTTTTACACTACCCCGGTAGGCAGCTGAAAGGCACCACAAAACTTGTTCTACCTGCTTTCTGGGCTGAGATGGGGAATCACTGAATTTTGGACTCGGCTGGTGACAAAATGTTCCAAACACACCCCATGCACAACTCCACCGGGGAAGGTGCCAGAATCGAGTTCCGTTGGTAGTTTTTACACTACCCCGGTAGGCAAGAGAAAGGCACCACAAAACTTGTTCTACCTGCTTTCTGGGCTGAGATGGGGAATCGCTGAATTTTGGACTCGGCTGGTGACAAAATGTTCCAAACACACCCCATGCACAACTCCACCGGGGAAGGTGCCAGAAACGAGTTCTGTTGGTAGTTTTTTACACTACCCCGGTAGGCAGCTGAAAGGCACCACAAAACTTGTTCTACCTGCTTTCTGGGCTGAGATGGGGAATCACTGAATTTTGGACTCGGCTGGTGACAAAATGTTCCAAACACACCCCATGCACAACTCCACCGGGGAAGGTGCCAGAAACGAGTTCTGTTGGTAGTTTTTACACTACCCCGGTAGGCAGCTGAAAGGCACCACAAAACTTGTTCTACCTGCTTTCTGGGCTGAGATGGGGAATCGCTGAATTTTGGACTCGGCTGGTGACAAAATGTTCCAAACACACCCCATGCACACCTCCACCGGGGAAGGTGCCAGAAACGAGTTCTGTTGGTAGTTTTTACACTACCCCGGTAGGCAGCTGAAAGGCACCACAAAACTTGTTCTACCTGCTTTCTGGGCTGAGATGGGGAATCGCTGAATTTTGGACTCGGCTGGTGACAAAATGTTCCAAACACACCCCATGCACACCTCCACCGGGGAAGGTGCCAGAAACGAGTTCTGTTGGTAGTTTTTACACTACCCCCGGTAGGCAGCTGAAAGGCACCACAAAACTTGTTCTACCTGCTTTCTGGGCTGAGATGGGGAATCGCTGAATTTTGGACTCGGCTGGTAACAAAATGTTCCAAACACACCCCATGCACAACTCCACCGGGGAAGGTGCCAGAAACGAGTTCCGTTGGTAGTTTTTTACACTACCCCGGTAGGCAGCTGAAAGGCACCACAAAACTTGTTCTACCTGCTTTCTGGGCTGAGATGGGGAATCGCTGAATTTTGGACTCGGCTGGTGACAAAATGTTCCAAACACACCCCATGCACACCTCCACCGGGGAAGGTGCCAGAAACGAGTTCTGTTGGTAGTTTTTACACTACCCCGGTAGGCAGCTGAAAGGCACCACAAAACTTGTTCTACCTGCTTTCTGGGCTGAGATGGGGAATCGCTGAATTTTGGACTCGGCTGGTGACAAAATGTTCCAAACACACCCCATGCACACCTCCACCGGGGAAGGTGCCAGAAACGAGTTCTGTTGGTAGTTTTTACACTACCCCGGTAGGCAGCTGAAAGGCACCACAAAACTTGTTCTACCTGCTTTCTGGGCTGAGATGGGGAATCGCTGAATTTTGGACTCGGCTGCTGACAAAATGTTCCAAACACACCCCATGCACAACTCCACCAGGGAAGGTGCCAGAAACGAGTTCTGTTGGTAGTTTTTACACTACCCCCGGTAGGCAGCTGAAAGGCACCACAAAAACTTGTTCTACCTGCTTTCTGGGCTGAGATGGGGAATCGCTGAATTTTGGACTCGGCTGGTGACAAAATGTTCCAAACACACCCCATGCACAACTCCACCGGGGAAGGTGCCAGAAACGAGTTCTGTTGGTAGTTTTTACACTACCCCCGGTAGGCAGCTGAAAGGCACCACAAAACTTGTTCTACCTGCTTTCTGGGCTGAGATGGGGAATCGCTGAATTTTGGACTCGGCTGGTGACAAAATGTTCCAAACACACCCCATGCACAACTCCACCGGGGAAGGTGCCAGAAACGAGTTCTGTTGGTAGTTTTTACACTACCCCGGTAGGCAGCTGAAAGGCACCACAAAACTTGTTCTACCTGCTTTCTGGGCTGAGATGGGGAATCGCTGAATTTTGGACTCGGCTGGTGACAAAATGTTCCAAACACACCCCATGCACAACTCCACCGGGGAAGGTGCCAGAAACGAGTTCTGTTGGTAGTTTTTACACTACCCCGGTAGGCAGCTGAAAGGCACCACAAAACTTGTTCTACCTGCTTTCTGGGCTGAGATGGGGAATCACTGAATTTTGGACTCGGCTGGTGACAAAATGTTCCAAACACACCCCATGCACACCTCCACCGGGGAAGGTGCCAGAATCGAGTTCCGTTGGTAGTTTTTACACTACCCCCGGTAGGCAAGAGAAAGGCACCACAAAACTTGTTCTACCTGCTTTCTGGGCTGAGATGGGGAATCGCTGAATTTTGGACTCGGCTGGTGACAAAATGTTCCAAACACACCCCATGCACAACTCCACCGGGGAAGGTGCCAGAAACGAGTTCTGTTGGTAGTTTTTACACTACCCCGGTAGGCAGCTGAAAGGCACCACAAAACTTGTTCTACCTGCTTTCTGGGCTGAGATGGGGAATCGCTGAATTTTGGACTCGGCTGCTGACAAAATGTTCCAAACACACCCCATGCACACCTCCACCGGGGAAGGTGCCAGAAACGAGTTCCGTTGGTAGTTTTTACACTACCCCGGTAGGCAGCTGAAAGGCACCACAAAACTTGTTCTACCTGCTTTCTGGGCTGAGATGGGGAATCACTGAATTTTGGACTCGGCTGGTGACAAAATGTTCCAAACACACCCCATGCACAACTCCACCGGGGAAGGTGCCAGAATCGAGTTCTGTTGGTAGTTTTTACACTACCCCGGTAGGCAAGAGAAAGGCACCACAAAACTTGTTCTACCTGCTTTCTGGGCTGAGATGGGGAATCGCTGAATTTTGGACTCGGCTGGTGACAAAATGTTCCAAACACACCCCATGCACACCTCCACCGGGGAAGGTGCCAGAAACGAGTTCTGTTGGTAGTTTTTACACTACCCCGGTAGGCAGCTGAAAGGCACCACAAAACTTGTTCTACCTGCTTTCTGGGCTGAGATGGGGAATCGCTGAATTTTGGACTCGGCTGCTGACAAAATGTTCCAAACACACCCCATGCACAACTCCACCGGGGAAGGTGCCAGAAACGAGTTCTGTTGGTAGTTTTTACACTACCCCGGTAGGCAGCTGAAAGGCACCACAAAACTTGTTCTACCTGCTTTCTGGGCTGAGATGGGGAATCGCTGAATTTTGGACTCGGCTGGTGACAAAATGTTCCAAACACACCCCATGCACAACTCCACCGGGGAAGGTGCCAGAAACGAGTTCTGTTGGTAGTTTTTACACTACCCCGGTAGGCAGCTGAAAGGCACCACAAAACTTGTTCTACCTGCTTTCTGGGCTGAGATGGGGAATCGCTGAATTTTGGACTCGGCTGGTGACAAAATGTTCCAAACACACCCCATGCACAACTCCACCGGGGAAGGTGCCAGAAACGAGTTCTGTTGGTAGTTTTTACACTACCCCGGTAGGCAGCTGAAAGGCACCACAAAACTTGTTCTACCTGCTTTCTGGGCTGAGATGGGGAATCGCTGAATTTTGGACTCGGCTGGTGACAAAATGTTCCAAACACACCCCATGCACAACTCCACCGGGGAAGGTGCCAGAAACGAGTTCTGTTGGTAGTTTTTACACTACCCCGGTAGGCAGCTGAAAGGCACCACAAAACTTGTTCTACCTGCTTTCTGGGCTGAGATGGGGAATCACTGAATTTTGGACTCGGCTGGTGACAAAATGTTCCAAACACACCCCATGCACACCTCCACCGGGGAAGGTGCCAGAATCGAGTTCCGTTGGTAGTTTTTACACTACCCCGGTAGGCAAGAGAAAGGCACCACAAAACTTGTTCTACCTGCTTTCTGGGCTGAGATGGGGAATCGCTGAATTTTGGACTCGGCTGGTGACAAAATGTTCCAAACACACCCCATGCACAACTCCACCGGGGAAGGTGCCAGAAACGAGTTCTGTTGGTAGTTTTTACACTACCCCGGTAGGCAGCTGAAAGGCACCACAAAACTTGTTCTACCTGCTTTCTGGGCTGAGATGGGGAATCGCTGAATTTTGGACTCGGCTGGTGACAAAATGTTCCAAACACACCCCATGCACAACTCCACCGGGGAAGGTGCCAGAAACGAGTTCCGTTGGTAGTTTTTACACTACCCCGGTAGGCAAGAGAAAGGCACCACAAAACTTGTTCTACCTGCTTTCTGGGCTGAGATGGGGAACGGCTGAATTTTGGACTCGGCTGGTAACAAAATGTTCCAAACACACCCCATGCACAACTCCACCGGGGAAGGTGCCAGAAACGAGTTCTGTTGGTAGTTTTTACACTACCCCGGTAGGCAGCTGAAAGGCACCACAAAACTTGTTCTACCTGCTTTCTGGGCTGAGATGGGGAATCGCTGAATTTTGGACTCGGCTGGTGACAAAATGTTCCAAACACACCCCATGCACAACTCCACCGGGGAAGGTGCCAGAAACGAGTTCTGTTGGTAGTTTTTACACTACCCCGGTAGGCAGCTGAAAGGCACCACAAAACTTGTTCTACCTGCTTTCTGGGCTGAGATGGGGAATCGCTGAATTTTGGACTCGGCTGCTGACAAAATGTTCCAAACACACCCCATGCACACCTCCACCGGGGAAGGTGCCAGAAAGGAGTTCTGTTGGTAGTTTTTACACTACCCCGGTAGGCAGCTGAAAGGCACCACAAAACTTGTTCTACCTGCTTTCTGGGCTGAGATGGGGAATCACTGAATTTTGGACTCGGCTGGTGACAAAATGTTCCAAACACACCCCATGCACAACTCCACCGGGGAAGGTGCCAGAATCGAGTTCCGTTGGTAGTTTTTACACTACCCCGGTAGGCAGCTGAAAGGCACCACAAAACTTGTTCTACCTGCTTTCTGGGCTGAGATGGGGAATCGCTGAATTTTGGACTCGGCTGGTGACAAAATGTTCCAAACACACCCCATGCACAACTCCACCGGGGAAGGTGCCAGAAACGAGTTCTGTTGGTAGTTTTTACACTACCCCGGTAGGCAGCTGAAAGGCACCACAAAACTTGTTCTACCTGCTTTCTGGGCTGAGATGGGGAATCGCTGAATTTTGGACTCGGCTGGTGACAAAATGTTCCAAACACACCCCATGCACACCTCCACCGGGGAAGGTGCCAGAAACGAGTTCTGTTGGTAGTTTTTACACTACCCCGGTAGGCAGCTGAAAGGCACCACAAAACTTGTTCTACCTGCTTTCTGGGCTGAGATGGGGAATCGCTGAATTTTGGACTCGGCTGGTGACAAAATGTTCCAAACACACCCCATGCACACCTCCACCGGGGAAGGTGCCAGAAACGAGTTCTGTTGGTAGTTTTTACACTACCCCGGTAGGCACCTGAAAGGCACCACAAAACTTGTTCTACCTGCTTTCTGGGCTGAGATGGGGAATCGCTGAATTTTGGACTCGGCTGGTGACAAAATGTTCCAAACACACCCCATGCACAACTCCACCGGGGAAGGTGCCAGAAACGAGTTCTGTTGGTAGTTTTTACACTACCCCGGTAGGCAGCTGAAAGGCACCACAAAACTTGTTCTACCTGCTTTCTGGGCTGAGATGGGGAATCGCTGAATTTTGGACTCGGCTGGTGACAAAATGTTCCAAACACACCCCATGCACACCTCCACCGGGGAAGGTGCCAGAAACGAGTTCTGTTGGTAGTTTTTACACTACCCCGGTAGGCAGCTGAAAGGCACCACAAAACTTGTTCTACCTGCTTTCTGGGCTGAGATGGGGAATCGCTGAATTTTGGACTCGGCTGCTGACAAAATGTTCCAAACACACCCCATGCACAACTCCACCGGGGAAGGTGCCAGAAACGAGTTCTGTTGGTAGTTTTTACACTACCCCGGTAGGCAGCTGAAAGGCACCACAAAACTTGTTCTACCTGCTTTCTGGGCTGAGATGGGGAATCGCTGAATTTTGGACTCGGCTGGTGACAAAATGTTCCAAACACACCCCATGCACACCTCCACCGGGGAAGGTGCCAGAAACGAGTTCTGTTGGTAGTTTTTACACTACCCCGGTAGGCAGCTGAAAGGCACCACAAAACTTGTTCTACCTGCTTTCTGGGCTGAGATGGGGAATCGCTGAATTTTGGACTCGGCTGGTGACAAAATGTTCCAAACACACCCCATGCACAACTCCACCGGGGAAGGTGCCAGAATCGAGTTCCGTTGGTAGTTTTTACACTACCCCGGTAGGCAGCTGAAAGGCACCACAAAACTTGTTCTACCTGCTTTCTGGGCTGAGATGGGGAATCACTGAATTTTGGACTCGGCTGGTGACAAAATGTTCCAAACACACCCCATGCACAACTCCACCGGGGAAGGTGCCAGAAACGAGTTCTGTTGGTAGTTTTTACACTACCCCGGTAGGCAGCTGAAAGGCACCACAAAACTTGTTCTACCTGCTTTCTGGGCTGAGATGGGGAATCGCTGAATTTTGGACTCGGCTGGTGACAAAATGTTCCAAACACACCCCATGCACAACTCCACCGGGGAAGGTGCCAGAAAGGAGTTCTGTTGGTAGTTTTTACACTACCCCGGTAGGCAGCTGAAAGGCACCACAAAACTTGTTCTACCTGCTTTCTGGGCTGAGATGGGGAATCGCTGAATTTTGGGCTCGGCTGGTGACAAAATGTTCCAAACACACCCCATGCACACCTCCACCGGGGAAGGTGCCAGAAACGAGTTCTGTTGGTAGTTTTTACACTACCCCGGTAGGCAGCTGAAAGGCACCACAAAACTTGTTGTACCTGCTTTCTGGGCTGAGATGGGGAATCGCTGAATTTTGGACTCGGCTGGTGACAAAATGTTCCAAACACACCCCATGCACACCTCCACCGGGGAAGGTGCCAGAAACGAGTTCTGTTGGTAGTTTTTACACTACCCCGGTAGGCAGCTGAAAGGCACCACAAAACTTGTTCTACCTGCTTTCTGGGCTGAGATGGGGAATCGCTGAATTTTGGACTCGGCTGGTGACAAAATGTTCCAAACACACCCCATGCACAACTCCACCGGGGAAGGTGCCAGAAACGAGTTCTGTTGGTAGTTTTTACACTACCCCGGTAGGCAGCTGAAAGGCACCACAAAACTTGTTCTACCTGCTTTCTGGGCTGAGATGGGGAATCGCTGAATTTTGGACTCGGCTGGTGACAAAATGTTCCAAACACACCCCATGCACAACTCCACCGGGGAAGGTGCCAGAAACGAGTTCTGTTGGTAGTTTTTACACTACCCCGGTAGGCAAGAGAAAGGCACCACAAAACTTGTTCTACCTGCTTTCTGGGCTGAGATGGAGAATCGCTGAATTTTGGACTCGGCTGGTGACAAAATGTTCCAAACACACCCCATGCACACCTCCACCGGGGAAGGTGCCAGAAACGAGTTCTGTTGGTAGTTTTTACACTACCCCGGTAGGCAGCTGAAAGGCACCACAAAACTTGTTCTACCTGCTTTCTGGGCTGAGATGGGGAATCGCTGAATTTTGGACTCGGCTGGTGACAAAATGTTCCAAACACACCCCATGCACAACTCCACCGGGGAAGGTGCCAGAAACGAGTTCTGTTGGTAGTTTTTACACTACCCCGGTAGGCAGCTGAAAGGCACCACAAAACTTGTTCTACCTGCTTTCTGGGCTGAGATGGGGAATCGCTGAATTTTGGACTCGGCTGGTGACAAAATGTTCCAAACACACCCCATGCACAACTCCACCGGGGAAGGTGCCAGAAACGAGTTCTGTTGGTAGTTTTTACACTACCCCGGTAGGCAGCTGAAAGGCACCACAAAACTTGTTCTACCTGCTTTCTGGGCTGAGATGGGGAATCGCTGAATTTTGGACTCGGCTGGTGACAAAATGTTCCAAACACACCCCATGCACACCTCCACCGGGGAAGGTGCCAGAAACGAGTTCTGTTGGTAGTTTTTACACTACCCCGGTAGGCAGCTGAAAGGCACCACAAAACTTGTTCTACCTGCTTTCTGGGCTGAGATGGAGAATCGCTGAATTTTGGACTCGGCTGGTGACAAAATGTTCCAAACACACCCCATGCACACCTCCACCGGGGAAGGTGCCAGAAACGAGTTCTGTTGGTAGTTTTTACACTACCCCGGTAGGCAGCTGAAAGGCACCACAAAACTTGTTCTACCTGCTTTCTGGGCTGAGATGGGGAATCGCTGAATTTTGGACTCGGCTGGTGACAAAATGTTCCAAACACACCCCATGCACAACTCCACCGGGGAAGGTGCCAGAAACGAGTTCTGTTGGTAGTTTTTACACTACCCCGGTAGGCAGCTGAAAGGCACCATAAAACTTGTTCTACCTGCTTTCTGGGCTGAGATGGGGAATCGCTGAATTTTGGACTCGGCTGGTGACAAAATGTTCCAAACACACCCCATGCACAACTCCACCGGGGAAGGTGCCAGAAACGAGTTCTGTTGGTAGTTTTTACACTACCCCGGTAGGCAGCTGAAAGGCACCACAAAACTTGTTCTACCTGCTTTCTGGGCTGAGATGGGGAATCGCTGAATTTTGGACTCGGCTGGTGACAAAATGTTCCAAACACACCCCATGCACAACTCCACCGGGGAAGGTGCCAGAATCGAGTTCCGTTGGTAGTTTTTACACTACCCCGGTAGGCAAGAGAAAGGCACCACAAAACTTGTTCTACCTGCTTTCTGGGCTGAGATGGGGAATCGCTGAATTTTGGACTCGGCTGGTGACAAAATGTTCCAAACACACCCCATGCACAACTCCACCGGGGAAGGTGCCAGAAACGAGTTCTGTTGGTAGTTTTTACACTACCCCGGTAGGCAAGAGAAAGGCACCACAAAACTTGTTCTACCTGCTTTCTGGGCTGAGATGGGGAATCGCTGAATTTTGGACTCGGCTGGTGACAAAATGTTCCAAACACACCCCATGCACAACTCCACCGGGGAAGGTGCCAGAAACGAGTTCTGTTGGTAGTTTTTACACTACCCCGGTAGGCAAGAGAAAGGCACCACAAAACTTGTTCTACCTGCTTTCTGGGCTGAGATGGGGAATCGCTGAATTTTGGACTCGGCTGGTGACAAAATGTTCCAAACACACCCCATGCACAACTCCACCGGGGAAGGTGCCATAATCGAGTTCCGTTGGTAGTTTTTACACTACCCCGGTAGGCAAGAGAAAGGCACCACAAAACTTGTTCTACCTGCTTTCTGGGCTGAGATGGGGAATCGCTGAATTTTGGACTCGGCTGGTGACAAAATGTTCCAAACACACCCCATGCACACCTCCACCGGGGAAGGTGCCAGAAACGAGT
The DNA here is from genome assembly GCF_023634085.1 of Falco cherrug. Taxonomy (NCBI): domain Eukaryota; kingdom Metazoa; phylum Chordata; class Aves; order Falconiformes; family Falconidae; genus Falco; species Falco cherrug. The sequence continues at coordinate 54,856 of NW_026599295.1, read as the reverse complement.
TCTGTTGGTAGTTTTTACACTACCCCGGTAGGCAGCTGAAAGGCACCACAAAACTTGTTCTACCTGCTTTCTGGGCTGAGATGGGGAATCGCTGAATTTTGGACTCGGCTGGTGACAAAATGTTCCAAACACACCCCATGCACAACTCCACCGGGGAAGGTGCCAGAAACGAGTTCTGTTGGTAGTTTTTACACTACCCCGGTAGGCAGCTGAAAGGCACCACAAAACTTGTTCTACCTGCTTTCTGGGCTGAGATGGGGAATCGCTGAATTTTGGACTCGGCTGGTGACAAAATGTTCCAAACACACCCCATGCACAACTCCACCGGGGAAGGTGCCAGAATCGAGTTCCGTTGGTAGTTTTTACACTACCCCGGTAGGCAAGAGAAAGGCACCACAAAACTTGTTCTACCTGCTTTCTGGGCTGAGATGGGGAATCGCTGAATTTTGGACTCGGCTGGTGACAAAATGTTCCAAACACACCCCATGCACAACTCCACCGGGGAAGGTGCCAGAAACGAGTTCTGTTGGTAGTTTTTACACTACCCCGGTAGGCAAGAGAAAGGCACCACAAAACTTGTTCTACCTGCTTTCTGGGCTGAGATGGGGAATCGCTGAATTTTGGACTCGGCTGGTGACAAAATGTTCCAAACACACCCCATGCACAACTCCACCGGGGAAGGTGCCAGAAACGAGTTCTGTTGGTAGTTTTTACACTACCCCGGTAGGCAAGAGAAAGGCACCACAAAACTTGTTCTACCTGCTTTCTGGGCTGAGATGGGGAATCGCTGAATTTTGGACTCGGCTGGTGACAAAATGTTCCAAACACACCCCATGCACAACTCCACCGGGGAAGGTGCCATAATCGAGTTCCGTTGGTAGTTTTTACACTACCCCGGTAGGCAAGAGAAAGGCACCACAAAACTTGTTCTACCTGCTTTCTGGGCTGAGATGGGGAATCGCTGAATTTTGGACTCGGCTGGTGACAAAATGTTCCAAACACACCCCATGCACACCTCCACCGGGGAAGGTGCCAGAAACGAGTTCTGTTGGTAGTTTTTACACTACCCCGGTAGGCAGCTGAAAGGCACCACAAAACTTGTTCTACCTGCTTTCTGGGCTGAGATGGGGAATCGCTGAATTTTGGACTCGGCTGGTGACAAAATGTTCCAAACACACCCCATGCACAACTCCACCGGGGAAGGTGCCAGAAACGAGTTCTGTTGGTAGTTTTTACACTACCCCGGTAGGCAGCTGAAAGGCACCACAAAACTTGTTCTACCTGCTTTCTGGGCTGAGATGGGGAATCACTGAATTTTGGACTCGGCTGGTGACAAAATGTTCCAAACACACCCCATGCACACCTCCACCGGGGAAGGTGCCAGAATCGAGTTCCGTTGGTAGTTTTTACACTACCCCGGTAGGCAGCTGAAAGGCACCACAAAACTTGTTCTACCTGCTTTCTGGGCTGAGATGGGGAATCGCTGAATTTTGGACTCGGCTGGTGACAAAATGTTCCAAACACACCCCATGCACAACTCCACCGGGGAAGGTGCCAGAAACGAGTTCTGTTGGTAGTTTTTACACTACCCCGGTAGGCAGCTGAAAGGCACCACAAAACTTGTTCTACCTGCTTTCTGGGCTGAGATGGGGAATCGCTGAATTTTGGACTCGGCTGGTGACAAAATGTTCCAAACACACCCCATGCACAACTCCACCGGGGAAGGTGCCAGAAACGAGTTCTGTTGGTAGTTTTTACACTACCCCGGTAGGCAGCTGAAAGGCACCACAAAACTTGTTCTACCTGCTTTCTGGGCTGAGATGGGGAATCGCTGAATTTTGGACTCGGCTGGTGACAAAATGTTCCAAACACACCCCATGCACAACTCCACCGGGGAAGGTGCCAGAAACGAGTTCTGTTGGTAGTTTTTACACTACCCCGGTAGGCAGCTGAAAGGCACCACAAAACTTGTTCTACCTGCTTTCTGGGCTGAGATGGGGAATCGCTGAATTTTGGACTCGGCTGCTGACAAAATGTTCCAAACACACCCCATGCACACCTCCACCGGGGAAGGTGCCAGAAACGAGTTCTGTTGGTAGTTTTTACACTACCCCGGTAGGCAGCTGAAAGGCACCACAAAACTTGTTCTACCTGCTTTCTGGGCTGAGATGGGGAATCGCTGAATTTTGGACTCGGCTGGTGACAAAATGTTCCAAACACACCCCATGCACAACTCCACCGGGGAAGGTGCCAGAAACGAGTTCTGTTGGTAGTTTTTACACTACCCCGGTAGGCAGCTGAAAGGCACCACAAAACTTGTTCTACCTGCTTTCTGGGCTGAGATGGGGAATCGCTGAATTTTGGACTCGGCTGCTGACAAAATGTTCCAAACACACCCCATGCACAACTCCACCGGGGAAGGTGCCAGAAACGAGTTCTGTTGGTAGTTTTTACACTACCCCGGTAGGCAGCTGAAAGGCACCACAAAACTTGTTCTACCTGCTTTCTGGGCTGAGATGGGGAACGGCTGAATTTTGGACTCGGCTGGTGACAAAATGTTCCAAACACACCCCATGCACAACTCCACCGGGGAAGGTGCCAGAAACGAGTTCTGTTGGTAGTTTTTACACTACCCCGGTAGGCAGCTGAAAGGCACCACAAAACTTGTTCTACCTGCTTTCTGGGCTGAGATGGGGAATCGCTGAATTTTGGACTCGGCTGGTGACAAAATGTTCCAAACACACCCCATGCACAACTCCACCGGGGAAGGTGCCAGAAACGAGTTCTGTTGGTAGTTTTTACACTACCCCGGTAGGCAAGAGAAAGGCACCACAAAACTTGTTCTACCTGCTTTCTGGGCTGAGATGGAGAATCGCTGAATTTTGGACTCGGCTGGTGACAAAATGTTCCAAACACACCCCATGCACACCTCCACCGGGGAAGGTGCCAGAAACGAGTTCTGTTGGTAGTTTTTACACTACCCCGGTAGGCAGCTGAAAGGCACCACAAAACTTGTTCTACCTGCTTTCTGGGCTGAGATGGGGAATCGCTGAATTTTGGACTCGGCTGGTGACAAAATGTTCCAAACACACCCCATGCACAACTCCACCGGGGAAGGTGCCAGAAACGAGTTCTGTTGGTAGTTTTTACACTACCCCGGTAGGCAGCTGAAAGGCACCACAAAACTTGTTCTACCTGCTTTCTGGGCTGAGATGGGGAATCGCTGAATTTTGGACTCGGCTGGTGACAAAATGTTCCAAACACACCCCATGCACAACTCCACCGGGGAAGGTGCCAGAAACGAGTTCTGTTGGTAGTTTTTACACTACCCCGGTAGGGAGCTGAAAGGCACCACAAAACTTGTTCTACCTGCTTTCTGGGCTGAGATGGGGAATCGCTGAATTTTGGACTCGGCTGGTGACAAAATGTTCCAAACACACCCCATGCACAACTCCACCGGGGAAGGTGCCAGAAACGAGTTCTGTTGGTAGTTTTTACACTACCCCGGTAGGCAGCTGAAAGGCACCACAAAACTTGTTCTACCTGCTTTCTGGGCTGAGATGGGGAATCGCTGAATTTTGGACTCGGCTGGTGACAAAATGTTCCAAACACACCCCATGCACAACTCCACCGGGGAAGGTGCCAGAAACGAGTTCTGTTGGTAGTTTTTACACTACCCCGGTAGGCAAGAGAAAGGCACCACAAAACTTGTTCTACCTGCTTTCTGGGCTGAGATGGGGAATCGCTGAATTTTGGACTCGGCTGGTGACAAAATGTTCCAAACACACCCCATGCACAACTCCACCGGGGAAGGTGCCAGAAAGGAGTTCTGTTGGTAGTTTTTACACTACCTCGGTAGGCAGCTGAAAGGCACCACAAAACTTGTTGTACCTGCTTTCTGGGCTGAGATGGGGAACAGCTGAATTTTGGACTCGGCTGGTGACAAAATGTTCCAAACACACCCCATGCACACCTCCACCGGGGAAGGTGCCAGAAACGAGTTCTGTTGGTAGTTTTTACACTACCCCGGTAGGCAGCTGAAAGGCACCACAAAACTTGTTCTACCTGCTTTCTGGGCTGAGATGGGGAATCGCTGAATTTTGGACTCGGCTGGTGACAAAATGTTCCAAACACACCCCATGCACAACTCCACCGGGGAAGGTGCCAGAAACGAGTTCTGTTGGTAGTTTTTACACTACCCCGGTAGGCAGCTGAAAGGCACCACAAAACTTGTTCTACCTGCTTTCTGGGCTGAGATGGGGAATCGCTGAATTTTGGACTCGGCTGGTGACAAAATGTTCCAAACACACCCTATGCACAACTCCACCGGGGAAGGTGCCAGAAAGGAGTTCTGTTGGTAGTTTTTACACTACCCCGGTAGGCAAGAGAAAGGCACCACAAAACTTGTTGTACCTGCTTTCTGGGCTGAGATGGAGAATCGCTGAATTTTGGACTCGGCTGGTGACAAAATGTTCCAAACACACCCCATGCACAACTCCACCGGGGAAGGTGCCAGAAAGGAGTTCTGTTGGTAGTTTTTACACTACCTCGGTAGGCAGCTGAAAGGCACCACAAAACTTGTTCTACCTGCTTTCTGGGCTGAGATGGGGAATCGCTGAATTTTGGACTCGGCTGGTGACAAAATGTTCCAAACACACCCCATGCACACCTCCACCGGGGAAGGTGCCAGAAACGAGTTCTGTTGGTAGTTTTTACACTACCCCGGTAGGCAGCTGAAAGGCACCACAAAACTTGTTCTACCTGCTTTCTGGGCTGAGATGGGGAATCGCTGAATTTTGGACTCGGCTGGTGACAAAATGTTCCAAACACACCCCATGCACACCTCCACCGGGGAAGGTGCCAGAAACAAGTTCTGTTGGTAGTTTTTACACTACCCCGGTAGGCAGCTGAAAGGCACCACAAAACTTGTTCTACCTGCTTTCTGGGCTGAGATGGGGAATCGCTGAATTTTCGACTCGGCTGGTGACAAAATGTTCCAAACACACCCCATGCACAACTCCACCGGGGAAGGTGCCAGAAACGAGTTCTGTTGGTAGTTTTTACACTACCCCGGTAGGCACCTGAAAGGCACCACAAAACTTGTTCTACCTGCTTTCTGGGCTGAGATGGGGAATCGCTGAATTTTGGACTCGGCTGGTGACAAAATGTTCCAAACACACCCCATGCACAACTCCACCGGGGAAGGTGCCAGAAACGAGTTCTGTTGGTAGTTTTTACACTACCCCGGTAGGCAGCTGAAAGGCACCATAAAACCGGTTCTACCTGCTTTCTGGGCTGAGATGGGGAATCGCTGAATTTTGGACTCGGCTGGTGACAAAATGTTCCAAACACACCCCATGCACAACTCCACCGGGGAAGGTGCCAGAAACGAGTTCTGTTGGTAGTTTTTACACTACCCCGGTAGGCAAGAGAAAGGCACCACAAAACTTGTTCTACCTGCTTTCTGGGCTGAGATGGGGAATCGCTGAATTTTGGACTCGGCTGGTAACAAAATGTTCCAAACACACCCCATGCACACCTCCACCGGGGAAGGTGCCAGAAACGAGTTCTGTTGGTAGTTTTTACACTACCCCGGTAGGCAGCTGAAAGGCACCACAAAACTTGTTCTACCTGCTTTCTGGGCTGAGATGGGGAATCGCTGAATTTTGGACTCGGCTGGTGACAAAATGTTCCAAACACACCCCATGCACACCTCCACCGGGGAAGGTGCCAGAAAGGAGTTCTGTTGGTAGTTTTTACACTACCCCGGTAGGCAGCTGAAAGGCACCACAAAACTTGTTCTACCTGCTTTCTGGGCTGAGATGGGGAATCGCTGAATTTTGGACTCGGCTGGTGACAAAATGTTCCAAACACACCCCATGCACAACTCCACCGGGGAAGGTGCCAGAAACGAGTTCTGTTGGTAGTTTTTACACTACCCCGGTAGGCAGCTGAAAGGCACCACAAAACTTGTTCTACCTGCTTTCTGGGCTGAGATGGGGAATCGCTGAATTTTGGACTCGGCTGGTGACAAAATGTTCCAAACACACCCCATGCACAACTCCACCGGGGAAGGTGCCAGAAACGAGTTCTGTTGGTAGTTTTTACACTACCCCGGTAGGCAGCTGAAAGGCACCACAAAACTTGTTCTACCTGCTTTCTGGGCTGAGATGGGGAATCGCTGAATTTTGGACTCGGCTGGTGACAAAATGTTCCAAACACACCCCATGCACAACTCCACCGGGGAAGGTGCCAGAAACGAGTTCTGTTGGTAGTTTTTACACTACCCCGGTAGGCAGCTGAAAGGCACCACAAAACTTGTTCTACCTGCTTTCTGGGCTGAGATGGGGAATCGCTGAATTTTGGACTCGGCTGCTGACAAAATGTTCCAAACACACCCCATGCACACCTCCACCGGGGAAGGTGCCAGAAACGAGTTCTGTTGGTAGTTTTTACACTACCCCGGTAGGCAGCTGAAAGGCACCACAAAACTTGTTCTACCTGCTTTCTGGGCTGAGATGGGGAATCGCTGAATTTTGGACTCGGCTGGTGACAAAATGTTCCAAACACACCCCATGCACAACTCCACCGGGGAAGGTGCCAGAAACGAGTTCTGTTGGTAGTTTTTACACTACCCCGGTAGGCAGCTGAAAGGCACCACAAAACTTGTTCTACCTGCTTTCTGGGCTGAGATGGGGAATCGCTGAATTTTGGACTCGGCTGGTGACAAAATGTTCCAAACACACCCCATGCACAACTCCACCGGGGAAGGTGCCAGAAACGAGTTCTGTTGGTAGTTTTTACACTACCCCGGTAGGCAGCTGAAAGGCACCACAAAACTTGTTCTACCTGCTTTCTGGGCTGAGATGGGGAATCGCTGAATTTTGGACTCGGCTGGTGACAAAATGTTCCAAACACACCCCATGCACAACTCCACCGGGGAAGGTGCCAGAAACGAGTTCTGTTGGTAGTTTTTACACTACCCCGGTAGGCAGCTGAAAGGCACCACAAAACTTGTTCTACCTGCTTTCTGGGCTGAGATGGGGAATCGCTGAATTTTGGACTCGGCTGCTGACAAAATGTTCCAAACACACCCCATGCACAACTCCACCGGGGAAGGTGCCAGAAACGAGTTCTGTTGGTAGTTTTTACACTACCCCGGTAGGCAGCTGAAAGGCACCACAAAACTTGTTCTACCTGCTTTCTGGGCTGAGATGGGGAATCGCTGAATTTTGGACTCGGCTGGTGACAAAATGTTCCAAACACACCCCATGCACAACTCCACCGGGGAAGGTGCCAGAAACGAGTTCTGTTGGTAGTTTTTACACTACCCCGGTAGGCAGCTGAAAGGCACCACAAAACTTGTTCTACCTGCTTTCTGGGCTGAGATGGGGAATCGCTGAATTTTGGACTCGGCTGGTGACAAAATGTTCCAAACACACCCCATGCACAACTCCACCGGGGAAGGTGCCAGAAACGAGTTCTGTTGGTAGTTTTTACACTACCCCGGTAGGCAGCTGAAAGGCACCACAAAACTTGTTCTACCTGCTTTCTGGGCTGAGATGGGGAACGGCTGAATTTTGGACTCGGCTGGTGACAAAATGTTCCAAACACACCCCATGCACAACTCCACCGGGGAAGGTGCCAGAAACGAGTTCTGTTGGTAGTTTTTACACTACCCCGGTAGGCAGCTGAAAGGCACCACAAAACTTGTTCTACCTGCTTTCTGGGCTGAGATGGGGAATCGCTGAATTTTGGACTCGGCTGGTGACAAAATGTTCCAAACACACCCCATGCACAACTCCACCGGGGAAGGTGCCAGAAACGAGTTCTGTTGGTAGTTTTTACACTACCCCGGTAGGCAAGAGAAAGGCACCACAAAACTTGTTCTACCTGCTTTCTGGGCTGAGATGGAGAATCGCTGAATTTTGGACTCGGCTGGTGACAAAATGTTCCAAACACACCCCATGCACACCTCCACCGGGGAAGGTGCCAGAAACGAGTTCTGTTGGTAGTTTTTACACTACCCCGGTAGGCAGCTGAAAGGCACCACAAAACTTGTTCTACCTGCTTTCTGGGCTGAGATGGGGAATCGCTGAATTTTGGACTCGGCTGGTGACAAAATGTTCGAAACACACCCCATGCACAACTCCACCGGGGAAGGTGCCAGAAACGAGTTCTGTTGGTAGTTTTTACACTACCCCGGTAGGCAGCTGAAAGGCACCACAAAACTTGTTCTACCTGCTTTCTGGGCTGAGATGGGGAATCGCTGAATTTTGGACTCGGCTGGTGACAAAATGTTCCAAACACACCCCATGCACAACTCCACCGGGGAAGGTGCCAGAAACGAGTTCTGTTGGTAGTTTTTACACTACCCCGGTAGGCAGCTGAAAGGCACCACAAAACTTGTTGTACCTGCTTTCTGGGCTGAGATGGGGAATCGCTGAATTTTGGACTCGGCTGGTGACAAAATGTTCCAAACACACCCCATGCACAACTCCACCGGGGAAGGTGCCAGAAACGAGTTCTGTTGGTAGTTTTTACACTACCCCGGTAGGCAGCTGAAAGGCACCACAAAACTTGTTCTACCTGCTTTCTGGGCTGAGATGGGGAATCGCTGAATTTTGGACTCGGCTGGTGACAAAATGTTCCAAACACACCCCATGCACAACTCCACCGGGGAAGGTGCCAGAAACGAGTTCTGTTGGTAGTTTTTACACTACCCCGGTAGGCAAGAGAAAGGCACCACAAAACTTGTTCTACCTGCTTTCTGGGCTGAGATGGGGAATCGCTGAATTTTGGACTCGGCTGGTGACAAAATGTTCCAAACACACCCCATGCACAACTCCACCGGGGAAGGTGCCAGAAAGGAGTTCTGTTGGTAGTTTTTACACTACCTCGGTAGGCAGCTGAAAGGCACCACAAAACTTGTTGTACCTGCTTTCTGGGCTGAGATGGGGAACAGCTGAATTTTGGACTCGGCTGGTGACAAAATGTTCCAAACACACCCCATGCACACCTCCACCGGGGAAGGTGCCAGAAACGAGTTCTGTTGGTAGTTTTTACACTACCCCGGTAGGCAGCTGAAAGGCACCACAAAACTTGTTCTACCTGCTTTCTGGGCTGAGATGGGGAATCGCTGAATTTTGGACTCGGCTGGTGACAAAATGTTCCAAACACACCCCATGCACAACTCCACCGGGGAAGGTGCCAGAAACGAGTTCTGTTGGTAGTTTTTACACTACCCCGGTAGGCAGCTGAAAGGCACCACAAAACTTGTTCTACCTGCTTTCTGGGCTGAGATGGGGAATCGCTGAATTTTGGACTCGGCTGGTGACAAAATGTTCCAAACACACCCTATGCACAACTCCACCGGGGAAGGTGCCAGAAAGGAGTTCTGTTGGTAGTTTTTACACTACCCCGGTAGGCAAGAGAAAGGCACCACAAAACTTGTTGTACCTGCTTTCTGGGCTGAGATGGAGAATCGCTGAATTTTGGACTCGGCTGGTGACAAAATGTTCCAAACACACCCCATGCACAACTCCACCGGGGAAGGTGCCAGAAAGGAGTTCTGTTGGTAGTTTTTACACTACCTCGGTAGGCAGCTGAAAGGCACCACAAAACTTGTTCTACCTGCTTTCTGGGCTGAGATGGGGAATCGCTGAATTTTGGACTCGGCTGGTGACAAAATGTTCCAAACACACCCCATGCACACCTCCACCGGGGAAGGTGCCAGAAACGAGTTCTGTTGGTAGTTTTTACACTACCCCGGTAGGCAGCTGAAAGGCACCACAAAACTTGTTCTACCTGCTTTCTGGGCTGAGATGGGGAATCGCTGAATTTTGGACTCGGCTGGTGACAAAATGTTCCAAACACACCCCATGCACACCTCCACCGGGGAAGGTGCCAGAAACAAGTTCTGTTGGTAGTTTTTACACTACCCCGGTAGGCAGCTGAAAGGCACCACAAAACTTGTTCTACCTGCTTTCTGGGCTGAGATGGGGAATCGCTGAATTTTCGACTCGGCTGGTGACAAAATGTTCCAAACACACCCCATGCACAACTCCACCGGGGAAGGTGCCAGAAACGAGTTCTGTTGGTAGTTTTTACACTACCCCGGTAGGCACCTGAAAGGCACCACAAAACTTGTTCTACCTGCTTTCTGGGCTGAGATGGGGAATCGCTGAATTTTGGACTCGGCTGGTGACAAAATGTTCCAAACACACCCCATGCACAACTCCACCGGGGAAGGTGCCAGAAACGAGTTCTGTTGGTAGTTTTTACACTACCCCGGTAGGCAGCTGAAAGGCACCATAAAACCGGTTCTACCTGCTTTCTGGGCTGAGATGGGGAATCGCTGAATTTTGGACTCGGCTGGTGACAAAATGTTCCAAACACACCCCATGCACAACTCCACCGGGGAAGGTGCCAGAAACGAGTTCTGTTGGTAGTTTTTACACTACCCCGGTAGGCAAGAGAAAGGCACCACAAAACTTGTTCTACCTGCTTTCTGGGCTGAGATGGGGAACGGCTGAATTTTGGACTCGGCTGGTAACAAAATGTTCCAAACACACCCCATGCACACCTCCACCGGGGAAGGTGCCAGAAAGGAGTTCTGTTGGTAGTTTTTACACTACCCCGGTAGGCAGCTGAAAGGCACCACAAAACTTGTTCTACCTGCTTTCTGGGCTGAGATGGGGAATCGCTGAATTTTGGACTCGGCTGGTGACAAAATGTTCCAAACACACCCCATGCACACCTCCACCGGGGAAGGTGCCAGAAAGGAGTTCTGTTGGTAGTTTTTACACTACCCCGGTAGGCAGCTGAAAGGCACCACAAAACTTGTTCTACCTGCTTTCTGGGCTGAGATGGGGAATCGCTGAATTTTGGACTCGGCTGGTGACAAAATGTTCCAAACACACCCCATGCACAACTCCACCGGGGAAGGTGCCAGAAACGAGTTCTGTTGGTAGTTTTTACACTACCCCGGTAGGCAGCTGAAAGGCACCACAAAACTTGTTCTACCTGCTTTCTGGGCTGAGATGGGGAATCGCTGAATTTTGGACTCGGCTGGTGACAAAATGTTCCAAACACACCCCATGCACAACTCCACCGGGGAAGGTGCCAGAAACGAGTTCTGTTGGTAGTTTTTACACTACCCCGGTAGGCAGCTGAAAGGCACCACAAAACTTGTTCTACCTGCTTTCTGGGCTGAGATGGGGAATCGCTGAATTTTGGACTCGGCTGGTGACAAAATGTTCCAAACACACCCCATGCACAACTCCACCGGGGAAGGTGCCAGAAAGGAGTTCTGTTGGTAGTTTTTACACTACCTCGGTAGGCAGCTGAAAGGCACCACAAAACTTGTTGTACCTGCTTTCTGGGCTGAGATGGGGAACAGCTGAATTTTGGACTCGGCTGGTGACAAAATGTTCCAAACACACCCCATGCACACCTCCACCGGGGAAGGTGCCAGAAACGAGTTCTGTTGGTAGTTTTTACACTACCCCGGTAGGCAGCTGAAAGGCACCACAAAACTTGTTCTACCTGCTTTCTGGGCTGAGATGGGGAATCGCTGAATTTTGGACTCGGCTGCTGACAAAATGTTCCAAACACACCCCATGCACAACTCCACCGGGGAAGGTGCCAGAAACGAGTTCTGTTGGTAGTTTTTACACTACCCCGGTAGGCAGCTGAAAGGCACCACAAAACTTGTTCTACCTGCTTTCTGGGCTGAGATGGGGAATCGCTGAATTTTGGACTCGGCTGGTGACAAAATGTTCCAAACACACCCTATGCACAACTCCACCGGGGAAGGTGCCAGAAAGGAGTTCTGTTGGTAGTTTTTACACTACCCCGGTAGGCAAGAGAAAGGCACCACAAAACTTGTTGTACCTGCTTTCTGGGCTGAGATGGAGAATCGCTGAATTTTGGACTCGGCTGGTGACAAAATGTTCCAAACACACCCCATGCACAACTCCACCGGGGAAGGTGCCAGAAAGGAGTTCTGTTGGTAGTTTTTACACTACCTCGGTAGGCAGCTGAAAGGCACCACAAAACTTGTTCTACCTGCTTTCTGGGCTGAGATGGGGAATCGCTGAATTTTGGACTCGGCTGGTGACAAAATGTTCCAAACACACCCCATGCACACCTCCACCGGGGAAGGTGCCAGAAACGAGTTCTGTTGGTAGTTTTTACACTACCCCGGTAGGCAGCTGAAAGGCACCACAAAACTTGTTCTACCTGCTTTCTGGGCTGAGATGGGGAATCGCTGAATTTTGGACTCGGCTGGTGACAAAATGTTCCAAACACACCCCATGCACACCTCCACCGGGGAAGGTGCCAGAAACAAGTTCTGTTGGTAGTTTTTACACTACCCCGGTAGGCAGCTGAAAGGCACCACAAAACTTGTTCTACCTGCTTTCTGGGCTGAGATGGGGAATCGCTGAATTTTGGACTCGGCTGGTGACAAAATGTTCCAAACACACCCCATGCACAACTCCACCGGGGAAGGTGCCAGAAACGAGTTCTGTTGGTAGTTTTTACACTACCCCAGTAGGCAAGAGAAAGGCACCACAAAACTTGTTCTACCTGCTTTCTGGGCTGAGATGGGGAATCGCTGAATTTTGGACTCGGCTGGTGACAAAATGTTCCAAACACACCCCATGCACAACTCCACCGGGGAAGGTGCCAGAAAGGAGTTCTGTTGGTAGTTTTTACACTACCCCGGTAGGCAGCTGAAAGGCACCATAAAACCGGTTCTACCTGCTTTCTGGGCTGAGATGGGGAATCGCTGAATTTTGGACTCGGCTGGTGACAAAATGTTCCAAACACACCCCATGCACAACTCCACCGGGGAAGGTGCCAGAAACGAGTTCTGTTGGTAGTTTTTACACTACCCCGGTAGGCAAGAGAAAGGCACCACAAAACTTGTTCTACCTGCTTTCTGGGCTGAGATGGGGAACGGCTGAATTTTGGACTCGGCTGGTAACAAAATGTTCCAAACACACCCCATGCACACCTCCACCGGGGAAGGTGCCAGAAAGGAGTTCTGTTGGTAGTTTTTACACTACCCCGGTAGGCAGCTGAAAGGCACCACAAAACTTGTTCTACCTGCTTTCTGGGCTGAGATGGGGAATCGCTGAATTTTGGACTCGGCTGGTGACAAAATGTTCCAAACACACCCCATGCACACCTCCACCGGGGAAGGTGCCAGAAAGGAGTTCTGTTGGTAGTTTTTACACTACCCCGGTAGGCAGCTGAAAGGCACCACAAAACTTGTTCTACCTGCTTTCTGGGCTGAGATGGGGAATCGCTGAATTTTGGACTCGGCTGGTGACAAAATGTTCCAAACACACCCCATGCACAACTCCACCGGGGAAGGTGCCAGAAAGGAGTTCTGTTGGTAGTTTTTACACTACCTCGGTAGGCAGCTGAAAGGCACCACAAAACTTGTTGTACCTGCTTTCTGGGCTGAGATGGGGAACAGCTGAATTTTGGACTCGGCTGGTGACAAAATGTTCCAAACACACCCCATGCACACCTCCACCGGGGAAGGTGCCAGAAACGAGTTCTGTTGGTAGTTTTTACACTACCCCGGTAGGCAGCTGAAAGGCACCACAAAACTTGTTCTACCTGCTTTCTGGGCTGAGATGGGGAATCGCTGAATTTTGGACTCGGCTGGTGACAAAATGTTCCAAACACACCCCATGCACAACTCCACCGGGGAAGGTGCCAGAAACGAGTTCTGTTGGTAGTTTTTACACTACCCCGGTAGGCAGCTGAAAGGCACCACAAAACTTGTTCTACCTGCTTTCTGGGCTGAGATGGGGAATCGCTGAATTTTGGACTCGGCTGGTGACAAAATGTTCCAAACACACCCTATGCACAACTCCACCGGGGAAGGTGCCAGAAAGGAGGTCTGTTGGTAGTTTTTACACTACCCCGGTAGGCAAGAGAAAGGCACCACAAAACTTGTTGTACCTGCTTTCTGGGCTGAGATGGAGAATCGCTGAATTTTGGACTCGGCTGGTGACAAAATGTTCCAAACACACCCCATGCACACCTCCACCGGGGAAGGTGCCAGAAACAAGTTCTGTTGGTAGTTTTTACACTACCCCGGTAGGCAGCTGAAAGGCACCACAAAACTTGTTCTACCTGCTTTCTGGGCTGAGATGGGGAATCGCTGAATTTTCGACTCGGCTGGTGACAAAATGTTCCAAACACACCCCATGCACAACTCCACCGGGGAAGGTGCCAGAAACGAGTTCTGTTGGTAGTTTTTACACTACCCCGGTAGGCAGCTGAAAGGCACCACAAAACTTGTTCTACCTGCTTTCTGGGCTGAGATGGGGAATCGCTGAATTTTGGACTCGGCTGGTGACAAAATGTTCCAAACACACCCCATGCACAACTCCACCGGGGAAGGTGCCAGAAAGGAGTTCTGTTGGTAGTTTTTACACTACCCCGGTAGGCAGCTGAAAGGCACCATAAAACCGGTTCTACCTGCTTTCTGGGCTGAGATGGGGAATCGCTGAATTTTGGACTCGGCTGGTGACAAAATGTTCCAAACACACCCCATGCACACCTCCACCGGGGAAGGTGCCAGAAAGGAGTTCTGTTGGTAGTTTTTACACTACCCCGGTAGGCAGCTGAAAGGCACCACAAAACTTGTTCTACCTGCTTTCTGGGCTGAGATGGGGAATAGCTGAATTTTGGACTCGGCTGGTGACAAAATGTTCCAAACACACCCCATGCACAACTCCACCGGGGAAGGTGCCAGAATCGAGTTCCGTTGGTAGTTTTTACACTACCCCGGTAGGCAAGAGAAAGGCACCACAAAACTTGTTCTACCTGCTTTCTGGGCTGAGATGGGGAACGGCTGAATTTTGGACTCGGCTGGTAACAAAATGTTCCAAACACACCCCATGCACAACTCCACCGGGGAAGGTGCCAGAAACGAGTTCTGTTGGTAGTTTTTACACTACCCCGGTAGGCAGCTGAAAGGCACCACAAAACTTGTTCTACCTGCTTTCTGGGCTGAGATGGGGAATCGCTGAATTTTGGACTCGGCTGGTGACAAAATGTTCCAAACACACCCCATGCACAACTCCACCGGGGAAGGTGCCAGAAAGGAGTTCTGTTGGTAGTTTTTACACTACCCCGGTAGGCAGCTGAAAGGCACCACAAAACTTGTTGTACCTGCTTTCTGGGCTGAGATGGGGAATCGCTGAATTTTGGACTCGGCTGGTGACAAAATGTTCCAAACACACCCCATGCACACCTCCACCGGGGAAGGTGCCAGAAACGAGTTCTGTTGGTAGTTTTTACACTACCCCGGTAGGCAGCTGAAAGGCACCACAAAACTTGTTCTACCTGCTTTCTGGGCTGAGATGGGGAATCGCTGAATTTTGGACTCGGCTGGTGACAAAATGTTCCAAACACACCCCATGCACAACTCCACCGGGGAAGGTGCCAGAAACGAGTTCTGTTGGTAGTTTTTACACTACCCCGGTAGGCAGCTGAAAGGCACCACAAAACTTGTTCTACCTGCTTTCTGGGCTGAGATGGGGAATCGCTGAATTTTGGACTCGGCTGGTGACAAAATGTTCCAAACACACCCCATGCACAACTCCACCGGGGAAGGTGCCAGAAACGAGTTCTGTTGGTAGTTTTTACACTACCCCGGTAGGCAGCTGAAAGGCACCACAAAACTTGTTCTACCTGCTTTCTGGGCTGAGATGGGGAATCGCTGAATTTTGGACTCGGCTGGTGACAAAATGTTCCAAACACACCCCATGCACAACTCCACCGGGGAAGGTGCCAGAAACGAGTTCTGTTGGTAGTTTTTACACTACCCCGGTAGGCAAGAGAAAGGCACCACAAAACTTGTTGTACCTGCTTTCTGGGCTGAGATGGAGAATCGCTGAATTTTGGACTCGGCTGGTGACAAAATGTTCCAAACACACCCCATGCACACCTCCACCGGGGAAGGTGCCAGAAACAAGTTCTGTTGGTAGTTTTTACACTACCCCGGTAGGCAGCTGAAAGGCACCACAAAACTTGTTCTACCTGCTTTCTGGGCTGAGATGGGGAATCGCTGAATTTTGGACTCGGCTGGTGACAAAATGTTCCAAACACACCCCATGCACAACTCCACCGGGGAAGGTGCCAGAAACGAGTTCTGTTGGTAGTTTTTACACTACCCCGGTAGGCACCTGAAAGGCACCACAAAACTTGTTCTACCTGCTTTCTGGGCTGAGATGGGGAATCGCTGAATTTTGGACTCGGCTGGTGACAAAATGTTCCAAACACACCCCATGCACAACTCCACCGGGGAAGGTGCCAGAAACGAGTTCTGTTGGTAGTTTTTACACTACCCCGGTAGGCAGCTGAAAGGCACCACAAAACTTGTTCTACCTGCTTTCTGGGCTGAGATGGGGAATCGCTGAATTTTGGACTCGGCTGGTGACAAAATGTTCCAAACACACCCCATGCACAACTCCACCGGGGAAGGTGCCAGAAAGGAGTTCTGTTGGTAGTTTTTACACTACCCCGGTAGGCAGCTGAAAGGCACCATAAAACCGGTTCTACCTGCTTTCTGGGCTGAGATGGGGAATCGCTGAATTTTGGACTCGGCTGGTGACAAAATGTTCCAAACACACCCCATGCACACCTCCACCGGGGAAGGTGCCAGAAACGAGTTCTGTTGGTAGTTTTTACACTACCCCGGTAGGCAGCTGAAAGGCACCACAAAACTTGTTCTACCTGCTTTCTGGGCTGAGATGGGGAATCGCTGAATTTTCGACTCGGCTGCTGACAAAATGTTCCAAACACACCCCATGCACAACTCCACCGGGGAAGGTGCCAGAAACGAGTTCTGTTGGTAGTTTTTACACTACCCCGGTAGGCAGCTGAAAGGCACCACAAAACTTGTTCTACCTGCTTTCTGGGCTGAGATGGGGAATCGCTGAATTTTGGACTCGGCTGGTGACAAAATGTTCCAAACACACCCCATGCACACCTCCACCGGGGAAGGTGCCAGAAACGAGTTCTGTTGGTAGTTTTTACACTACCCCGGTAGGCAGCTGAAAGGCACCATAAAACCGGTTCTACCTGCTTTCTGGTCTGAGATGGGGAATCGCTGAATTTTGGACTCGGCTGGTGACAAAATGTTCCAAACACACCCCATGCACAACTCCACCGGGGAAGGTGCCAGAAACGAGTTCTGTTGGTAGTTTTTACACTACCCCGGTAGGCAGCTGAAAGGCACCACAAAACTTGTTCTACCTGCTTTCTGGGCTGAGATGGGGAATCGCTGAATTTTGGACTCGGCTGGTAACAAAATGTTCCAAACACACCCCATGCACAACTCCACCGGGGAAGGTGCCAGAAACGAGTTCTGTTGGTAGTTTTTACACTACCCCGGTAGGCAGCTGAAAGGCACCACAAAACTTGTTCTACCTGCTTTCTGGGCTGAGATGGGGAATCGCTGAATTTTGGACTCGGCTGGTGACAAAATGTTCGAAACACACCCCATGCACAACTCCACCGGGGAAGGTGCCAGAAAGGAGTTCTGTTGGTAGTTTTTACACTACCCCGGTAGGCAGCTGAAAGGCACCACAAAACTTGTTCTACCTGCTTTCTGGGCTGAGATGGGGAATCGCTGAATTTTGGACTCGGCTGGTGACAAAATGTTCCAAACACACCCCATGCACAACTCCACCGGGGAAGGTGCCAGAAACGAGTTCTGTTGGTAGTTTTTACACTACCCCGGTAGGCAGCTGAAAGGCACCACAAAACTTGTTCTACCTGCTTTCTGGGCTGAGATGGGGAATAGCTGAATTTTGGACTCGGCTGGTGACAAAATGTTCCAAACACACCCCATGCACAACTCCACCGGGGAAGGTGCCAGAAACGAGTTCTGTTGGTAGTTTTTACACTACCCCGGTAGGCAGCTGAAAGGTACCACAAAACTTGTTCTACCTGCTTTCTGGGCTGAGATGGGGAATCGCTGAATTTTGGACTCGGCTGGTGACAAAATGTTCCAAACACACCCCATGCACAACTCCACCGGGGAAGGTGCCAGAATCGAGTTCCGTTGGTAGTTTTTACACTACCCCGGTAGGCAAGAGAAAGGCACCACAAAACTTGTTGTACCTGCTTTCTGGGCTGAGATGGGGAATCGCTGAATTTTGGACTCGGCTGGTGACAAAATGTTCCAAACACACCCCATGCACAACTCCACCGGGGAAGGTGCCAGAAACGAGTTCTGTTGGTAGTTTTTACACTACCCCGGTAGGCAGCTGAAAGGCACCACAAAACTTGTTCTACCTGCTTTCTGGGCTGAGATGGGGAATCGCTGAATTTTGGACTCGGCTGGTGACAAAATGTTCCAAACACACCCCATGCACAACTCCACCGGGGAAGGTGCCAGAAAGGAGTTCTGTTGGTAGTTTTTACACTACCCCGGTAGGCAGCTGAAAGGCACCACAAAACTTGTTCTACCTGCTTTCTGGGCTGAGATGGGGAATCGCTGAATTTTGGACTCGGCTGGTGACAAAATGTTCCAAACACACCCCATGCACACCGCCACCGGGGAAGGTGCCAGAAACGAGTTCTGTTGGTAGTTTTTACACTACCCCGGTAGGCAGCTGAAAGGCACCACAAAACTTGTTCTACCTGCTTTCTGGGCTGAGATGGGGAATCGCTGAATTTTGGACTCGGCTGCTGACAAAATGTTCCAAACACACCCCATGCACAACTCCACCGGGGAAGGTGCCAGAAACGAGTTCTGTTGGTAGTTTTTACACTACCCCGGTAGGCAGCTGAAAGGCACCACAAAACTTGTTCTACCTGCTTTCTGGGCTGAGATGGGGAATCGCTGAATTTTGGACTCGGCTGCTGACAAAATGTTCCAAACACACCCCATGCACAACTCCACCGGGGAAGGTGCCAGAAACGAGTTCTGTTGGTAGTTTTTACACTACCCCGGTAGGCAGCTGAAAGGCACCACAAAACTTGTTCTACCTGCTTTCTGGGCTGAGATGGGGAATCGCTGAATTTTGGACTCGGCTGGTGACAAAATGTTCCAAACACACCCCATGCACAACTCCACCGGGGAAGGTGCCAGAAACGAGTTCTGTTGGTAGTTTTTACACTACCCCGGTAGGCAGCTGAAAGGCACCACAAAACTTGTTCTACCTGCTTTCTGGGCTGAGATGGGGAATCGCTGAATTTTGGACTCGGCTGGTGACAAAATGTTCCAAACACACCCCATGCACACCTCCACCGGGGAAGGTGCCAGAAACAAGTTCTGTTGGTAGTTTTTACACTACCCCGGTAGGCAGCTGAAAGGCACCACAAAACTTGTTCTACCTGCTTTCTGGGCTGAGATGGGGAATCGCTGAATTTTCGACTCGGCTGGTGACAAAATGTTCCAAACACACCCCATGCACAACTCCACCGGGGAAGGTGCCAGAAACGAGTTCTGTTGGTAGTTTTTACACTACCCCGGTAGGCACCTGAAAGGCACCACAAAACTTGTTCTACCTGCTTTCTGGGCTGAGATGGGGAATCGTTGAATTTTGGACTCGGCTGGTGACAAAATGTTCCAAACACACCCCATGCACAACTCCACCGGGGAAGGTGCCAGAAACGAGTTCTGTTGGTAGTTTTTACACTACCCCGGTAGGCAGCTGAAAGGCACCATAAAACCGGTTCTACCTGCTTTCTGGGCTGAGATGGGGAATCGCTGAATTTTGGACTCGGCTGGTGACAAAATGTTCCAAACACACCCCATGCACACCTCCACCGGGGAAGGTGCCAGAAACGAGTTCTGTTGGTAGTTTTTACACTACCCCGGTAGGCAGCTGAAAGGCACCACAAAACTTGTTCTACCTGCTTTCTGGGCTGAGATGGGGAATCGCTGAATTTTCGACTCGGCTGCTGACAAAATGTTCCAAACACACCCCATGCACAACTCCACCGGGGAAGGTGCCAGAAACGAGTTCTGTTGGTAGTTTTTACACTACCCCGGTAGGCAGCTGAAAGGCACCACAAAACTTGTTCTACCTGCTTTCTGGGCTGAGATGGGGAATCGCTGAATTTTGGACTCGGCTGGTGACAAAATGTTCCAAACACACCCCATGCACAACTCCACCGGGGAAGGTGCCAGAAAGGAGTTCTGTTGGTAGTTTTTACACTACCCCGGTAGGCAGCTGAAAGGCACCACAAAACTTGTTCTACCTGCTTTCTGGGCTGAGATGGGGAATCACTGAATTTTGGACTCGGCTGGTGACAAAATGTTCCAAACACACCCCATGCACAACTCCACCGGGGAAGGTGCCAGAAACCAGTTCTGTTGGTAGTTTTTACACTACCCCGGTAGGCAGCTGAAAGGCACCACAAAACTTGTTCTACCTGCTTTCTGGGCTGAGATGGGGAATCGTTGAATTTTGGACTCGGCTGGTGACAAAATGTTCCAAACACACCCCATGCACAACTCCACCGGGGAAGGTGCCAGAAACGAGTTCTGTTGGTAGTTTTTACACTACCCCGGTAGGCAGCTGAAAGGCACCATAAAACCGGTTCTACCTGCTTTCTGGGCTGAGATGGGGAATCGCTGAATTTTGGACTCGGCTGGTGACAAAATGTTCCAAACACACCCCATGCACAACTCCACCGGGGAAGGTGCCAGAAACGAGTTCTGTTGGTAGTTTTTACACTACCCCGGTAGGCAGCTGAAAGGCACCACAAAACTTGTTCTACCTGCTTTCTGGGCTGAGATGGGGAATCGCTGAATTTTGGACTCGGCTGGTGACAAAATGTTCCAAACACACCCCATGCACAACTCCACCGGGGAAGGTGCCAGAAACGAGTTCTGTTGGTAGTTTTTACACTACCCCGGTAGGCAGCTGAAAGGCACCACAAAACTTGTTCTACCTGCTTTCTGGGCTGAGATGGGGAATCGCTGAATTTTGGACTCGGCTGGTGACAAAATGTTCCAAACACACCCCATGCACAACTCCACCGGGGAAGGTGCCAGAAACGAGTTCTGTTGGTAGTTTTTACACTACCCCCGTAGGCAGCTGAAAGGCACCATAAAACCGGTTCTACCTGCTTTCTGGTCTGAGATGGGGAATCGCTGAATTTTGGACTCGGCTGGTGACAAAATGTTCCAAACACACCCCATGCACAACTCCACCGGGGAAGGTGCCAGAAACGAGTTCTGTTGGTAGTTTTTACACTACCCCGGTAGGCAGCTGAAAGGCACCACAAAACTTGTTGTACCTGCTTTCTGGGCTGAGATGGGGAATCGCTGAATTTTGGACTCGGCTGGTGACAAAATGTTCCAAACACACCCCATGCACAACTCCACCGGGGAAGGTGCCAGAAACGAGTTCTGTTGGTAGTTTTTACACTACCCCGGTAGGCAGCTGAAAGGCACCACAAAACTTGTTCTACCTGCTTTCTGGGCTGAGATGGGGAATCGCTGAATTTTGGACTCGGCTGGTGACAAAATGTTCGAAACACACCCCATGCACAACTCCACCGGGGAAGGTGCCAGAAACGAGTTCTGTTGGTAGTTTTTACACTACCCCGGTAGGCAGCTGAAAGGCACCACAAAACTTGTTGTACCTGCTTTCTGGGCTGAGATGGGGAATCGCTGAATTTTGGACTCGGCTGGTGACAAAATGTTCCAAACACACCCCATGCACAACTCCACCGGGGAAGGTGCCAGAAACGAGTTCTGTTGGTAGTTTTTACACTACCCCGGTAGGCAGCTGAAAGGCACCACAAAACTTGTTCTACCTGCTTTCTGGGCTGAGATGGGGAATAGCTGAATTTTGGACTCGGCTGGTGACAAAATGTTCCAAACACACCCCATGCACAACTCCACCGGGGAAGGTGCCAGAAACGAGTTCTGTTGGTAGTTTTTACACTACCCCGGTAGGCAGCTGAAAGGCACCACAAAACTTGTTCTACCTGCTTTCTGGGCTGAGATGGGGAATCGCTGAATTTTGGACTCGGCTGGTGACAAAATGTTCCAAACACACCCCATGCACAACTCCACCGGGGAAGGTGCCAGAAACGAGTTCTGTTGGTAGTTTTTACACTACCCCGGTAGGCAGCTGAAAGGCACCATAAAACTTGTTCTACCTGCTTTCTGGGCTGAGATGGGGAATCGCTGAATTTTGGACTCGGCTGGTGACAAAATGTTCCAAACACACCCCATGCACAACTCCACCGGGGAAGGTGCCAGAAACGAGTTCTGTTGGTAGTTTTTACACTACCCCGGTAGGCAGCTGAAAGGCACCACAAAACTTGTTCTACCTGCTTTCTGGGCTGAGATGGGGAATCGCTGAATTTTGGACTCGGCTGGTGACAAAATGTTCCAAACACACCCCATGCACAACTCCACCGGGGAAGGTGCCAGAATCGAGTTCCGTTGGTAGTTTTTACACTACCCCGGTAGGCAAGAGAAAGGCACCACAAAACTTGTTCTACCTGCTTTCTGGGCTGAGATGGGGAATCGCTGAATTTTGGACTCGGCTGGTGACAAAATGTTCCAAACACACCCCATGCACAACTCCACCGGGGAAGGTGCCAGAAACGAGTTCTGTTGGTAGTTTTTACACTACCCCGGTAGGCAGCTGAAAGGCACCACAAAACTTGTTCTACCTGCTTTCTGGGCTGAGATGGGGAATCGCTGAATTTTGGACTCGGCTGGTGACAAAATGTTCCAAACACACCCCATGCACAACTCCACCGGGGAAGGTGCCAGAAACGAGTTCTGTTGGTAGTTTTTACACTACCCCGGTAGGCAGCTGAAAGGCACCACAAAACTTGTTCTACCTGCTTTCTGGGCTGAGATGGGGAATCGCTGAATTTTGGACTCGGCTGCTGACAAAATGTTCCAAACACACCCCCATGCACAACTCCACCGGGGAAGGTGCCAGAAACGAGTTCTGTTGGTAGTTTTTTACACTACCCCGGTAGGCAGCTGAAAGGCACCACAAAACTTGTTCTACCTGCTTTCTGGGCTGAGATGGGGAATCGCTGAATTTTGGACTCCTGGTGACAAAATGTTCCAAACACACCCCATGCACAACTCCACCGGGGAAGGTGCCAGAAACGAGTTCTGTTGGTAGTTTTTACACTACCCCGGTAGGCAGCTGAAAGGCACCACAAAACTTGTTCTACCTGCTTTCTGGGCTGAGATGGGGAATCGCTGAATTTTGGACTCGGCTGGTGACAAAATGTTCCAAACACACCCCATGCACAACTCCACCGGGGAAGGTGCCAGAAACGATTTCTGTTGGTAGTTTTTACACTACCCCGGTAGGCAAAAGAAAGGCACCACAAAACTTGTTCTACCTGCTTTCTGGGCTGAGATGGGGAATCGCTGAATTTTGGACTCGGCTGGTGACAAAATGTTCCAAACACACCCCATGCACAACTCCACCGGGGAAGGTGCCAGAAACGAGTTCTGTTGGTAGTTTTTACACTACCCCGGTAGGCAAAAGAAAGGCACCACAAAACTTGTTCTACCTGCTTTCTGGGCTGAGATGGAGAATCGCTGAATTTTGGACTCGGCTGGTGACAAAATGTTCCAAACACACCCCATGCACAACTCCACCGGGGAAGGTGCCAGAAACGAGTTCTGTTGGTAGTTTTTACACTACCCCGGTAGGCAGCTGAAAGGCACCACAAAACTTGTTCTACCTGCTTTCTGGGCTGAGATGGGGAATCGCTGAATTTTGGACTCGGCTGGTGACAAAATGTTCCAAACACACCCCATGCACAACTCCACCGGGGAAGGTGCCAGAAACGAGTTCTGTTGGTAGTTTTTACACTACCCCGGTAGGCAGCTGAAAGGCACCACAAAACTTGTTCTACCTGCTTTCTGGGCTGAGATGGGGAACCGCTGAATTTTGGACTCGGCTGGTGACAAAATGTTCCAAACACACCCCATGCACAACTCCACCGGGGAAGGTGCCAGAAACGAGTTCTGTTGGTAGTTTTTACACTACCCCGGTAGGCAGCTGAAAGGCACCACAAAACTTGTTCTACCTGCTTTCTGGGCTGAGATGGGGAATCGCTGAATTTTGGACTCGGCTGGTGACAAAATGTTCCAAACACACCCCATGCACAACTCCACCGGGGAAGGTGCCAGAAACGAGTTCTGTTGGTAGTTTTTACACTACCCCGGTAGGCAGCTGAAAGGCACCACAAAACTTGTTCTACCTGCTTTCTGGGCTGAGATGGGGAATCGCTGAATTTTGGACTCGGCTGGTGACAAAATGTTCCAAACACACCCCATGCACAACTCCACCGGGGAAGGTGCCAGAAACGAGTTCTGTTGGTAGTTTTTACACTACCCCGGTAGGCAAGAGAAAGGCACCACAAAACTTGTTCTACCTGCTTTCTGGGCTGAGATGGGGAATCGCTGAATTTTGGACTTGGCTGGTGACAAAATGTTCCAAACACACCCCATGCACAACTCCACCGGGGAAGGTGCCAGAAACGAGTTCTGTTGGTAGTTTTTACACTACCCAGTAGGCAGCTGAAAGGCACCACAAAACTTGTTCTACCTGCTTTCTCGGCTGAGATGGGGAATCGCTGAATTTTGGACTCGGCTGGTGACAAAATGTTCCAAACACACCCCATGCACAACTCCACCGGGGAAGGTGCCAGAAACGAGTTCTGTTGGTAGTTTTTACACTACCCCGGTAGGCAGCTGAAAGGCACCACAAAACTTGTTCTACCTGCTTTCTGGGCTGAGATGGGGAATCACTGAATTTTGGACTCGGCTGGTGACAAAATGTTCCAAACACACCCCATGCACAACTCCACCGGGGAAGGTGCCAGAATCGAGTTCCGTTGGTAGTTTTTACACTACCCCGGTAGGCAAGAGAAAGGCACCACAAAACTTGTTCTACCTGCTTTCTGGGCTGAGATGGGGAACGGCTGAATTTTGGACTCGGCTGGTGACAAAATGTTCCAAACACACCCCATGCACAACTCCACCGGGGAAGGTGCCAGAAACGAGTTCTGTTGGTAGTTTTTACACTACCCCGGTAGGCAGCTGAAAGGCACCACAAAACTTGTTCTACCTGCTTTCTGGGCTGAGATGGGGAATCGCTGAATTTTGGACTTGGCTGGTGACAAAATGTTCCAAACACACCCCATGCACAACTCCACCGGGGAAGGTGCCAGAAACGAGTTCTGTTGGTAGTTTTTACACTACCCCGGTAGGCAGCTGAAAGGCACCACAAAACTTGTTCTACCTGCTTTCTGGGCTGAGATGGGGAATCGCTGAATTTTGGACTCGGCTGGTGACAAAATGTTCCAAACACACCCCATGCACAACTCCACCGGGGAAGGTGCCAGAAAGGAGTTCTGTTGGTAGTTTTTACACTACCCCGGTAGGCAGCTGAAAGGCACCACAAAACTTGTTCTACCTGCTTTCTGGGCTGAGATGGGGAATCGCTGAATTTTGGACTCGGCTGGTGACAAAATGTTCCAAACACACCCCATGCACAACTCCACCGGGGAAGGTGCCAGAAAGGAGTTCTGTTGGTATTTTTTACACTACCCCGGTAGGCAGCTGAAAGGCACCACAAAACTTGTTCTACCTGCTTTCTGGGCTGAGATGGGGAATCGCTGAATTTTGGACTCGGCTGGTGACAAAATGTTCCAAACACACCCCATGCACAACTCCACCGGGGAAGGTGCCAGAAACGAGTTCTGTTGGTAGTTTTTACACTACCCCGGTAGGCAAGAGAAAGGCACCACAAAACTTGTTCTACCTGCTTTCTGGGCTGAGATGGAGAATCGCTGAATTTTGGACTCGGCTGGTGACAAAATGTTCCAAACACACCCCATGCACACCTCCACCGGGGAAGGTGCCAGAAACAAGTTCTGTTGGTAGTTTTTACACTACCCCGGTAGGCAGCTGAAAGGCACCACAAAACTTGTTCTACCTGCTTTCTGGGCTGAGATGGGGAATCGCTGAATTTTCGACTCAGCTGGTGACAAAATGTTCCAAACACACCCCATGCACAACTCCACCGGGGAAGGTGCCAGAAACGAGTTCTGTTGGTAGTTTTTACACTACCCCGGTAGGCAGCTGAAAGGCACCACAAAACTTGTTCTACCTGCTTTCTGGGCTGAGATGGGGAATCGCTGAATTTTGGACTCGGCTGGTGACAAAATGTTCCAAACACACCCCATGCACAACTCCACCGGGGAAGGTGCCAGAAAGGAGTTCTGTTGGTAGTTTTTACACTACCCCGGTAGGCAGCTGAAAGGCACCACAAAACTTGTTCTACCTGCTTTCTGGGCTGAGATGGGGAATCGCTGAATTTTGGACTCGGCTGGTGACAAAATGTTCCAAACACACCCCATGCACAACTCCACCGGGGAAGGTGCCAGAAAGGAGTTCTGTTGGTAGTTTTTACACTACCCCGGTAGGCAGCTGAAAGGCACCATAAAACCGGTTCTACCTGCTTTCTGGGCTGAGATGGGGAATCGCTGAATTTTGGACTCGGCTGGTGACAAAATGTTCCAAACACACCCCATGCACAACTCCACCGGGGAAGGTGCCAGAAACGAGTTCTGTTGGTAGTTTTTACACTACCCCGGTAGGCAGCTGAAAGGCACCACAAAACTTGTTCTACCTGCTTTCTGGGCTGAGATGGGGAATCGCTGAATTTTGGACTCGGCTGGTGACAAAATGTTCCAAACACACCCCATGCACAACTCCACCGGGGAAGGTGCCAGAAACGAGTTCTGTTGGTAGTTTTTACACTACCCCGGTAGGCAGCTGAAAGGCACCACAAAACTTGTTCTACCTGCTTTCTGGGCTGAGATGGGGAATCGCTGAATTTTGGACTCGGCTGGTGACAAAATGTTCCAAACACACCCCATGCACAACTCCACCGGGGAAGGTGCCAGAAAGGAGTTCTGTTGGTAGTTTTTACACTACCCCGGTAGGCAGCTGAAAGGCACCATAAAACCGGTTCTACCTGCTTTCTGGTCTGAGATGGGGAATCGCTGAATTTTGGACTCGGCTGGTGACAAAATGTTCCAAACACACCCCATGCACACCTCCACCGGGGAAGGTGCCAGAAACGAGTTCTGTTGGTAGTTTTTACACTACCCCGGTAGGCAGCTGAAAGGCACCACAAAACTTGTTCTACCTGCTTTCTGGGCTGAGATGGGGAATCGCTGAATTTTGGACTCGGCTGGTGACAAAATGTTCCAAACACACCCCATGCACAACTCCACCGGGGAAGGTGCCAGAAACGAGTTCTGTTGGTAGTTTTTACACTACCCCGGTAGGCAGCTGAAAGGCACCACAAAACTTGTTCTACCTGCTTTCTGGGCTGAGATGGGGAATAGCTGAATTTTGGACTCGGCTGGTGACAAAATGTTCCAAACACACCCCATGCACAACTCCACCGGGGAAGGTGCCAGAAACGAGTTCTGTTGGTAGTTTTTACACTACCCCGGTAGGCAGCTGAAAGGCACCACAAAACTTGTTCTACCTGCTTTCTGGGCTGAGATGGGGAATCGCTGAATTTTGGACTCGGCTGGTGACAAAATGTTCCAAACACACCCCATGCACAACTCCACCGGGGAAGGTGCCAGAAACGAGTTCTGTTGGTAGTTTTTACACTACCCCGGTAGGCAGCTGAAAGGCACCACAAAACTTGTTCTACCTGCTTTCTGGGCTGAGATGGGGAATCGCTGAATTTTGGACTCGGCTGGTGACAAAATGTTCCAAACACACCCCATGCACAACTCCACCGGGGAAGGTGCCAGAAAGGAGTTCTGTTGGTAGTTTTTACACTACCCCGGTAGGCAGCTGAAAGGCACCATAAAACCGGTTCTACCTGCTTTCTGGGCTGAGATGGGGAATCGCTGAATTTTGGACTCGGCTGGTGACAAAATGTTCCAAACACACCCCATGCACAACTCCACCGGGGAAGGTGCCAGAAACGAGTTCTGTTGGTAGTTTTTACACTACCCCGGTAGGCAGCTGAAAGGCACCACAAAACTTGTTCTACCTGCTTTCTGGGCTGAGATGGGGAATCGCTGAATTTTGGACTCGGCTGGTGACAAAATGTTCCAAACACACCCCATGCACACCTCCACCGGGGAAGGTGCCAGAAACGAGTTCTGTTGGTAGTTTTTACACTACCCCGGTAGGCAGCTGAAAGGCACCACAAAACTTGTTCTACCTGCTTTCTGGGCTGAGATGGGGAATCGCTGAATTTTGGACTCGGCTGGTGACAAAATGTTCCAAACACACCCCATGCACAACTCCACCGGGGAAGGTGCCAGAAACGAGTTCTGTTGGTAGTTTTTACACTACCCCAGTAGGCAGCTGAAAGGCACCACAAAACTTGTTCTACCTGCTTTCTGGGCTGAGATGGGGAATCGCTGAATTTTGGACTCGGCT
Source organism: Falco cherrug (assembly GCF_023634085.1). Taxonomy (NCBI): domain Eukaryota; kingdom Metazoa; phylum Chordata; class Aves; order Falconiformes; family Falconidae; genus Falco; species Falco cherrug. The sequence continues at coordinate 26,385 of NW_026599295.1, read as the reverse complement.
GGTGACAAAATGTTCCAAACACACCCCATGCACACCTCCACCGGGGAAGGTGCCAGAAACGAGTTCTGTTGGTAGTTTTTACACTACCCCGGTAGGCAGCTGAAAGGCACCATAAAACCGGTTCTACCTGCTTTCTGGTCTGAGATGGGGAATCGCTGAATTTTGGACTCGGCTGGTGACAAAATGTTCCAAACACACCCCATGCACACCTCCACCGGGGAAGGTGCCAGAAACGAGTTCTGTTGGTAGTTTTTACACTACCCCGGTAGGCAGCTGAAAGGCACCACAAAACTTGTTCTACCTGCTTTCTGGGCTGAGATGGGGAATCGCTGAATTTTCGACTCGGCTGGTGACAAAATGTTCCAAACACACCCCATGCACAACTCCACCGGGGAAGGTGCCAGAAACGAGTTCTGTTGGTAGTTTTTACACTACCCCGGTAGGCAGCTGAAAGGCACCACAAAACTTGTTCTACCTGCTTTCTGGGCTGAGATGGGGAATCGCTGAATTTTGGAGTCGGCTGGTGACAAAATGTTCCAAACACACCCCATGCACACCTCCACCGGGGAAGGTGCCAGAAACGAGTTCTGTTGGTAGTTTTTACACTACCCCGGTAGGCAGCTGAAAGGCACCACAAAACTTGTTCTACCTGCTTTCTGGGCTGAGATGGGGAATCGCTGAATTTTGGACTCGGCTGGTGACAAAATGTTCCAAACACACCCCATGCACACCTCCACCGGGGAAGGTGCCAGAAACGAGTTCTGTTGGTAGTTTTTACACTACCCCGGTAGGCAGCTGAAAGGCACCACAAAACTTGTTCTACCTGCTTTCTGGGCTGAGATGGGGAATCGCTGAATTTTGGACTCGGCTGGTGACAAAATGTTCCAAACACACCCCATGCACACCTCCACCGGGGAAGGTGCCAGAAACGAGTTCTGTTGGTAGTTTTTACACTACCCCGGTAGGCAGCTGAAAGGCACCACAAAACTTGTTCTACCTGCTTTCTGGGCTGAGATGGGGAATCGCTGAATTTTGGACTCGGCTGGTGACAAAATGTTCCAAACACACCCCATGCACAACTCCACCGGGGAAGGTGCCAGAAAGGAGTTCTGTTGGTAGTTTTTACACTACCCCGGTAGGCAGCTGAAAGGCACCACAAAACTTGTTCTACCTGCTTTCTGGGCTGAGATGGGGAATCGCTGAATTTTGGACTCGGCTGGTGACAAAATGTTCCAAACACACCCCATGCACAACTCCACCGGGGAAGGTGCCAGAAACGAGTTCTGTTGGTAGTTTTTACACTACCCCGGTAGGCAGCTGAAAGGCACCACAAAACTTGTTCTACCTGCTTTCTGGGCTGAGATGGGGAATCGCTGAATTTTGGACTCGGCTGGTGACAAAATGTTCCAAACACACCCCATGCACAACTCCACCGGGGAAGGTGCCAGAAACGAGTTCTCTTGGTAGTTTTTACACTACCCCGGTAGGCAGCTGAAAGGCACCACAAAAGTTTTTCTACCTGCTTTCTGGGCTGAGATGGGGAATCGCTGAATTTTGGAGTCGGCTGGTGACAAAATGTTCCAAACACACCCCATGCACACCTCCACCGGGGAAGGTGCCAGAAACGAGTTCTGTTGGTAGTTTTTACACTACCCCGGTAGGCAGCTGAAAGGCACCACAAAACTTGTTCTACCTGCTTTCTGGGCTGAGATGGGGAATCGCTGAATTTTGGACTCGGCTGGTGACAAAATGTTCCAAACACACCCCATGCACAACTCCACCGGGGAAGGTGCCAGAAAGGAGTTCTGTTGGTAGTTTTTACACTACCCCGGTAGGCAGCTGAAAGGCACCATAAAACCGGTTCTACCTGCTTTCTGGGCTGAGATGGGGAATCGCTGAATTTTGGACTCGGCTGGTGACAAAATGTTCCAAACACACCCCATGCACAACTCCACCGGGGAAGGTGCCAGAAACGAGTTCTGTTGGTAGTTTTTACACTACCCCGGTAGGCAGCTGAAAGGCACCATAAAACCGGTTCTACCTGCTTTCTGGTCTGAGATGGGGAATCGCTGAATTTTGGACTCGGCTGGTGACAAAATGTTCCAAACACACCCCATGCACACCTCCACCGGGGAAGGTGCCAGAAACGAGTTCTGTTGGTAGTTTTTACACTACCCCGGTAGGCAGCTGAAAGGCACCACAAAACTTGTTCTACCTGCTTTCTGGGCTGAGATGGGGAATCGCTGAATTTTCGACTCGGCTGGTGACAAAATGTTCCAAACACACCCCATGCACAACTCCACCGGGGAAGGTGCCAGAAACGAGTTCTGTTGGTAGTTTTTACACTACCCCGGTAGGCAGCTGAAAGGCACCACAAAACTTGTTCTACCTGCTTTCTGGGCTGAGATGGGGAATAGCTGAATTTTGGACTCGGCTGGTGACAAAATGTTCCAAACACACCCCATGCACAACTCCACCGGGGAAGGTGCCAGAAACGAGTTCTGTTGGTAGTTTTTACACTACCCCGGTAGGCAGCTGAAAGGCACCACAAAACTTGTTCTACCTGCTTTCTGGGCTGAGATGGGGAATCGCTGAATTTTGGACTCGGCTGGTGACAAAATGTTCCAAACACACCCCATGCACAACTCCACCGGGGAAGGTGCCAGAAACGAGTTCTGTTGGTAGTTTTTACACTACCCCGGTAGGCAAGAGAAAGGCACCACAAAACTTGTTCTACCTGCTTTCTGGGCTGAGATGGGGAATCGCTGAATTTTGGACTCGGCTGGTGACAAAATGTTCCAAACACACCCCATGCACAACTCCACCGGGGAAGGTGCCAGAAAGGAGTTCTGTTGGTAGTTTTTACACTACCCCGGTAGGCAGCTGAAAGGCACCATAAAACCGGTTCTACCTGCTTTCTGGGCTGAGATGGGGAATCGCTGAATTTTGGACTCGGCTGGTGACAAAATGTTCCAAACACACCCCATGCACAACTCCACCGGGGAAGGTGCCAGAAACGAGTTCTGTTGGTAGTTTTTTACACTACCCAGGTAGCACCTGAAAGGCACCACAAAACTTGTTCTACCTGCTTTCTGGGCTGAGATGGGGAATCGCTGAATTTTGGACTCGGCTGGTGACAAAATGTTCCAAACACACCCCATGCACAACTCCACCGGGGAAGGTGCCAGAAACGAGTTCTGTTGGTAGTTTTTACACTACCCCAGTAGGCAGCTGAAAGGCACCACAAAACTTGTTCTACCTGCTTTCTGGGCTGAGATGGGGAATCGCTGAATTTTGGACTCGGCTGGTGACAAAATGTTCGAAACACACCCCATGCACAACTCCACCGGGGAAGGTGCCAGAAAGGAGTTCTGTTGGTAGTTTTTACACTACCCCGGTAGGCAGCTGAAAGGCACCACAAAAGTTGTTCTACCTGCTTTCTGGGCTGAGATGGGGAATCGCTGAATTTTGGACTCGGCTGGTGACAAAATGTTCCAAACACACCCCATGCACACCTCCACCGGGGAAGGTGCCAGAAACGAGTTCTGTTGGTAGTTTTTACACTACCCCGGTAGGCAGCTGAAAGGCACCACAAAACTTGTTCTACCTGCTTTCTGGGCTGAGATGGGGAATCGCTGAATTTTCGACTCGGCTGGTGACAAAATGTTCCAAACACACCCCATGCACAACTCCACCGGGGAAATTGCCAGAAACGAGTTCTGTTGGTAGTTTTTACACTACCCCGGTAGGCAGCTGAAAGGCATCACAAAACTTGTTCTACCTGCTTTCTGGGCTGAGATGGGGAATCGCTGAATTTTGGACTCGGCTGGTGACAAAATGTTCCAAACACACCCCATGCACAACTCCACCGGGGAAGGTGCCAGAAACGAGTTCCGTTGGTAGTTTTTACACTACCCCGGTAGGCAGCTGAAAGGCACCATTAAACCTTTTCTTATCTGCTTCCTGGGCTAGAGATGGGGAACAGCTGAATTTTGGACTCGGCTGGTGACAGAATGTTCCAAACACACCCCATGCACAACTCCACCGGGGAAGGTGCCAGAAACGAGTTCTGTTGGTAGTTTTTACACTACCCCGGTAGGCAGCTGAAAGGCACCACAAAACTTGTTCTACCTGCTTTCTGGGCTGAGATGGGGAATCGCTGAATTTTGGACTCGGCTGGTGACAAAATGTTCCAAACACACCCCATGCACAACTCCACCGGGGAAGGTGCCAGAAACGAGTTCTGTTGGTAGTTTTTACACTACCCCGGTAGGCAGCTGAAAGGCACCACAAAACTTGTTCTACCTGCTTTCTGGGCTGAGATGGGGAATCGCTGAATTTTGGACTCGGCTGGTGACAAAATGATCCAAACACACCCCATGCACAACTCCACCGGGGAAGGTGCCAGAAACGAGTTCTGTTGGTAGTTTTTACACTACCCCGGTAGGCAGCTGAAAGGCACCACAAAACTTGTTCTACCTGCTTTCTGGGCTGAGATGGGGAATCGCTGAATTTTGGACTCGGCTGGTGACAAAATGTTCCAAACACACCCCATGCACAACTCCACCGGGGAAGGTGCCAGAAACGAGTTCTGTTGGTAGTTTTTACACTACCCCGGTAGGCAGCTGAAAGGCACCACAAAACTTGTTCTACCTGCTTTCTGGGCTGAGATGGGGAATCGCTGAATTTTGGACTCGGCTGGTGACAAAATGTTCCAAACACACCCCATGCACAACTCCACCGGGGAAGGTGCCAGAAACGAGTTCTGTTGGTAGTTTTTACACTACCCCGGTAGGCAGCTGAAAGGCACCACAAAACTTGTTCTACCTGCTTTCTGGGCTGAGATGGGGAATCGCTGAATTTTGGACTCGGCTGGTGACAAAATGTTCCAAACACACCCCATGCACAACTCCACCGGGGAAGGTGCCAGAAACGAGTTCTGTTGGTAGTTTTTACACTACCCCGGTAGGCAGCTGAAAGGCACCACAAAACTTGTTCTACCTGCTTTCTGGGCTGAGATGGGGAATCGCTGAATTTTGGACTCGGCTGGTGACAAAATGTTCCAAACACACCCCATGCACAACTCCACCGGGGAAGGTGCCAGAAACGAGTTCTGTTGGTAGTTTTTACACTACCCCGGTAGGCAGCTGAAAGGCACCACAAAACTTGTTCTACCTGCTTTCTGGGCTGAGATGGGGAATCGCTGAATTTTGGACTCGGCTGGTGACAAAATGTTCCAAACACACCCCATGCACACCTCCACCGGGGAAGGTGCCAGAAACGAGTTCTGTTGGTAGTTTTTACACTACCCCGGTAGGCAGCTGAAAGGCACCACAAAACTTGTTCTACCTGCTTTCTGGGCTGAGATGGGGAATCGCTGAATTTTGGACTCGGCTGGTGACAAAATGTTCCAAACACACCCCATGCACAACTCCACCGGGGAAGGTGCCAGAAACGAGTTCTGTTGGTAGTTTTTACACTACCCCGGTAGGCAGCTGAAAGGCACCACAAAACTTGTTCTACCTGCTTTCTGGGCTGAGATGGGGAATCGCTGAATTTTGGACTCGGCTGCTGACAAAATGTTCCAAACACACCCCATGCACAACTCCACCGGGGAAGGTGCCAGAAACGAGTTCTGTTGGTAGTTTTTACACTACCCCGGTAGGCAAGAGAAAGGCACCACAAAACTTGTTCTACCTGCTTTCTGGGCTGAGATGGGGAATCGCTGAATTTTGGACTCGGCTGGTGACAAAATGTTCCAAACACACCCCATGCACAACTCCACCGGGGAAGGTGCCAGAAACGAGTTCTGTCGGTAGTTTTTACACTACCCCGGTAGGCAAGAGAAAGGCACCACAAAACTTGTTCTACCTGCTTTCTGGGCTGAGATGCGGAATCGCTGAATTTTGGACTCGGCTGGTGACAAAATGTTCCAAACACACCCCATGCACAACTCCACCGGGGAAGGTGCCAGAAACGAGTTCTGTTGGTAGTTTTTACACTACCCCGGTAGGCAAGAGAAAGGCACCACAAAACTTGTTCTACCTGCTTTCTGGGCTGAGATGGGGAATCGCTGAATTTTGGACTCGGCTGCTGACAAAATGTTCCAAACACACCCCATGCACAACTCCACCGGGGAAGGTGCCAGAAACGAGTTCTGTTGGTAGTTTTTACACTACCCCGGTAGGCAAGAGAAAGGCACCACAAAACTTGTTCTACCTGCTTTCTGGGCTGAGATGGGGAATCGCTGAATTTTGGACTCGGCTGCTGACAAAATGTTCCAAACACACCCCATGCACACCTCCACCGGGGAAGGTGCCAGAAACGAGTTCTGTTGGTAGTTTTTACACTACCCCGGTAGGCAGCTGAAAGGCACCACAAAACTTGTTCTACCTGCTTTCTGGGCTGAGATGGGGAATCGCTGAATTTTGGACTCGGCTGGTGACAAAATGTTCCAAACACACCCCATGCACAACTCCACCGGGGAAGGTGCCAGAAACGAGTTCTGTTGGTAGTTTTTACACTACCCCGGTAGGCAGCTGAAAGGCACCACAAAACTTGTTCTACCTGCTTTCTGGGCTGAGATGGGGAATCGCTGAATTTTGGACTCGGCTGGTGACAAAATGTTCCAAACACACCCCATGCACAACTCCACCGGGGAAGGTGCCAGAAACGAGTTCTGTTGGTAGTTTTTACACTACCCCGGTAGGCAGCTGAAAGGCACCACAAAACTTGTTCTACCTGCTTTCTGGGCTGAGATGGGGAATCGCTGAATTTTGGACTCGGCTGCTGACAAAATGTTCCAAACACACCCCATGCACACCTCCACCGGGGAAGGTGCCAGAAACGAGTTCTGTTGGTAGTTTTTACACTACCCCGGTAGGCAGCTGAAAGGCACCACAAAACTTGTTCTACCTGCTTTCTGGGCTGAGATGGGGAATCGCTGAATTTTGGACTCGGCTGGTGACAAAATGTTCCAAACACACCCCATGCACAACTCCACCGGGGAAGGTGCCAGAAACGAGTTCTGTTGGTAGTTTTTACACTACCCCGGTAGGCAAGAGAAAGGCACCACAAAACTTGTTCTACCTGCTTTCTGGGCTGAGATGGGGAATCGCTGAATTTTGGACTCGGCTGGTGACAAAATGTTCCAAACACACCCCATGCACAACTCCACCGGGGAAGGTGCCAGAAACGAGTTCCGTTGGTAGTTTTTACACTACCCCGGTAGGCAGCTGAAAGGCACCATTAAACCTTTTCTTATCTGCTTCCTGGGCTAGAGATGGGGAACAGCTGAATTTTGGACTCGGCTGGTGACAGAATGTTCCAAACACACCCCATGCACAACTCCACCGGGGAAGGTGCCAGAAACGAGTTCTGTTGGTAGTTTTTACACTACCCCGGTAGGCAGCTGAAAGGCACCACAAAACTTGTTCTACCTGCTTTCTCGGCTGAGATGGGGAATCGCTGAATTTTGGACTCGGCTGGTGACAAAATGTTCCAAACACACCCCATGCACAACTCCACCGGGGAAGGTGCCAGAAACGAGTTCTGTTGGTAGTTTTTACACTACCCCGGTAGGCAGCTGAAAGGCACCACAAAACTTGTTCTACCTGCTTTCTGGGCTGAGATGGGGAATCGCTGAATTTTGGACTCGGCTGGTGACAAAATGTTCCAAACACACCCCATGCACAACTCCACCGGGGAAGGTGCCAGAAACGAGTTCTGTTGGTAGTTTTTACACTACCCCGGTAGGCAAGAGAAAGGCACCACAAAACTTGTTCTACCTGCTTTCTGGGCTGAGATGGGGAATCGCTGAATTTTGGACTCGGCTGGTGACAAAATGTTCCAAACACACCCCATGCACAACTCCACCGGGGAAGGTGCCAGAAACGAGTTCTGTTGGTAGTTTTTACACTACCCCGGTAGGCAGCTGAAAGGCACCACAAAACTTGTTCTACCTGCTTTCTGGGCTGAGATGGGGAATCGCTGAATTTTGGACTCGGCTGGTGACAAAATGTTCCAAACACACCCCATGCACAACTCCACCGGGGAAGGTGCCAGAAAGGAGTTCTGTTGGTAGTTTTTACACTACCCCGGTAGGCAGCTGAAAGGCACCACAAAACTTGTTCTACCTGCTTTCTGGGCTGAGATGGGGAATCGCTGAATTTTGGACTCGGCTGCTGACAAAATGTTCCAAACACACCCCATGCACAACTCCACCGGGGAAGGTGCCAGAAACGAGTTCTGTTGGTAGTTTTTACACTACCCCGGTAGGCAAGAGAAAGGCACCACAAAACTTGTTCTACCTGCTTTCTGGGCTGAGATGGGGAATCGCTGAATTTTGGACTCGGCTGGTGACAAAATGTTCCAAACACACCCCATGCACAACTCCACCGGGGAAGGTGCCAGAAACGAGTTCTGTTGGTAGTTTTTACACTACCCCGGTAGGCAGCTGAAAGGCACCACAAAACTTGTTCTACCTGCTTTCTGGGCTGAGATGGGGAATCGCTGAATTTTGGACTCGGCTGGTGACAAAATGTTCCAAACACACCCCATGCACAACTCCACCGGGGAAGGTGCCAGAAACGAGTTCTGTTGGTAGTTTTTACACTACCCCGGTAGGCAGCTGAAAGGCACCACAAAACTTGTTCTACCTGCTTTCTGGGCTGAGATGGGGAATCGCTGAATTTTGGACTCGGCTGGTGACAAAATGTTCCAAACACACCCCATGCACAACTCCACCGGGGAAGGTGCCAGAAACGAGTTCCGTTGGTAGTTTTTACACTACCCCGGTAGGCAGCTGAAAGGCACCACAAAACTTGTTCTACCTGCTTTCTGGGCTGAGATGCGGAATCGCTGAATTTTGGACTCGGCTGGTGACAAAATGTTCCAAACACACCCCATGCACAACTCCACCGGGGAAGGTGCCAGAAACGAGTTCTGTTGGTAGTTTTTACACTACCCCGGTAGGCAAGAGAAAGGCACCACAAAACTTGTTCTACCTGCTTTCTGGGCTGAGATGGGGAATCGCTGAATTTTGGACTCGGCTGCTGACAAAATGTTCCAAACACACCCCATGCACAACTCCACCGGGGAAGGTGCCAGAAACGAGTTCTGTTGGTAGTTTTTACACTACCCCGGTAGGCAAGAGAAAGGCACCACAAAACTTGTTCTACCTGCTTTCTGGGCTGAGATGGGGAATCGCTGAATTTTGGACTCGGCTGCTGACAAAATGTTCCAAACACACCCCATGCACACCTCCACCGGGGAAGGTGCCAGAAACGAGTTCTGTTGGTAGTTTTTACACTACCCCGGTAGGCAGCTGAAAGGCACCACAAAACTTGTTCTACCTGCTTTCTGGGCTGAGATGGGGAATCGCTGAATTTTGGACTCGGCTGGTGACAAAATGTTCCAAACACACCCCATGCACAACTCCACGGGGGAAGGTGCCAGAAACGAGTTCTGTTGGTAGTTTTTACACTACCCCGGTAGGCAAGAGAAAGGCACCACAAAACTTGTTCTACCTGCTTTCTGGGCTGAGATGGAGAATCGCTGAATTTTGGACTCGGCTGGTGACAAAATGTTCCAAACACACCCCATGCACAACTCCACCGGGGAAGGTGCCAGAAACGAGTTCTGTTGGTAGTTTTTACACTACCCCGGTAGGCAGCTGAAAGGCACCACAAAACTTGTTCTACCTGCTTTCTGGGCTGAGATGGGGAATCGCTGAATTTTGGACTCGGCTGGTGACAAAATGTTCCAAACACACCCCATGCACAACTCCACCGGGGAAGGTGCCAGAAACGAGTTCTGTTGGTAGTTTTTACACTACCCCGGTAGGCAGCTGAAAGGCACCACAAAACTTGTTCTACCTGCTTTCTGGGCTGAGATGGGGAACGGCTGAATTTTGGACTCGGCTGGTAACAAAATGTTCCAAACACACCCCATGCACAACTCCACCGGGGAAGGTGCCAGAAACGAGTTCTGTTGGTAGTTTTTACACTACCCCGGTAGGCAGCTGAAAGGCACCACAAAACTTGTTCTACCTGCTTTCTGGGCTGAGATGGGGAATCGCTGAATTTTCGACTCGGCTGGTGACAAAATGTTCCAAACACACCCCATGCACACCTCCACCGGGGAAGGTGCCAGAAACGAGTTCTGTTGGTAGTTTTTACACTACCCCGGTAGGCAGCTGAAAGGCACCACAAAACTTGTTCTACCTGCTTTCTGGGCTGAGATGGGGAATCGCTGAATTTTGGACTCGGCTGGTGACAAAATGTTCCAAACACACCCCATGCACAACTCCACCGGGGAAGGTGCCAGAAACGAGTTCTGTTGGTAGTTTTTACACTACCCTGGTAGGCAGCTGAAAGGCACCACAAAACTTGTTCTACCTGCTTTCTGGGCTGAGATGGGGAATCGCTGAATTTTGGACTCGGCTGGTGACAAAATGATCCAAACACACCCCATGCACAACTCCACCGGGGAAGGTGCCAGAAACGAGTTCTGTTGGTAGTTTTTACACTACCCCGGTAGGCAGCTGAAAGGCACCACAAAACTTGTTCTACCTGCTTTCTGGGCTGAGATGGGGAACAGCTGAATTTTGGACTCGGCTGGTGACAAAATGTTCCAAACACACCCCATGCACAACTCCACCGGGGAAGGTGCCAGAAACGAGTTCTGTTGGTAGTTTTTACACTACCCCGGTAGGCAGCTGAAAGGCACCACAAAACTTGTTCTACCTGCTTTCTGGGCTGAGATGGGGAATCGCTGAATTTTGGACTCGGCTGGTGACAAAATGTTCCAAACACACCCCATGCACAACTCCACCGGGGAAGGTGCCAGAAACGAGTTCCGTTGGTAGTTTTTACACTACCCCGGTAGGCAGCTGAAAGGCACCACAAAACTTGTTCTACCTGCTTTCTGGGCTGAGATGGGGAATCGCTGAATTTTGGACTCGGCTGGTGACAAAATGTTCCAAACACACCCCATGCACAACTCCACCGGGGAAGGTGCCAGAAACGAGTTCTGTTGGTAGTTTTTACACTACCCCGGTAGGCAGCTGAAAGGCACCACAAAACTTGTTCTACCTGCTTTCTGGGCTGAGATGGGGAATCGCTGAATTTTGGACTCGGCTGCTGACAAAATGTTCCAAACACACCCCATGCACACCTCCACCGGGGAAGGTGCCAGAAACGAGTTCTGTTGGTAGTTTTTACACTACCCCGGTAGGCAGCTGAAAGGCACCACAAAACTTGTTCTACCTGCTTTCTGGGCTGAGATGGGGAATCGCTGAATTTTGGACTCGGCTGGTGACAAAATGTTCCAAACACACCCCATGCACAACTCCACCGGGGAAGGTGCCAGAAACGAGTTCTGTTGGTAGTTTTTACACTACCCCGGTAGGCAGCTGAAAGGCACCACAAAACTTGTTCTACCTGCTTTCTGGGCTGAGATGGGGAATCGCTGAATTTTGGACTCGGCTGGTGACAAAATGTTCCAAACACACCCCATGCACAACTCCACGGGGGAAGGTGCCAGAAACGAGTTCTGTTGGTAGTTTTTACACTACCCCGGTAGGCAAGAGAAAGGCACCACAAAACTTGTTCTACCTGCTTTCTGGGCTGAGATGGGGAATCGCTGAATTTTGGACTCGGCTGGTGACAAAATGTTCCAAACACACCCCATGCACAACTCCACCGGGGAAGGTGCCAGAAACGAGTTCCGTTGGTAGTTTTTACACTACCCCGGTAGGCAGCTGAAAGGCACCATTAAACCTTTTCTTATCTGCTTCCTGGGCTAGAGATGGGGAACAGCTGAATTTTGGACTCGGCTGGTGACAGAATGTTCCAAACACACCCCATGCACAACTCCACCGGGGAAGGTGCCAGAAACGAGTTCTGTTGGTAGTTTTTACACTACCCCGGTAGGCAGCTGAAAGGCACCACAAAACTTGTTCTACCTGCTTTCTGGGCTGAGATGGGGAATCGCTGAATTTTGGACTCGGCTGCTGACAAAATGTTCCAAACACACCCCATGCACAACTCCACCGGGGAAGGTGCCAGAAACGAGTTCTGTTGGTAGTTTTTACACTACCCCGGTAGGCAGCTGAAAGGCACCACAAAACTTGTTCTACCTGCTTTCTGGGCTGAGATGGGGAATCGCTGAATTTTGGACTCGGCTGGTGACAAAATGTTCCAAACACACCCCATGCACAACTCCACCGGGGAAGGTGCCAGAAAGGAGTTCTGTTGGTAGTTTTTACACTACCCCGGTAGGCAGCTGAAAGGCACCACAAAACTTGTTCTACCTGCTTTCTGGGCTGAGATGGGGAATCGCTGAATTTTGGACTCGGCTGGTGACAAAATGTTCCAAACACACCCCATGCACAACTCCACCGGGGAAGGTGCCAGAAACGAGTTCTGTTGGTAGTTTTTACACTACCCCGGTAGGCAAGAGAAAGGCACCACAAAACTTGTTCTACCTGCTTTCTGGGCTGAGATGGGGAATCGCTGAATTTTGGACTCGGCTGGTGACAAAATGTTCCAAACACACCCCATGCACAACTCCACCGGGGAAGGTGCCAGAAACGAGTTCTGTTGGTAGTTTTTACACTACCCCGGTAGGCAGCTGAAAGGCACCACAAAACTTGTTCTACCTGCTTTCTGGGCTGAGATGGGGAATCGCTGAATTTTGGACTCGGCTGGTGACAAAATGTTCCAAACACACCCCATGCACAACTCCACCGGGGAAGGTGCCAGAAACGAGTTCTGTTGGTAGTTTTTACACTACCCCGGTAGGCAGCTGAAAGGCACCACAAAACTTGTTCTACCTGCTTTCTGGGCTGAGATGGGGAATCGCTGAATTTTGGACTCGGCTGGTGACAAAATGTTCCAAACACACCCCATGCACAACTCCACCGGGGAAGGTGCCAGAAACGAGTTCCGTTGGTAGTTTTTACACTACCCCGGTAGGCAGCTGAAAGGCACCACAAAACTTGTTCTACCTGCTTTCTGGGCTGAGATGCGGAATCGCTGAATTTTGGACTCGGCTGGTGACAAAATGTTCCAAACACACCCCATGCACAACTCCACCGGGGAAGGTGCCAGAAACGAGTTCTGTTGGTAGTTTTTACACTACCCCGGTAGGCAAGAGAAAGGCACCACAAAACTTGTTCTACCTGCTTTCTGGGCTGAGATGGGGAATCGCTGAATTTTGGACTCGGCTGCTGACAAAATGTTCCAAACACACCCCATGCACAACTCCACCGGGGAAGGTGCCAGAAACGAGTTCTGTTGGTAGTTTTTACACTACCCCGGTAGGCAAGAGAAAGGCACCACAAAACTTGTTCTACCTGCTTTCTGGGCTGAGATGGGGAATCGCTGAATTTTGGACTCGGCTGCTGACAAAATGTTCCAAACACACCCCATGCACACCTCCACCGGGGAAGGTGCCAGAAACGAGTTCTGTTGGTAGTTTTTACACTACCCCGGTAGGCAGCTGAAAGGCACCACAAAACTTGTTCTACCTGCTTTCTGGGCTGAGATGGGGAATCGCTGAATTTTGGACTCGGCTGGTGACAAAATGTTCCAAACACACCCCATGCACAACTCCACGGGGGAAGGTGCCAGAAACGAGTTCTGTTGGTAGTTTTTACACTACCCCGGTAGGCAAGAGAAAGGCACCACAAAACTTGTTCTACCTGCTTTCTGGGCTGAGATGGAGAATCGCTGAATTTTGGACTCGGCTGGTGACAAAATGTTCCAAACACACCCCATGCAGAACTCCACCGGGGAAGGTGCCAGAAACGAGTTCTGTTGGTAGTTTTTACACTACCCCGGTAGGCAGCTGAAAGGCACCACAAAACTTGTTCTACCTGCTTTCTGGGCTGAGATGGGGAATCGCTGAATTTTGGACTCGGCTGGTGACAAAATGTTCCAAACACACCCCATGCACAACTCCACCGGGGAAGGTGCCAGAAACGAGTTCTGTTGGTAGTTTTTACACTACCCCGGTAGGCAGCTGAAAGGCACCACAAAACTTGTTCTACCTGCTTTCTGGGCTGAGATGGGGAACGGCTGAATTTTGGACTCGGCTGGTAACAAAATGTTCCAAACACACCCCATGCACAACTCCACCGGGGAAGGTGCCAGAAACGAGTTCTGTTGGTAGTTTTTACACTACCCCGGTAGGCAGCTGAAAGGCACCACAAAACTTGTTCTACCTGCTTTCTGGGCTGAGATGGGGAATCGCTGAATTTTCGACTCGGCTGGTGACAAAATGTTCCAAACACACCCCATGCACACCTCCACCGGAAGGTGCCAGAAACGAGTTCTGTTGGTAGTTTTTACACTACCCCGGTAGGCAGCTGAAAGGCACCACAAAACTTGTTCTACCTGCTTTCTGGGCTGAGATGGGGAATCGCTGAATTTTGGACTCGGCTGGTGACAAAATGTTCCAAACACACCCCATGCACAACTCCACCGGGGAAGGTGCCAGAAACGAGTTCCGTTGGTAGTTTTTACACTACCCCGGTAGGCAGCTGAAAGGCACCACAAAACTTGTTCTACCTGCTTTCTGGGCTGAGATGGGGAATCGCTGAATTTTGGACTCGGCTGCTGACAAAATGTTCCAAACACACCCCATGCACAACTCCACCGGGGAAGGTGCCAGAAACGAGTTCTGTTGGTAGTTTTTACACTACCCCGGTAGGCAGCTGAAAGGCACCACAAAACTTGTTCTACCTGCTTTCTGGGCTGAGATGGGGAATCGCTGAATTTTGGACTCGGCTGGTGACAAAATGTTCCAAACACACCCCATGCACAACTCCACCGGGGAAGGTGCCAGAAACGAGTTCTGTTGGTAGTTTTTACACTACCCCGGTAGGCAGCTGAAAGGCACCACAAAACTTGTTCTACCTGCTTTCTGGGCTGAGATGGGGAATCGCTGAATTTTGGACTCGGCTGGTGACAAAATGTTCCAAACACACCCCATGCACACCTCCACCGGGGAAGGTGCCAGAAACGAGTTCTGTTGGTAGTTTTTACACTACCCCGGTAGGCAGCTGAAAGGCACCACAAAACTTGTTCTACCTGCTTTCTGGGCTGAGATGGGGAATCGCTGAATTTTGGACTCGGCTGGTGACAAAATGTTCCAAACACACCCCATGCACAACTCCACCGGGGAAGGTGCCAGAAACGAGTTCTGTTGGTAGTTTTTACACTACCCCGGTAGGCAGCTGAAAGGCACCACAAAACTTGTTCTACCTGCTTTCTGGGCTGAGATGGGGAATCGCTGAATTTTGGACTCAGCTGCTGACAAAATGTTCCAAACACACCCCATGCACACCTCCACCGGGGAAGGTGCCAGAAACGAGTTCTGTTGGTAGTTTTTACACTACCCCGGTAGGCAGCTGAAAGGCACCACAAAACTTGTTCTACCTGCTTTCTGGGCTGAGATGGGGAATCGCTGAATTTTGGACTCGGCTGGTGACAAAATGTTCCAAACACACCCCATGCACAACTCCACCGGGGAAGGTGCCAGAAACGAGTTCTGTTGGTAGTTTTTACACTACCCCGGTAGGCAGCTGAAAGGCACCACAAAACTTGTTCTACCTGCTTTCTGGGCTGAGATGGGGAATCGCTGAATTTTGGACTCGGCTGGTGACAAAATGTTCCAAACACACCCCATGCACAACTCCACGGGGGAAGGTGCCAGAAACGAGTTCTGTTGGTAGTTTTTACACTACCCCGGTAGGCAAGAGAAAGGCACCACAAAACTTGTTCTACCTGCTTTCTGGGCTGAGATGGGGAATCGCTGAATTTTGGACTCGGCTGGTGACAAAATGTTCCAAACACACCCCATGCACAACTCCACCGGGGAAGGTGCCAGAAACGAGTTCCGTTGGTAGTTTTTACACTACCCCGGTAGGCAGCTGAAAGGCACCATTAAACCTTTTCTTATCTGCTTCCTGGGCTAGAGATGGGGAACAGCTGAATTTTGGACTCGGCTGGTGACAGAATGTTCCAAACACACCCCATGCACAACTCCACCGGGGAAGGTGCCAGAAACAAGTTCTGTTGGTAGTTTTTACACTACCCCGGTAGGCAGCTGAAAGGCACCACAAAACTTGTTCTACCTGCTTTCTGGGCTGAGATGGGGAATCGCTGAATTTTGGACTCGGCTGGTGACAAAATGTTCCAAACACACCCCATGCACAACTCCACCGGGGAAGGTGCCAGAAACGAGTTCTGTTGGTAGTTTTTACACTACCCCGGTAGGCAGCTGAAAGGCACCACAAAACTTGTTCTACCTGCTTTCTGGGCTGAGATGGGGAATCGCTGAATTTTGGACTCGGCTGGTGACAAAATGTTCCAAACACACCCCATGCACAACTCCACCGGGGAAGGTGCCAGAAACGAGTTCTGTTGGTAGTTTTTACACTACCCCGGTAGGCAGCTGAAAGGCACCACAAAACTTGTTCTACCTGCTTTCTGGGCTGAGATGGGGAATCGCTGAATTTTGGACTCGGCTGGTGACAAAATGTTCCAAACACACCCCATGCACACCTCCACCGGGGAAGGTGCCAGAAACGAGTTCTGTTGGTAGTTTTTACACTATCCCGGTAGGCAGCTGAAAGGCACCACAAAACTTGTTCTACCTGCTTTCTGGGCTGAGATGGGGAATCGCTGAATTTTGGACTCGGCTGGTGACAAAATGTTCCAAACACACCCCATGCACAACTCCACCGGGGAAGGTGCCAGAAACGAGTTCTGTTGGTAGTTTTTACACTACCCCGGTAGGCAGCTGAAAGGCACCACAAAACTTGTTCTACCTGCTTTCTGGGCTGAGATGGGGAATCGCTGAATTTTGGACTCGGCTGGTGACAAAATGTTCCAAACACACCCCATGCACAACTCCACCGGGGAAGGTGCCAGAAACGAGTTCTGTTGGTAGTTTTTACACTACCCCGGTAGGCAGCTGAAAGGCACCACAAAACTTGTTCTACCTGCTTTCTGGGCTGAGATGGGGAATCGCTGAATTTTGGACTCGGCTGCTGACAAAATGTTCCAAACACACCCCATGCACAACTCCACCGGGGAAGGTGCCAGAAACGAGTTCTGTTGGTAGTTTTTACACTACCCCGGTAGGCAGCTGAAAGGCACCACAAAACTTGTTCTACCTGCTTTCTGGGCTGAGATGGGGAATCGCTGAATTTTGGACTCGGCTGGTGACAAAATGTTCCAAACACACCCCATGCACAACTCCACCGGGGAAGGTGCCAGAAACGAGTTCTGTCGGTAGTTTTTACACTACCCCGGTAGGCAAGAGAAAGGCACCACAAAACTTGTTCTACCTGCTTTCTGGGCTGAGATGGGGAATCGCTGAATTTTGGACTCGGCTGGTGACAAAATGTTCCAAACACACCCCATGCACAACTCCACCGGGGAAGGTGCCAGAAACGAGTTCTGTTGGTAGTTTTTACACTACCCCGGTAGGCAGCTGAAAGGCACCACAAAACTTGTTCTACCTGCTTTCTGGGCTGAGATGGGGAATCGCTGAATTTTGGACTCGGCTGGTGACAAAATGTTCCAAACACACCCCATGCACAACTCCACCGGGGAAGGTGCCAGAAACGAGTTCTGTTGGTAGTTTTTACACTACCCCGGTAGGCAGCTGAAAGGCACCACAAAACTTGTTCTACCTGCTTTCTGGGCTGAGATGGGGAATCGCTGAATTTTGGACTCGGCTGGTGACAAAATGTTCCAAACACACCCCATGCACAACTCCACCGGGGAAGGTGCCAGAAACGAGTTCTGTTGGTAGTTTTTACACTACCCCGGTAGGCAGCTGAAAGGCACCACAAAACTTGTTCTACCTGCTTTCTGGGCTGAGATGCGGAATCGCTGAATTTTGGACTCGGCTGGTGACAAAATGTTCCAAACACACCCCATGCACAACTCCACCGGGGAAGGTGCCAGAAACGAGTTCTGTTGGTAGTTTTTACACTACCCCGGTAGGCAAGAGAAAGGCACCACAAAACTTGTTCTACCTGCTTTCTGGGCTGAGATGGGGAATCGCTGAATTTTGGACTCGGCTGCTGACAAAATGTTCCAAACACACCCCATGCACAACTCCACCGGGGAAGGTGCCAGAAACGAGTTCTGTTGGTAGTTTTTACACTACCCCGGTAGGCAAGAGAAAGGCACCACAAAACTTGTTCTACCTGCTTTCTGGGCTGAGATGGGGAATCGCTGAATTTTGGACTCGGCTGCTGACAAAATGTTCCAAACACACCCCATGCACACCTCCACCGGGGAAGGTGCCAGAAACGAGTTCTGTTGGTAGTTTTTACACTACCCCGGTAGGCAGCTGAAAGGCACCACAAAACTTGTTCTACCTGCTTTCTGGGCTGAGATGGGGAATCGCTGAATTTTGGACTCGGCTGGTGACAAAATGTTCCAAACACACCCCATGCACAACTCCACCGGGGAAGGTGCCAGAAACGAGTTCTGTTGGTAGTTTTTACACTACCCCGGTAGGCAGCTGAAAGGCACCACAAAACTTGTTCTACCTGCTTTCTGGGCTGAGATGGGGAATCGCTGAATTTTGGACTCGGCTGGTGACAAAATGTTCCAAACACACCCCATGCACAACTCCACCGGGGAAGGTGCCAGAAACGAGTTCTGTTGGTAGTTTTTACACTACCCCGGTAGGCAGCTGAAAGGCACCACAAAACTTGTTCTACCTGCTTTCTGGGCTGAGATGGGGAATCGCTGAATTTTGGACTCGGCTGGTGACAAAATGTTCCAAACACACCCCATGCACAACTCCACCGGGGAAGGTGCCAGAAACGAGTTCCGTTGGTAGTTTTTACACTACCCCGGTAGGCAGCTGAAAGGCACCACAAAACTTGTTCTACCTGCTTTCTGGGCTGAGATGGGGAACGGCTGAATTTTGGACTCGGCTGGTAACAAAATGTTCCAAACACACCCCATGCACAACTCCACCGGGGAAGGTGCCAGAAACGAGTTCTGTTGGTAGTTTTTACACTACCCCGGTAGGCAGCTGAAAGGCACCACAAAACTTGTTCTACCTGCTTTCTGGGCTGAGATGGGGAATCGCTGAATTTTGGACTCGGCTGGTGACAAAATGTTCCAAACACACCCCATGCACACCTCCACCGGGGAAGGTGCCAGAAACGAGTTCTGTTGGTAGTTTTTACACTACCCCGGTAGGCAGCTGAAAGGCACCACAAAACTTGTTCTACCTGCTTTCTGGGCTGAGATGGGGAATCGCTGAATTTTGGACTCGGCTGGTGACAAAATGTTCCAAACACACCCCATGCACAACTCCACCGGGGAAGGTGCCAGAAACGAGTTCTGTTGGTAGTTTTTACACTACCCTGGTAGGCAGCTGAAAGGCACCACAAAACTTGTTCTACCTGCTTTCTGGGCTGAGATGGGGAATCGCTGAATTTTGGACTCGGCTGGTGACAAAATGATCCAAACACACCCCATGCACAACTCCACCGGGGAAGGTGCCAGAAACGAGTTCTGTTGGTAGTTTTTACACTACCCCGGTAGGCAGCTGAAAGGCACCACAAAACTTGTTCTACCTGCTTTCTGGGCTGAGATGGGGAATCGCTGAATTTTGGACTCGGCTGGTGACAAAATGTTCCAAACACACCCCATGCACAACTCCACCGGGGAAGGTGCCAGAAACGAGTTCTGTTGGTAGTTTTTACACTACCCCGGTAGGCAGCTGAAAGGCACCACAAAACTTTTTCTACCTGCTTTCTGGGCTGAGATGGGGAATCGCTGAATTTTGGACTCGGCTGGTGACAAAATGTTCCAAACACACCCCATGCACAACTCCACCGGGGAAGGTGCCAGAAACGAGTTCCGTTGGTAGTTTTTACACTACCCCGGTAGGCAGCTGAAAGGCACCACAAAACTTGTTCTACCTGCTTTCTGGGCTGAGATGGGGAATCGCTGAATTTTGGACTCGGCTGGTGACAAAATGTTCCAAACACACCCCATGCACAACTCCACCGGGGAAGGTGCCAGAAACGAGTTCTGTTGGTACTTTTTACACTACCCCGGTAGGCAGCTGAAAGGCACCACAAAACTTGTTCTACCTGCTTTCTGGGCTGAGATGGGGAATCGCTGAATTTTGGACTCGGCTGGTGACAAAATGTTCCAAAACACACCCCATGCACAACTCCACCGGGGAAGGTGCCAGAAACGAGTTCTGTTGGTAGTTTTTACACTACCCCGGTAGGCAGCTGAAAGGCACCACAAAACTTGTTCTACCTGCTTTCTGGGCTGAGATGGGGAATCGCTGAATTTTGGACTCGGCTGGTGACAAAATGTTCCAAACACACCCCATGCACAACTCCACCGGGGAAGGTGCCAGAAACGAGTTCTGTTGGTAGTTTTTACACTACCCCGGTAGGCAGCTGAAAGGCACCACAAAACTTGTTCTACCTGCTTTCTGGGCTGAGATGGGGAATCGCTGAATTTTGGACTCGGCTGCTGACAAAATGTTCCAAACACACCCCATGCACAACTCCACCGGGGAAGGTGCCAGAAACGAGTTCTGTTGGTAGTTTTTACACTACCCCGGTAGGCAGCTGAAAGGCACCACAAAACTTGTTCTACCTGCTTTCTGGGCTGAGATGGGGAATCGCTGAATTTTGGACTCGGCTGGTGACAAAATGTTCCAAACACACCCCATGCACAACTCCACCGGGGAAGGTGCCAGAAACGAGTTCTGTCGGTAGTTTTTACACTACCCCGGTAGGCAAGAGAAAGGCACCACAAAACTTGTTCTACCTGCTTTCTGGGCTGAGATGGGGAATCGCTGAATTTTGGACTCGGCTGGTGACAAAATGTTCCAAACACACCCCATGCACAACTCCACCGGGGAAGGTGCCAGAACGAGTTCTGTTGGTAGTTTTTACACTACCCCGGTAGGCAGCTGAAAGGCACCACAAAACTTGTTCTACCTGCTTTCTGGGCTGAGATGGGGAATCGCTGAATTTTGGACTCGGCTGGTGACAAAATGTTCCAAACACACCCCATGCACAACTCCACCGGGGAAGGTGCCAGAAACGAGTTCTGTTGGTAGTTTTTACACTACCCCGGTAGGCAGCTGAAAGGCACCACAAAACTTGTTCTACCTGCTTTCTGGGCTGAGATGGGGAATCGCTGAATTTTGGACTCGGCTGGTGACAAAATGTTCCAAACACACCCCATGCACAACTCCACCGGGGAAGGTGCCAGAAACGAGTTCTGTTGGTAGTTTTTACACTACCCCGGTAGGCAGCTGAAAGGCACCACAAAACTTGTTCTACCTGCTTTCTGGGCTGAGATGGGGAATCGCTGAATTTTGGACTCGGCTGGTGACAAAATGTTCCAAACACACCCCATGCACAACTCCACCGGGGAAGGTGCCAGAAACGAGTTCTGTTGGTAGTTTTTACACTACCCCGGTAGGCAGCTGAAAGGCACCACAAAACTTGTTCTACCTGCTTTCTGGGCTGAGATGCGGAATCGCTGAATTTTGGACTCGGCTGGTGACAAAATGTTCCAAACACACCCCATGCACAACTCCACCGGGGAAGGTGCCAGAAACGAGTTCTGTTGGTAGTTTTTACACTACCCCGGTAGGCAAGAGAAAGGCACCACAAAACTTGTTCTACCTGCTTTCTGGGCTGAGATGGGGAATCGCTGAATTTTGGACTCGGCTGCTGACAAAATGTTCCAAACACACCCCATGCACAACTCCACCGGGGAAGGTGCCAGAAACGAGTTCTGTTGGTAGTTTTTACACTACCCCGGTAGGCAAGAGAAAGGCACCACAAAACTTGTTCTACCTGCTTTCTGGGCTGAGATGGGGAATCGCTGAATTTTGGACTCGGCTGCTGACAAAATGTTCCAAACACACCCCATGCACACCTCCACCGGGGAAGGTGCCAGAAACGAGTTCTGTTGGTAGTTTTTACACTACCCCGGTAGGCAGCTGAAAGGCACCACAAAACTTGTTCTACCTGCTTTCTGGGCTGAGATGGGGAATCGCTGAATTTTGGACTCGGCTGGTGACAAAATGTTCCAAACACACCCCATGCACAACTCCACCGGGGAAGGTGCCAGAAACGAGTTCTGTTGGTAGTTTTTACACTACCCCGGTAGGCAGCTGAAAGGCACCACAAAACTTGTTCTACCTGCTTTCTGGGCTGAGATGGGGAATCGCTGAATTTTGGACTCGGCTGGTGACAAAATGTTCCAAACACACCCCATGCACAACTCCACCGGGGAAGGTGCCAGAAACGAGTTCTGTTGGTAGTTTTTACACTACCCCGGTAGGCAGCTGAAAGGCACCACAAAACTTGTTCTACCTGCTTTCTGGGCTGAGATGGGGAATCGCTGAATTTTGGACTCGGCTGGTGACAAAATGTTCCAAACACACCCCATGCACAACTCCACCGGGGAAGGTGCCAGAAACGAGTTCCGTTGGTAGTTTTTACACTACCCCGGTAGGCAGCTGAAAGGCACCACAAAACTTGTTCTACCTGCTTTCTGGGCTGAGATGGGGAACGGCTGAATTTTGGACTCGGCTGGTAACAAAAATGTTCCAAACACACCCCATGCACAACTCCACCGGGGAAGGTGCCAGAAACGAGTTCTGTTGGTAGTTTTTACACTACCCCGGTAGGCAGCTGAAAGGCACCACAAAACTTGTTCTACCTGCTTTCTGGGCTGAGATGGGGAATCGCTGAATTTTGGACTCGGCTGGTGACAAAATGTTCCAAACACACCCCATGCACACCTCCACCGGGGAAGGTGCCAGAAACGAGTTCTGTTGGTAGTTTTTACACTACCCCGGTAGGCAGCTGAAAGGCACCACAAAACTTGTTCTACCTGCTTTCTGGGCTGAGATGGGGAATCGCTGAATTTTGGACTCGGCTGGTGACAAAATGTTCCAAACACACCCCATGCACAACTCCACCGGGGAAGGTGCCAGAAACGAGTTCTGTTGGTAGTTTTTACACTACCCTGGTAGGCAGCTGAAAGGCACCACAAAACTTGTTCTACCTGCTTTCTGGGCTGAGATGGGGAATCGCTGAATTTTGGACTCGGCTGGTGACAAAATGATCCAAACACACCCCATGCATGCACAACTCCACCGGGGAAGGTGCCAGAAACGAGTTCTGTTGGTAGTTTTTACACTACCCCGGTAGGCAGCTGAAAGGCACCACAAAACTTGTTCTACCTGCTTTCTGGGCTGAGATGGGGAATCGCTGAATTTTGGACTCGGCTGGTGACAAAATGTTCCAAACACACCCCATGCACAACTCCACCGGGGAAGGTGCCAGAAACGAGTTCTGTTGGTAGTTTTTACACTACCCCGGTAGGCAGCTGAAAGGCACCACAAAACTTTTTCTACCTGCTTTCTGGGCTGAGATGGGGAATCGCTGAATTTTGGACTCGGCTGGTGACAAAATGTTCCAAACACACCCCATGCACAACTCCACCGGGGAAGGTGCCAGAAACGAGTTCCGTTGGTAGTTTTTTACACTACCCCGGTAGGCAGCTGAAAGGCACCACAAAACTTGTTCTACCTGCTTTCTGGGCTGAGATGGGGAATCGCTGAATTTTGGACTCGGCTGGTGACAAAATGTTCCAAACACACCCCATGCACAACTCCACCGGGGAAGGTGCCAGAAACGAGTTCTGTTGGTACTTTTTACACTACCCCGGTAGGCAGCTGAAAGGCACCACAAAACTTGTTCTACCTGCTTTCTGGGCTGAGATGGGGAATCGCTGAATTTTGGACTCGGCTGGTGACAAAATGTTCCAAACACACCCCATGCACAACTCCACCGGGGAAGGTGCCAGAAACGAGTTCTGTTGGTAGTTTTTACACTACCCCGGTAGGCAGCTGAAAGGCACCACAAAACTTGTTCTACCTGCTTTCTGGGCTGAGATGGGGAATCGCTGAATTTTGGACTCGGCTGGTGACAAAAATGTTCCAAACACACCCCATGCACACCTCCACCGGGGAAGGTGCCAGAAACGAGTTCTGTTGGTAGTTTTTACACTACCCCGGTAGGCAGCTGAAAGGCACCACAAAACTTGTTCTACCTGCTTTCTGGGCTGAGATGGGGAATCGCTGAATTTTGGACTCGGCTGGTGACAAAATGTTCCAAACACACCCCATGCACAACTCCACCGGGGAAGGTGCCAGAAACGAGTTCTGTTGGTAGTTTTTACACTACCCCGGTAGGCAGCTGAAAGGCACCACAAAACTTGTTCTACCTGCTTTCTGGGCTGAGATGGGGAATCGCTGAATTTTGGACTCGGCTGCTGACAAAATGTTCCAAACACACCCCATGCACACCTCCACCGGGGAAGGTGCCAGAAACGAGTTCTGTTGGTAGTTTTTACACTACCCCGGTAGGCAGCTGAAAGGCACCACAAAACTTGTTCTACCTGCTTTCTGGGCTGAGATGGGGAATCGCTGAATTTTGGACTCGGCTGGTGACAAAATGTTCCCAAACACACCCCATGCACAACTCCACCGGGGAAGGTGCCAGAAACGAGTTCTGTTGGTAGTTTTTACACTACCCCGGTAGGCAGCTGAAAGGCACCACAAAACTTGTTCTACCTGCTTTCTGGGCTGAGATGGGGAATCGCTGAATTTTGGACTCGGCTGGTGACAAAATGTTCCAAACACACCCCATGCACAACTCCACGGGGGAAGGTGCCAGAAACGAGTTCTGTTGGTAGTTTTTACACTACCCCGGTAGGCAAGAGAAAGGCACCACAAAACTTGTTCTACCTGCTTTCTGGGCTGAGATGGGGAATCGCTGAATTTTGGACTCGGCTGGTGACAAAATGTTCCAAACACACCCCATGCACACCTCCACCGGGGAAGGTGCCAGAAACGAGTTCTGTCGGTAGTTTTTACACTACCCCGGTAGGCAAGAGAAAGGCACCACAAAACTTGTTCTACCTGCTTTCTGGGCTGAGATGGGGAATCGCTGAATTTTGGACTCGGCTGGTGACAAAATGTTCCAAACACACCCCATGCACAACTCCACCGGGGAAGGTGCCAGAAACGAGTTCTGTTGGTAGTTTTTACACTACCCCGGTAGGCAAGAGAAAGGCACCACAAAACTTGTTCTACCTGCTTTCTGGGCTGAGATGGGGAATCGCTGAATTTTCGACTCGGCTGGTGACAAAATGTTCCAAACACACCCCATGCACAACTCCACCGGGGAAGGTGCCAGAAACGAGTTCTGTTGGTAGTTTTTACACTACCCCGGTAGGCAGCTGAAAGGCACCACAAAACTTGTTCTACCTGCTTTCTGGGCTGAGATGGGGAATCGCTGAATTTTGGACTCGGCTGGTGACAAAATGTTCCAAACACACCCCATGCACAACTCCACCGGGGAAGGTGCCAGAAACGAGTTCTGTTGGTAGTTTTTACACTACCCCGGTAGGCAAGAGAAAGGCACCACAAAACTTGTTCTACCTGCTTTCTGGGCTGAGATGGGGAATCGCTGAATTTTGGACTCGGCTGGTGACAAAATGTTCCAAACACACCCCATGCACAACTCCACCGGGGAAGGTGCCAGAAACGAGTTCTGTTGGTAGTTTTTACACTACCCCGGTAGGCAGCTGCACCACAAAACTTGTTCTACCTGCTTTCTGGGCTGAGATGGGGAATCGCTGAATTTTGGACTCGGCTGGTGACAAAATGTTCCAAACACACCCCATGCACAACTCCACCGGGGAAGGTGCCAGAAACGAGTTCTGTTGGTAGTTTTTACACTACCCCGGTAGGCAGCTGAAAGGCACCACAAAACTTGTTCTACCTGCTTTCTGGGCTGAGATGCGGAATCGCTGAATTTTGGACTCGGCTGGTGACAAAATGTTCCAAACACACCCCATGCACAACTCCACCGGGGAAGGTGCCAGAAACGAGTTCTGTTGGTAGTTTTTACACTACCCCCGGTAGGCAAGAGAAAGGCACCACAAAACTTGTTCTACCTGCTTTCTGGGCTGAGATGGGGAATCGCTGAATTTTGGACTCGGCTGCTGACAAAATGTTCCAAACACACCCCATGCACAACTCCACCGGGGAAGGTGCCAGAAACGAGTTCTGTTGGTAGTTTTTACACTACCCCGGTAGGCAAGAGAAAGGCACCACAAAACTTGTTCTACCTGCTTTCTGGGCTGAGATGGGGAATCGCTGAATTTTGGACTCGGCTGCTGACAAAATGTTCCAAACACACCCCATGCACACCTCCACCGGGGAAGGTGCCAGAAACGAGTTCTGTTGGTAGTTTTTACACTACCCCGGTAGGCAGCT